>NC_084610.1:10028393-10377768 GCF_033807715.1 Cololabis saira | reverse complement strand
GGGGCACGGTGGACTCCAGCCCGGAGTCCCTGGCCGTGCTGGACCTGTGCGGGGGCGGGCTGGAGGGCTTCTTCGCCGTCAACGGCTCCCGCTACTCCATCACGCCCATCGTCCGGGCGCGCGGACACGAGAGCGACGCGCGCGCGCTGCAGGACAAGGACGCGGAGCGCGCGCTCCACGTTTTCACGCGCGAGAGCTTCAGCTTCGAGGCTGCGGGGGAGGTGCGGGACAGCTGCGGGACGCGGGACGCGCGCCGAGGGCGCGGGGACGCGCGCAGGGAGCCGCGGCCAGACCCGCCGCCCGCGCGCCTCAGGAGGTCCGTGTCGCGCGCCAGGCACGTGGAGCTGCTGCTGGTGGCGGACGAGACCATGAGCAAGAAGTACGGGAAGGACCTGAAGCACTACCTGCTCACGCTGGCCGCCATCGCCTCCAAGCTGTACGGCCACGCCAGCATCGAGAACCCGGTGCGCCTGTCCGTGGTGAGGGTGGTGGCCGTCACGGACAAGGACAAGGGGCTCGACGTGTCCAAGAACGCGGCGCAGACGCTCAAGAGCTTCTGCAAGTGGCAGAACCAGCAGAACCCGCTGGACGACGACCACGAGCAGCACCACGACGCCGCCATCCTCTTCACCAGGCAGGTAAACAAAGTCCCCGGTGCGTCATGCGCAGCCAGCCGTGCGCTCTGCGCGCTGGCGCTGCTGCCCAGCCGCGTTCCCACGCAGGGGGGGTGGGAGGGCTACCGGCACCCTGGGGCCCTGCCAGGGGAGTGAAGTCACCCCACTTTGTTTTGATTGTGGTGGTCCACGCGGTGGCAGCTGGTTCACCGCAGCCACTTGGCGTGACGCGACTTGGGTGGTTTTACATGTGGTGATGAAAACAGCTGATGTGGCACAAATTTGGTTAGACTTTATATTTCCATATGAATCATTTACCCGTTTGAATCACCACAGATCATAAGTGAATATATATGTGGAACGGTAACTCACGATTCAATACTGTGGCGATATGTGGCCCACGATAACGATAATATCATGATATCTACGATATTCAATATATTGTAAGAAATTTCATTAACAATATATCACGATATCAGAATCAGAAAAAGGGTTTATTGCCAAGTTTTCACACAAGGAATTTGTTATGGTGATTGGTGCAACACAATACAATTATAAAAACAAATATATAAGAGATAAAATAAAATGTATAAACAATAAAATAAAATGTAGACCAGAAATGTACAAAATTAGGTTTTAAAGTGCCGGGTGAATCTGTACAAAAGTGACTTATGAACTTAGGATAGGTAAAATGTTTAGACAGAAATGTACAAATGAGGTTTATAAAGTGCCGGATATGAGTCTGTACAAATATACGTGACTTAATAAGAAAAAAATACCCATAAAAAGGAAAATGTCTGTAGTTATGCATTTATTCAATGCCAAAACTTCATAGAATGTACAAAGAAAGTGCATTTGTATAGAGCCTCACTGCCTCCTAGGCTTGTAAATGTACAGCTGGACAAATTGAAGTGCATGAACAATAGTGCGGTGACAACCGCGTAAATCCATTATGTGTGTTGTAATAAAATATCGATATTTGCCGTCAGTTTATCAATTATTTATTGCGACAGAGAGCGCAACAATATATTGCAATATCGATTTTTTTCCCCACCACTAATATATATATAAATGTATATATGACATCACGTATAGGCCTACATGTATATCGTATATATGTATATGTATATCGTTTGACAGAAAAGCAGACCCTTTAACTTTTATCTAAGCCAAAGAAACTTTTTCAAGCCATAATTTTAAGGTGAAAAAATTACATAGAGTGGCTTTAATATATGTATACAACACCAGCATGATTGAAACACCCATGGAGCTCTACTTCCTGTTTTTTTCTGGGTTGGCTCTCTTAATCTGCAGTTTCCCCTCCCAGTCCCCGAGCAGCCTTGGGGAGTCCGTGTGCTCGGCGCCATGCACGCACATTCTTCCCAGGATATGGAAGATCTTGAATCAGCTGCTGGATGCATTGCAGAAATATCTCACAATCCCCCTGACACTGCATTTCATTGAGCATTCATCACAGCTTTTTCACTCCTCTCTTCACTCTGTCTCTCGTCGCCTCCGTCTGCACATACTTTCCCCGTTACTTCTCCAGCGTCTGTCAGCCCGGCGCTGGGAGCTGCCTGTAGAATACATAAGCTGTCAGGAAAACAAACACATCCACCCTTTTAGGAGCCGTATCATTACTGAGACCACACTCATTTATCTCTTCTTTCACCACCCCCCACCCCCCGTAACCGCCCGGTCCAAAGCCACAGGGCAGCTGCAGATCTGCATGCATTCTTCACGTCTCTAGGTGTGGCTTCACGGTGGTTAACTGCAGTTGACGTGTCAGACAGCTTCACCTTGGACTGCGGTGTGCAGAAGTCATGCGAGGTCTTGTCTGGCCAAAAGGGCATGCACAAGTGCCGTTACCTCAGATCTGCCGGGCTCGTGCATCATTGGCAGGGCTCTCGTTGGCAAGGAGGCCGGTAGTGCATACCTGAGGTCAGCACGCTGGCAGTGTGGCACAGCTTCTGCGGGGGAATCCTTTGGCCGCTACACCTGCACGAGCCGGGCTGGGAGAGGTGGATCCTCAGTCTGGGCTCTGCAAGGTCAGGCAGGGATGGAAACAGCAGCTTTAACTCACAAAAATACCTTTTCCCACCCTGGCATCATCCATCCAGTCGGCCTTAGCCTCCAGTTCACATTTCCTTTTCATTCCCAGCAGCCTCGTCGGGCCCAGTTCCGCTCGGAAGAGTTACAGCGTGCAGCCAAAATCTAATCAGAGAGCAGTCGGCCTCATTAATGGACATTTTTACTGCCTCCACGCCAGCTTCCAAACGATCTCCCAGCACATAAATTGCATATCACCTGTCAGGCCGCATGTATTATTCATAAAGCCGTCTCCAGACCTTCGTTTCACCTGATACCGTTGAACCTGCGGGTCGCCTTGTAGATTTAACTTGTCACCAGAGGGGAGAAACGTCCCCACGCGGAGGAATATATCACATTCCTGATCGGTATCAGTCGGGTTTCTGCAGGGAAATGAGCATAATTAGGCTTAAATCTGGTCAGCATGCAGAAGGAGCACTTACCGACTCAGCTTTGGGGTCAAGCTCTTAACTTCTGGACCCTTCGGCTGCTAAAGGTCGTTATCAGGATTATAGCCTGTTGATCTGTTGACGGACAGGGCGGAGAGGGTTTGTTTACGTCTAAACACGCAGAGCGTCTCTACGTGAGCAGAGCTTTTAAGGCTAAGGTCTGGTGAGATCCATTGTTCCCACATGGGAGGGCGGCGCGAGTTCACTGGGCTGGAGGGGAACTCGGTCCAATTACTCCCGACACCCCGCGCTCTCGGGGAGCTGACCCATGCAGCGCCGTCGGCCGGTCCCATGCCAGACCCCGAGGGAAACAACGGGGACATTGAGGGGGACTCCTCTGAGTGTGTATCTGAGCATGTGGGAACTTCAAATGTTACGCATGATTGTGTCGTCGGGGGCTCGGCCGGAGGACAAAGCCCCACTGTGAGATGGACTCGTAGTCAAGAACCGCCTAAACCGAGACCAAAACACTACCGAGACCAGAGAGAATCAAGACCAAGACTAGTTCAGCTCAAGACCGAGACCAAAAACAAACCTAGTTATTTCATCATCTTGTGTGATTTGTAGAACATCAGCACCATCCTGGTTCAGCTGCTTAGTTTCCATATGGGCTTGTATTCAACTGCAGCTCAATAACACAGAGAAGTGGATGATGATGTTGAACTCACTATAAATGTTTTCATCAATCAGCTGAGATCAGATATGTGTGGCGACTGCACTACCGCTATTTCTACACTATTGGAGGATTGACTCCAGTGCTTTTAAGGATTGACACGACTATTGACTAGTCCCAAAGTCATCTAACAAAATAACCGGCATTCAACACCCCCCTCCACCTCAGAAAAGTATAATGAATAGTAAATGTTACTGATTTAAATTGTACTTAATTTATAGATGAAATGTGAATTTTTTATATTAAACATACAACAATTATCAACCAGAAATTGCATTATTTACCATTATAGTAGCCAGATTACACCATATATCAGCATCATTGAAATGGACCTGATGCTTAATCAATCACAACAATATGCAAATATTATTCAAAGGACAATTATGCCATATATTTATTCAAACGAGGCCGTTATAAACACAAAACTGTAATTAAATACAGACACACATGCAGATGCACCAATACATTAAATCAAATGCAAAATAAAAATAGTTTACAAAACTGTACATTAACAACAGGAAGAACTGCTGATCACCATATTCTGTCACCTTGGTGTCCAAGGGCATCTCAATTATCTGAGACCTGGTGAGACCGAGAGACCCGAGACCGAGACAAAGACCACAAAAAAGTGGACTTGAGAACTACAAGTCTACTATGAGATGGATGAAGTGTCAGTTTTATATAAGTTGGTGTAGTACCCACAGTGGCCACACGGGGCCAGAGTCCCAGCAGCCCTTGGTCAATGTTGACGGATTAAAGCAGTAACTTTAATCCTCTCCACATGGCCGTCACCTCCCGTCTCTCCGCGTCTTTACATCGGAGTGTACATTTCCCAGCTCTCGCCCCCGTCACAGTTGTTCGAAACTCTCCCGATATTTCACACGTGCGTTACTTCGTCTGGCGCATGTTGACAACCCGCAGACAGCTCCTGGATCCTAAACCCCCCGACGTCGGCCTCCGGCCTGTTCTTGGCCGGAGAACTGAGGCCCGCCCCGCAACAACACGCCCTTCACACCCAAGCGCACGGGCGGCTTTAGAGCCGGGCCCTGTTTGCAGTCATGTCTGACAGCTTCCCCCCGAACGCTCTCCGGAGGTTGTTTCATGTGCACGTATACATGAGAAATAACATTGATCCAACAGCGGGGGTCGTGACCTTCTTCCCCAACTGGGAAAAGTTGTGTAACCCAGTTATGCAACCAAGTATTCAATAGCTTTCAGATATCAGACATTTGACCCCTTGAAGAGTGTTTTTGCATGTTTGGCTTCACGCTGGTTTAGGAATAAGTTATGTTTACTAGCTAATAGCTCAGCATCGATACTCTGGGAAAGACAGAGTGGAGTGGTGTTGGTTAGTCTGCAAGTTCAAGCTACTAAACATGCAAACATGCTTCACATTTGAAGCCCGATTAGTTAGACGTAAGTTGCTTTCGTCAAGGAAGATTATGACTAAATATCGTCGTCAACGAACTAGGGCTGTGCGATTAATCGATTTTAAATCTAAATCGGATTTATTAATCAAGACGATGTTAAAAAAACATCTCTCTTTTTCATATAGCTGGAAAAGAAGAAGAGAGCTGGCTGCATTACAGACAGAGCTCGTCTAGTCATCTTTGTTTGGTCAAGAAAATTGTAAATGTTGTCACTTTACTAAACTCAAGGAGGATTTACAGTATCTTTCAATTGCACTTCATTCCCAAAAGGGACATTTTTTTGCTATTTTTATTTAAAAATAAAGATAAAATATTTGAAACAATTTATTCCATTGTCTTTTGTAGTTTTACCAAAAAAATCGAAATCAAAATCGAAAATCGGGTTTTCAGAGAAAGAAATCTGGATTTTATTTTTGTCCAAAATCGCCCAGCCCTACAACGAACCTTTATCACCTGAGGAAAACGAGTGCTGATCAAAATGCTAGTCGTGTGACGATAACGATAATTAAATATGTAATGCAATATCGTAGGCGAATAAAACCAAGACTAAAATGTATATTACAAAATAAAAGCTGCTAAAATGTGTCTTCATTTTCGTTGACCAAAACGAGACGAAATGTTCTAACAAAGATCCTTAACATCCATGTTTTCAGTAGTTTCCTCTGGTTTAGTTCTGCTGCTGGTGACGTTAGTCCTCAATCCCAGTCGCTGCAGATGGGAATCAGATCCAGAAGATGCAGCTGCAGGTTAGAGGCTGATGCCGTTAACGCAGAGCTCTAGGTTCACGTCAATACAATCTTTGACTTAAACTAGACTAAAATGGTCAATTTTGACTAAAATAAGACAAAAATGCTCAGACTTTTAATCGACTGAAACTTGACACGACTAAAAGGAGTATGAACGTGACTAAAACTAACAAAAACTAAAATGATAGCTTGACTCAAAGTCTAGACTCAAACTAAAATTGAAACAGGCTGGCAGAAACAACACTAGTTAGAAGCTGTTTTTTTGGAGTAAATGTGGACACTTTGCCATTGCATAACACCTGAGTGTCTTGTGAGGAACCATCAGAGCAGTGAAGCAGTCAGATACCCGTGTTGTCTCCCGTCTGGCCTGCTGTTGCTTTCATTGCTGGAATCAGTGGGTTTCACAACGTGAGCCGCCCTCTCCGGGCGAGGTGGAGTTCCCCCGTGTGTGTGTGTCTGGCTCCGTGTTTGTTTAACACCAGATTTCAAGTGCTCTCACACACACATAAGCACAATCGTCTCCTGACCTCTGCAGCCAGCTCGCCACCTGCTCCCGTGTTGTTTCTGCCAATATTTCTGTAACCCGTTGTTCTCCGGAGTTTCTTGTCTTTAATTTCCGCCGGCGACTGGTGGTGTTTTTGTTTCCCTCCCTCTCTCCTGCCTCCTCTCCCTCGCTCTCCTCCTGCTCTGGAAGCGAGCAGGTCTCAGCACAGAACCCCTGCAGATGTGGGTTTTCGGGTAACTTCAGGTATGACTCCCACGTCACCGTTCCACGGGAGATTCCCACATGAGAGACAAAACCGGAGACCGGGTGAAGGGATGAAGGGAAGAATAAGCGTTACAGTTTTCGGTTCTCAGACGAGTTTGGCTTTTAGTCGCGGTCCATGCGGTCAGAACCAGTTCTTGTGTGTCCAGCAGTCAGCTGGCGAGAGTGTTTGTTGATCCCTTGACTGTGCAGGTATGTTTTATACGCTTGGATGTCGTTACCTGTGTGTGTGGGATTTAGTGTGAGGTGTTTTTTGAGAGAGCCCAACACAAGCCAGCTTGTTCCAAACCGATCGGCCCAGAACGGGTAAACACCCCCCCCACCGAGCTTCTCACACGGCCCAGCAGGCCTGTCAGCACCACTTAGCGTGATCCATCCTCTGCCCGCGTGGTCCCATGCTCACATGCATGCATGTCTGCAGACGGCCATGCATCTGAAGCCTGTAGAGTGCATGTACGAGCATGCGCGGGGAGGCTCGTGCAGACACACGGGCGCTGATGTGTGATCGGTGGATCGATGCGGGCTCTGAGCTCTCAGCGAGGCCGGGCCGGGCCGCCCCGGGCCTCGTCTACGAGGACATGTGGGAATCAAACACGGATCGATGCCGGGGACATGCTGTGAGGCGGACAGGGGTTGGCGGGACGAGAGGCTGGAGGCGGGTTCTGGAAGCATCATTACAGCATTAACCCCAATGGCACTTAATAAAGATGCTGCAAACGTATATGTGTGTGTATATATATATATATATATATATATATATATATATATATATATATATATATTTATTTTACTTGTTTATATTTTAAATTACATTTTATTGGATTATTTTTCAGTTATTTTATTTTTTATATATGATGCACTGAATGGAGAGTACTTTTAATTTTGTTGTACATAAGTTATAATGACAATAAAGAACTATATATATATGTATATATATATATATATATATATATGTGTATATATATATATATATATATATATATATGTGTATATATATATATATATATATATATATATATATATATATATATATATATATATATATATATATATATACCGCATGTATTTGTTATTAAAACCACCCAAGTCCCGGGCAATTCAACATTATGTGTTAGATTTGCATTATTTCAACTTAAAGGGGACCTATTATGGCATCTAATTCTTATTTTAAACAGGCCTTGAATGTCTTAAAAACAAGCTTTTTATTGTTTTTGCTAAATAAATTAGAAATTCAGCCTCTGAGCCATGTCTTTATCTTCCCATTCTCTAACCTCATTATCTATGCAGGATTCTGAGTGGGCGGGGCTATGATAATGAGGCTTTGTGCTGATTGGCTGCCTGAATGACGCGATACACCGCTACGAAAAAATGGCGGAAGCTCCGGCCGGCAGAGTTAGTTGTGGGCGTGGTTTCACACTTCGAAGGCCAAACTATGTAAATCTCATTTTCGTTATGTAACGAAAGGGAGCAGAATCTGAACGGCTCGTAGATCCACATCACACTGGATGGATCATCCGGGGGCGGCTGTACAGACACTGCAGAATTTGGTTGCTTTCCTCCTTCTCTGAGTTGGCAGACTTAGGGGAGACCACTTTATATATGTTAAAGCAAGAAAAAACGTGTTTTTCATAATAGGTCCCCTTTAAAAACAGGAAAACCTAAGTAACTAATCTTAACATGGTGTTCCCTCCGTGCAGGACCTGTGCGGCCACCACTCCTGCGACACCCTGGGCATGGCCGACGTCGGCACCATCTGCTCCCCAGAGAGAAGCTGCGCCGTCATCGAGGACGACGGCCTTCACGCCGCCTTCACCGTCGCGCACGAGATAGGTACGCATCGCCGTGGAAACGCAGATACAGCAACAAGATCACGCCAGGGCATGCACTTGTCAACATCTCAGACTAGAATCACGTCATAACCCGAGCATTCGGGTTGTTTTCCTTCCTCATTCTTGGAGCATATTCGAGACAAGTCCTGTCATTTCTTGTGTTACTGAACTTCTGAGGGAAACTATTCACACCCGTCCAAGTTTTCAACACTTTCTGATGTTAGTTTATCTCCAACATTCTCCGATCCCAGGTCACCTGCTCGGCTTGTCCCACGACGACTCCAAGTTCTGCGAGGAGCGCTTCGGGGTGAACAGCGACAAGCGGCTCATGTCCTCCATCCTCACCTCCATCGACGCCTCCAAACCCTGGAGCCGCTGCACCTCGGCGACCATCACCGACTTCTTCGACGACGGCAACGGTGAGCATCTCTCCCAGGCTGCACCTCTGTATTTGACTGGTAAAACAAATGCATCACCCCCCGTTTGCAGCCTCACTGACTGCAGTGCAGCCAGAGATCAGTCGTACCCTGTGCCCCAGTTTAATCACTCTCGACAGCTAAAAACCACCATATTTGCCATTCTACTCAGCAAATTCATGGCTTTTGGCAAAGGTCATAAACCAACATGGTCACGTCAGGCTTGACAGTATCTGCTGCCGCGGCACTTTTAGTGTTTTTTAGTGAAGCAGGCCTGGTGGCTCGGGAGTCTGTACGCTGCAGATTCTTCAAGAGTGAATATGTTTGGTGTGTTAGATCATTTCTCTGCAAATAACAGGCCTCCGAGGTTGTAAAACGGTCCTATGTTCAGCGACGGGTACACGAGGAAGGATTTAAAGAGACAGGAGCAAAAACGAAGTGTTTTTCTCTTTACATTTAAGCATGGAAACTCAATGTCCTCTTCCTTCCTTTCTTCCCCCGGACAGCCGACTGCCTTCTGGACTCGCCGCGCCAGCCGCTGCTCGGCCCGGAGGAGCTGCCGGGCCAGAGCTACGACGCCGTGCGCCAGTGTCGCCTGGCCTTCGGGCCGGAGTACACCGTGTGCCCCGGCATGGACGTGTGCTCGCGGCTGTGGTGCGCCGTCATCCGCCAGGGCCAGATGGTTTGCCTGACCAAGAAGCTGCCGGCCGTGGAGGGCACGCCGTGCGGGAAGGGACGCATCTGCCTGCAAGGGAAGTGCGTGGATAAAACCCGCAAGAAGCACTACTCCGTAAGTCGTACAGATATCAGAGACTAGATGTCTTTATGAGTCTCTGTGACTTGTTCTGCCTTGTTTGTCCCACTTCTGGGTTGGGAAGCCTTCTCTGTGGTTCCTTTTGGCTTTGAGCAGTCGAGGGCTCATATTTGTTCTTGGCAGGGTTCGTGCACAGTTTGAATATCAGAGGAGGAAACGAGTCGAGCAAAGTTTGGAAAAGAAAAAGGCAGAAAAGAATATTTCCTTTCTGTTTATGTGTCACATGCCGCTCGTTGGGTTTAACTCGGTGCTTGGCAGGCGGCGGCTGCTCGGGACCTCACGTTTCACCCCCCCCGTTCCAGATCTGAAGAGCTTGTTGTCGCCCTGCAAGCTCACACATGCAGATTAGGTCTCTTTAACAGTGGAAAGATGATGTTTCAGGAAGAATCTGATGTTTCCAAAGAGAAGTTTTGCAGGATTTGAGAATTGCAACTTCAAAAAGAGTTGTTTTTTTAATTTAATCACCGATGAGTCACCGGCCAAGTTGGAAAAATACATAAAAATAAGTCTATTACCTAAAGAATTTCATTCAGTCTGATCCTAAGGGGAGCCATGTGAGCGTTAAACGGGCTGAGTGGTTATAAAAAGACGTTTTTTCGTGTCACATGATGGTAGCGTTCTTCTTTTCCACACTTCAATGAATACCACATTTTCTCCATCAGAGTGCTCTCCAGCGACACGTGGCTTGGCCGTCAGCTTCTGCAGCTTCCAGCATGTCTGATGAGCACTAATTGTCCCCCTCCATCGTGTGCAAGCCGTTTTAATATTTAACAGCTAGACTGGATATGTGTTGCAGATATCCGCAATGCAATTCTTCCTAGTCAAAAAGAGCATTTCAGATATCTACAATTACATTCTTCCTATCCACAATTGTCATTTCAGATATCAACAACGTCATTCTGCCTGGGACAAATGACGCCACTTTTGCCATTCATGTGTATGAGGTTTCTAATTACAGATATCTACAATTCAGTTGCAGATATCCGCAATGTGAATTACGGATATCTGCAACTGAATTACGACTAGCTGTAATTCCAGGTTCAGATATCTACATTTAATTCACACTAGTCATAATTCCTGTTCAAGATATCTTTAATTCCCCTCAATTCGAGATATCTACATTGTCCTTTTTAGATATCTTGTGCTTTTTATTATTTGACCTCTTTTCATTTTATTCGTTATTTACGGTTTAATTGTGTCTTTCTGCTTTTAATGTTGATGTAAAGCACTTTGAATTACCTTGTGCTGAATTGTGCTATACAAATAAACTTGCCTTGCCTATCTTAAATTAAGTTTTGACTAGTCAGAACAAAGTTGGAGATATCTTGAACTAGAATTCTTACCAGTCACAATGTAATTATGACTAGTCAAAATGCAGTTGTAGATATCTGCAATGTTAATTCCGGATAGTCAAACTGAGCCATTAAATGTTAAAACGGCTTGCCATACCATCGTCTCCTTTTCTCCCGCTTCCTGGTTCTCCGTCTCTTCTGCCAATGCTGATCTCTCTCTCATCCTCCCTGTCCTCCCCCCCCCAGGCGTCCAACCACGGCAGCTGGAGCTCCTGGGGCCCGTGGGGCCCGTGCTCCAGGTCCTGCGGGGGCGGGGTTCAGTTCGCCCAGCGGCTGTGCAACAACCCGCCGCCGCGGAACAACGGGCGCTACTGCACCGGGAAGAGGGCCATCTACCGCTCCTGCAGCGTGGCGCCGTGCCCGCCGTCAAGTAAGCAAAGAGGATGCATGACATGACCCCCAGCCATACCTGTCAAGTTTTGGATTTCAAAATACGGGACATTTTCCACCAGCCCAACCGAGATCCAGTATCTTACATTTTAAGACAGGTTTACAACACATCTAAAATATCTACCTGTCAAACATTTATAAACTACAATTATGTTTAAATTAAAAATTCCCCACGGTAAGAATTTGTCATCTCCCAGTAAAAACGATAATTCCCCGTTGATGACGTTTTTGTGTAAAGCTGATTTATGGTTCTGCGTTAAATCGACGCACAACGTACGTGAAGGAAGGAAGGAAGGAAGGAAGGAAGGAAGGAAGGAAGGAAGGAAGGAAGGAAGGAAGGAAGGAAGGAAGGAAGGAAGGAAGGAAGGAAGGAAGGAAGGAAGGAAGGAAGGAAGGAAGGAAGGAAGGAAGGAAGGGAGGGAGGGAGGGAGGGAGGGAGGGAGGGAGGCAGGGAGGAAGGAAGGAAGGAAGGAAGGAAGGAAGGAAGGTGGAAGGAAGAATGAAAAGAAGGAAGGAAGAATGAAAAGAAGGAAAGAAAGAAGGAAGGAAGAATGAAAAGAAGGAAAGAAAATAAGGAAGGGAGGATGGGAGAAAAGGAAGGAAGGAAGGAAGGAAGGAAGGAAGGAAGGGAGGAAGGAAGGAAGGAAGGGAGGAAGGGAAGAGCAGGAGGAAATAAGGGAAAAAAGAAGGAAAGAAAGAAGGAGAGAGCAGGAGGAAGGAAGGAAGGGAAGAAGGAAGGGAGAAAAGAGGAAGGGAAGAAGGAAGGGAGAAAAGAGGAAGGGAGAAAAGAGGAAGGGAAGAAGGAAGGAAGGAAGGAAACGAGCCTGAAAGAAAGAAAGAAAGAAAGAAAGAAAGAAAGAAAGAAAGAAAGAAAGAAAGAAAGAAAGAAAGGATAAATTCCCGTTGATGACGTTTTTGTGTAACAAACATGGCGGAAGGCGGATCTGAGAGCGAGGAGCTATTGTTATCGGGATAAATGCCAGAAATAATCGTGATACATTTTTTTGTCCTTATCGGCCACTGAAAATGCTGTGGACATTCCTATGTCTGTAATTCTTATAATAGAGCCTAAATGAAAACACAAAAGGGAATTAAAGCACATTTATGTATTTTAAATATTTTCAGTTTATATATACATTGATTGTCTTCACTCATGTGGCCCTCTCGCATTTACTAACTGACATCGGTCCTTCCCCCTTGAGAGACACTAACACAAAAACAACACTACCTGCAACAGACGCGTTCATCTCCCTTTTGTGTTGGAATCTTCTCCAGGTAAGAGTTTCCGGCAGGAGCAGTGCGAGGTCCGCAACGGCCCCCAGACGGATCCTAAAGGGGTGAAGACCTTCGTGGAGTGGGTGCCCAAGTACGCGGGCGTGCTCCCCAAAGACGTGTGCAAGCTGACGTGCAGAGCCAAGGGGACGGGCTACTACGTGGTGTTCTCCCATCGGGTGAGTAGATGGCTCAGCTGAGGTGGGGCGTGTTGACGGACGGAGCAGTGATGGAGGCTTGTGCTCAGGTGGTGGACGGGACGGAGTGCCGGCCGTACAGCAGCTCGGTGTGCGTGAAAGGGAAGTGCGTCCGGACCGGCTGCGACGCCATCATCGGCTCCAAGCTCCAGTTCGACAAGTGCGGCATATGTGGAGGCGACAGCACAGGATGTATCCGGGTGGTGGGGAACTTCACCAAGAAGAGGTGAGGAAAGCTTCAGCCCGTGATATACAGTGGGGCAAAAAAGTACTTAGTCAGCCACCAATTGTGCAAGTTCTCCCGCTTAAAAAGATGAGAGAGGTCTGTAATTTTCATCATAGGTAACTTCAACTATGAGAGACAGAATGGGGGGAAAGAATCCAGGTAATCACATTGTAGGATTTTGATTGAATTAATTGGTAAATTCCTCAGTAAAATAAGTATTTGGTCACCTACAAACGAGCAAGATTTCTGGCTTTTACAGACCGGTAACTTCTTCTTTAAGAGGCTCCTCTGTCCTCCACTCGTTACCTGTATTAATGGCACCTGTTTTAACTTGTTATCAGTATAAAATACACCTGTTTTAACTGGTTATCAGTATAAAATACACCTGTTTTAACTTGTTATCAGTATAAAAGACACCTGTTTTAACTGGTTATCAGTATCAAAGACACCTGTCCACAACCTCAAACAATCTATGGCCAAGACCAAAGAGCTGTGAAAGGACGTGAGAAACAAAACTGTAGACCTGCACCAGGCTGGGAAAACTGAATCTGCAATAGGTAAGCAGCTTGGTGTGAAGAAATCAACTGTGGGAACAATTATTAGAAAATGGAAGACATACAAGACACTGATAATCTCCCTACATCTGGGGCTCCACACAAGATCTCACCCCGTGAGGTAAAAATGATCACAAGAACAGTGAGTAAAGATCCCAGAACCACATGGGGGACCTAGTGAATGACCTGCAGAGAGCTGGGACCAAAGTAACAAAGGCTACCATCAATAACACACTACGATCAGGGACTCAGATCCTGCAGTGCCAGACCTGTCTCCCTGCTCAAGCCAGTACATGTCCAGGCCCGTCTGAAGTTTGCTAGAGAGCATTTGGATGATGCAGAAGAGGATTGGGAGAATGTTATATATGGTCAGATGAAACCAAAATAGAACTTTTTGGTAGAAACACAACTTGTTGTGTTTGGAGGAGAAAGAAAGCTGAGTTGCATCCAAAGAACACCAAACCTATTGTGAAGCACGGGGGTGGAAACATCATGCTTTGGGGATGTTTTTCTGCAAAGGGACCAGGACAACTGATCCGTGTGAGGGAAAGAATGAATGGGGCCATGTATCGTGAGATTTTGAGTGAAAACTTCCTTCCAGCAAGGGCATTGAAGATGAAACGTGGCTGGGTCTTTCAGCATGACAATGATCCAAACACATCGCCCGGGCAACGAAGGAATGGCTTCCTAAGAAACATTTCAAGGTCCAGGAGTGGCCTAGCCAGTCTCCAGATCTCAACCCCATAGAAAATCTTTGTTTCCCAGTGACAGCCCCAAAACATCACTGCTCTAGAGGAGATCTGCATGGAGGAACGGACCAAAATACCAGCAACAGTGTGTGGAAACCTTGTTACAGAAAACGTTTGACCTCTGTCATTGCCAACAAAGGGTAAATAACAAAGTATTGTGACCAAATACCTATTTTCCACTATAATTTGCAAATATATTATTTAAAATTCAGACAATGTGATTTTCTGTGGGTTTTTTTTTTCTTTTTCATTTTGTCTCTCATAGTTGAAGTTACCTATGATGAAAATTACAGTCCTCTCTCATCTTTTTAAGTGTGAGAACTTGCACAACTGGTGCCTGACTAAATACTTTTTTGCCCCACTGTAAAACCCCTCCGTCAGCTGTTGTAGGTACTGATCACCACTTCCTCCTCTCCCAACAGCAAGGGTTACACCGATGTGGTGAAGATCCCCGCCGGCTCCACCCACATCAAGGTTCGTCAGCACAAGGCCAAGGATGAGACCCGCTACACGGCCTACCTGGCCCTGCGGCGGCCCAGCGGCGAGTACCTCCTGAACGGGAAGTTCATGATCTCCACCTCCGAGACCATCATCCCCCTCAACGGTTCGCTGCTCAACTACAGCGGCTGGAGTCAGCGGGACGAGTCCATCCACAGCATGGGCCCGGCGGCCCTGCAGGAACCCATGGTGGTCCAGATCCTCGCCACCGACGCCAAGAAGCCTCTGGATGTCCGTTACAGCTTCTTCATGCCGAGGCGGAGCGCTGCACCGCAGCCGCCGGTGCTAAAGGTAGCCGCTTCACAGGGCACCACCACCACATCCACCACAATATCCACCACCGCATCAACCACCACTACATCTCCCTCTACGCTCCCGGTTCTGATCACAGGGGCACCGACGGCTCCAGGGCCCTCCACCCCGACCCCGGGACCTCAGTGGGTAACCGGAGCGTGGATGACATGCTCCAGGACTTGTGACACCGGCTGGCAGAGCCGGACGGTGCAGTGCAAGGACCGGGAGGGGAAACTGTCCAAGGGCTGCGTCCTGGGCGCTCGGCCCTCCGCCTTCAAGCACTGCCTGGCCAAGAAGTGCTGAGGCGGCAGGTGAGGACAGGAAGCGGCTCCGCAGGAGAAACTCTCACCCGTAGGTCTGAAGGATGTAGGACCATCAACCAACGAACCAATGAGACGTAGAACTTTAAACAGTGAATGTCTAACGATAACACAAAGAGACTTAGAGACATGGATGTACCTGACTATAACCCAGAGGACTGACCTGGGATCAGAGTAGCTATGCAGAGCACAAGCTGAACCACGGCTCATCACCACACGGACAGTAACTGATTGTCTTTACTCAAGCTTCCCAACCCGGGAGGGTTCATGAGTGTTTCTATGCCTCTGTGTGCTTGTCGTCTTTGTCTTTTGTCGTGAATGTCTCAGAGACAAGATCCCCAACAATGGGAAGCACTCCAAGGTCCTCATTTTCGTCTGCATGGTAGCCCCCGTCCCAAGGGACACCCACTCACTGCATCACGCACAATCTCTGTAGCGATCTCACTTAGGCATAGCTAAGGGAAATCTTTTTGCAATAATTTAAATTCCATCAAATTGTGGTTTCCCAATTTCCAATTGATGATCAGTGTGAGATATGTGGCTAAAAGTGATCAAGACCCCCCTAGTGTTGGTTTGACTGTTGTATTTGATCCAAAACTGCGAGGAAGGAGGAAGACTTGATCATAAACTGTGGTGAGCTGGATGTTGGGAGCATCCATGCAGCCACAGCGGAGGTTCACCTGAACCTGGGAACCCCAATCATCAGGCGCACCATCATCCGCCTCCGTATACGTGACGGGGAACATCTCTGCAATCATGTTCTCCCTCCTCTCAGATCTCTTAATAAGACAAAAAAAAGTCATCAGATTTAGCACAAATCCCTTTTCCTCGCCATAACACGCAAATAGTGCTGAATAAAGTATTTACAGTACTTTTATTTCCCCCCCAAAAGTAACTGAAGATGTGACAAGCCACAAGAGAGTTCATCCACGAAGGCACATTAGTGTAGAAACAGAGGGACGACGCGAGGGGACTGAAACCGACAAAGGGGCTCGCAGAGATTTCAGACGACTCACAGGTCTGGGGCGACGCTTGTGTCTGAACGTTTAAATCATAAATGTGTTGCTTTTTGTTGTCCAGATCGTTAAGTGTCAAGCTCATTTACACGTGTCAATCATTTGCTGGTGCCGGGAGGACTGTCATATGTTTTGTGTGTGTGTGTGCATGTATGTGTGTGTGTGTGTGTGTGTGTGTGTGTTTTATATCTGTAGGAGACAGTGCTAATATGACAATATGTGCCCTGGATACTCGCAACGACGGCTAAAGTCATTATTTTCCTTCTGCGGTTCAGTTCTTTCTGCATTCGTTTACTTGTTTTCCATCTCGTATTTACAAAGTGTCCCACTGACGGTCGGAGTTGGCCTCGAAACGTAAACTTTAATTGTGCCAGAAAAATGATCCACTGAGTCAGGGATGAAGTCACATCTGGTGAAGGAGTTTGAAGGCCCGGCTCACTCCACAGAGCAGAAACTTTTAATTCAATTAAAGTTTCTGTGGTAATTGGCAGTAAAGTGAAGTCTCTGATTAAAAAGAAATCCTTGCCTTTTCTGTATTTGTTTCAACCACTCATGGTTCCTTCAACGAGTAACAAACGACAGAGACATCTTGAAAATCACATTTCAAAAGTACTAACACATCTCAGAAAAGCAAAATAAAAATACTTTTTAAAGCCACTCTATGTAGTAATTCCACTTCTGACCACATGGGGGTGTTTAGTTCTGCAGTGTTGGGAAAAGAGCCACAAACAAATTTGTAAAGGCTGGGAACGGTTCCAGGAGGAGCTGGAAGACTGCGGAGCAAGTGGAGGTCCCCTGTAATCTGGAAACGTGAGTTTCCTTTCATAAGTGGATGGAGTTAAGTAGCATTGGGCGGGGGGGGCATGTATTTCTGTTTTGGGTTGGAGATATACTTGATTGTGTCTCATGCCGGCATTGTCATTTACATTTTCTCATGTTACGCTGCCCCATGTGGTCCGATGTAGCATTGCTACAATACTCTTTTTCTGTTCTGTTAATGATGAATGAGAAATATCTTTTCTGTCTTCTGTGTGTCTCAGACGGAAAGAAAATATGATCTTTAACGGAAGTGAATGAACCCTCTGAAGTCCTCCACCCACATTCACAACCTTTATTTCATGTGAATAAAGGAGAAATGCTTCTTTTCGAGGCGACATACTTGTATGAAAGTCCATTTTTTTCATGCAACGACATTACCTCAGCTGTTGTGGATAATTACGTAAATGACATATCTAATGGACTTTCCTGTAATTGTGTTCAAATATCTGCCGCTCATTACTCCTTCCTGCGTGGTGAACCTCGCCCATGTGGCTCGGCGGAGGGCAGCGTACCACCCACAACTCTCTTCACACATGCAGATTTATTGACTGAACGCAGCAAATTGATCTGTCGTGTATTTGCTAGCATGAGTGTAAACAGACACACTGAATCCATCCAACATTTACACAGTCACGCCGCTTTTCTGACACTCTGCAGACACGAAACTGACTCTTCCAGTCACGAAACCCCTCTCGCTGAACGACAGAAACGCAGCACTGAACTTGTAATTTATTGTTTGTACAACTGGTATGTGAATAAAAAAAAAAAATCAATGAGATGAGGTTTATTTATTATAGTAATTTTGTATCAAATTACTATTTAACTTAGGAATTTGACTGTGCTGAATCACTCCTATGTAAGAATATAGTGTTTTTCTTTTGTAGTCATCCATATGAATATATGTATATAAAATCTATATATTTAAACATCCTTGTCCACGTGTCTTTGCATTCATCCTGATGTTATCCGTTACTGATTATACCTCATTTCAACTGTTCCTGAGGAGACACTATCTTCATTTCTGCTCTGAAAGGTTGGTCAGATGTGATATAGGTTAACTTTATTTGGGCAAAACAACACAAAAGCCAATAAAACTTGAATATAATGAGATTTAAATTGGGCTCAACAATGTAAAACACAGTCAGTTTCATTTACAGGTGCAGTAAATTGTTTCTGAATGACAGTTGCAGATGGGTGGATGAAGACGTACTCAGTTAATGAGTCAAAGTGATAATAGTTCCACTTTTTTTTTTTTTTTTTTTAAAGATTTTTTGGGCTCTAGTGGCCCTTTATTGAAGATGCAGACTGGAAAGGGGTAGAGAGAGAGAATGGGGATGACACGCAGCAAAGGTGCGCAGGCTGGGATTCTAACCTGCGACCGCTGCAGGAGGACTGTAGCCTCAGTATATGAGCCGCTGCTTAACCCACTGCACCACCGAGCAGCCCAATAGTTCCACTTTTAACTGAGCTTAGATCATGGTAACCGATGAAGCCATCTAACGTTACCTACTGATCAAATCTCTCCATCCATGGTTGTTTCAGGCGACATCTCCCAGAGCTCCCACCAAGCTCTAGCAAGGCCGCATTGCCGGGCTAGTGGAGGTTCTGCCCTGACAGGCCAGAAAACCCAATAGCTAGCAGGCAGAGCTTGGTGAATGCAGAGCTCAGATCCCAGCAGAGGTGCAGCTTGTTGACTATTTAGTGGTCTGGTTAGGTCACAATATCGTTCAGTATAACTAAAACCGAAAAATACTCTCACATTTTAAATCATTCATCTTCCACGAATCCACAAATAAAAAGTGGAGGAGGTAAGCATCCTATTCTCTAATTCAGTGTCTCCCAACCTGGGGTCCGGGCCCCCCTGGGGGCGCGCCAGAGATCTCTGGGGGGGTGCGAAACTTTGTCTGCTTTGAAATTATGCAGTTGTAAAAATTATATTTGCAAATGAGTCATTCATAAGACATTGTTAGGAATAATTTATGAATGTTTTGAATATTTTTTGTGTTTTTTATACACTGGTGACAAACACAGGAAATTATTTCATTCCTTATTATTATATCATTACTCAACATTTAATCTACTCCAACTGGTTGTTAAAGGAAAAATGTTAAAAAATGTTGGTCTCACATTAAAAGAGAAATTTTTTGAGAAATATTTTTATGTCCTTTCATGTCCTTTTGTATTGTATTTTATACATTGGTGACATTGGAGAAAAACAAAGTCAAATGTATACAGAGTAAACCAAATAGAAATGTATCAAAAAAACATAATTAATGTTCATTTTTTCAATTAAAGACTATTTTGGTGCTAGTACGTACGGGTCGGGGGCCTGGCTGGTCTTAGACACAAGTAGGGGGGGCTCCAAGGAAAAAAGGTTGGGAACCACTGCTCTAATTGGTTCAACGTTACCAGCGATAGCGGACACCTGAAGTTAGTGTGAGGTTGGACAATGTATTCCAACATTTGATTATAATTGGATTATGATACAGATTTGAAAATTGTGTTTATGCTAAAAACCTAACGTTTGCTTGAGGTTTAATTACAGTAAGGTGACATGGACTATATTCTAGATGATGGTTGCTTGCCAGCGCTACATAATTAGTAACATTGTCTGACCTTGCAACCCGTATCCAACCAAGAAGGGACTTTAATACAACCCTGTGTCAGCGCGGAATGGTCCAACAATCAATCAAGGGGATTGATTGTCACACTAAAACATTTTGACAGATTCTTGAGCTCAGTGTACCACATAAAACTACTTCAAGGTCAGTAAGCACAACAAAATTCTTACATAAGGTGCACCTGATTATAAGGCGCACTGCTGATTTTTTTTTATATTAAGGATTTTAAGTGCCATAAAGTATGAAAAATACAGCAGGAGCTGGCTGCTAGAGGACTTAAAGCCCCCCCCCCAACTGCGTTTAGCCAACGCTGTTGGTATCAGCTGTTGAATACTTGGCTTGGCTTTATAGCATGACACCAGTAGAAGAAGTGATGATGATAAACCATTGGTTCACCCCCCTCAGAATTCACATGACCAGGCAGGGTTGGTTTTCTTTTCTTAAACCAGGCTGTAAATATGTTTATTTCTGCTTTAAAGCAATTTACCATAAAAGTCAGTTGGTATTGACTTGCCTTTGCAGCCGGCCTCTAGGCCAGCTGACGAACTGCAACTTGTGCTGCTCCCAGGTTGCTGAGTCTGGACGCTGGATGATTGGCGCCTGTGTACAAACCATTTGAGGTGAAGGTGGGTGGAGAAAAAGACTGGGAGACAGGCTAATTCGTCTCATGGCTGAGTCTGTGTTGTCATGGGACCCAACGAATCAGACTGGCTCATTGAATTACATATTTTCAGAGTCAGGCGGCTAATAAGTGACAAGAATGTGTTCTGTCACACTTTTTAATTTGGCACTTACGTCAAACTTCCATATCAATGCTCTCAACCCCTCATAATATGTGGCCTTTAAAATGAAAGTGGGTGATGCTCATAATGGAAGAGAACTGGATGAGGACAGCAAAGAGGTTTCGGTTATATTTGATTTAAAGATAAATGAGAAAAAAAGGACCATTAGAATGTCAAAATTAACTTTAAATAAACCAAATGCTACAGAAAAGAGAGTATTTGGCAGCTGCTCTCCACAGGTACTGGGCACTGTACCAGCTCAGGGCGCCTCCATGTGGTCGGACACGCGTCCTGTTGACTTTACGCGTTGCCTTAAAAGTGGTACAAGAGCACCACCTGGCGGCAGAGCCTGGAGTTGGTCATAAAGAAGCTCAGAACCGGACTCGAGGCGTTCCTGGTTCAATGTCTGCTATCTAGTGGTGAATATTGGAATCACAGTTTTTCTCCTCACAGAGCCGTGGCTTTTAAGGTTTTTTAAGGTGGACGCCCGTGTTAGTTTCACTGCCTGCCCACTAAGTTTTCCTAGGTGACTCAACACAGAAAATCAGGCATTTCAAAGTTGTATTCATCTGTTAAACATTCATATCATTAGGCTGTTTTCGTTTTCTTTTTTGCCTTTGAACTCAAAATAATGAATCGTTTTTTATAGTGGCGTAATTTTTAATGACATATAAATACGTGAATGTATTTTATTCAGAAAAGTTTTCCTTGTGTTTATTGCCTCTTGCAATAAATATTCCACTCTCTGTGTGTTGGAGGAGAGGGGAGGGTAGGGGAGAGGAGGGGGGGCAGAGGAAAGGGGCGCCGGCTGTCTGGAGCGGAGCGGGGACGCACCGCGGTGGAGGAGCCGCTCCACCTTAAGACCTGCGGCCCCCTCTCTGCTGCATCTCCCCGGGGAGAGGAGCTCCATCTCCCCGGGGAGAGCAGCTCCGCAGCCCCGGCCCACTGCGCGCAACAGGGGGGTGGATATGGTTACAATTCCCGAGCTCTCCCTCATTAGTCACCACACTTCCAGCAACTTTAATTTAGAAATAATTAATAATAATAAATCTAAAGTTCTATCAACATTACGCATCCATAAGTGTGAAAACAGAATACTAATGTTTCATTAATAAAGTTAAAAGCCATCTTTGTTGACTTCTCATACTTTTTGTGTAGGGTTATCATCATATGGTTAATATTAATACAATGTAATATAAATATCCCAAGGTATTCTGGTACGAGTATGTAAGTTTTGAAACAGGCAAGCGGTGACTGAAGCCCAGAAAGATTCACTGCCCCGAGCTCCCTCTCCTCCACAGTGATTGATTATTATGGCAGCGCTCCAGGTCGGTGCTGCGTTTTAGCTACGCACAGGATTATGCTCCTCTCACATCAAAGAGCCCAGAAGAAAAGGGGTGGTCCCGGGACAGGGTGGGAATATATAGCAGGGGCTGACTCTCATCCGACTGCAAGTCAAGAGCAGAGAACAGACTTTCGGAGATAGAAAAACCTGCTCCCGAAAAACCTCAAAGCCGCGCAGAGAAAACGGAGACGTCCGTGCTTTTGGAGAGAAAGAAAGAGAGCAACTGGTTGGAATTTACTGCTGAGATCCAGCTCCTGTGTTCATTTCCACGAAAGGACTTTCCTGCAATAAATCAGAGCTGCTCGTATCATTTAATTGAGTTTTGCACTGGATTAGAGCCATTTATAGAGAAAAAAAAGTGTATATGCTCGTGCGTAATTGTGAGGAGTTTTGGGGGGAGTTTAAACTTTTGTAACTCAGAGTGGAAACCCGTGTAAAGGATTTTTTTTTGTATCTTTAGAGACGTTTTTTTTTTTTTAAATTAACCTCTCCACTTGTGGGACTTGATAGTTGCGTGATGTGGTTTCTACATGTGGGTTTGATCGCCAGCCTGTGCGTGTGCGCAGCGCGCGGCTCCTGGGAGGAGAGCACCGCGGTGCCGCGCAGGCTGGACCCGGCAGCCCGGGCGGAGAGCGAGGCCGGGTCGGGGAGAACTCTCTCCGCGGAGGAGAGGGAGAAGGCTGCGGAGATGAGGGCGTACCAGTTGGACGTATTTGGACAGCAGCTGGTTTTGCAGCTCGAGCCCGACCAGACCTTCCTGGCGCCGGGGTTCGTCTTCCACGTCGTGGGGAGCCCCGAATCCTCCGAACCGATGAGCCATCAGGAAGGCGAGAGCGGCTCCGAGCCGGGCTGCTTCTTCTCCGGCACCGTGAACGGGGAGGTGAACTCCGCCGCCGCGCTCAACCTGTGCCACGGACTCCAGGGAGGATTCTACTTTCGGGGGGAAGAGTACTTTATTCAGCCCCTGAACTCCAGCCACTTGGCGGGCACGGAGGATGATGTCCACACGGTTCGGCGGAGGAGCCGGGCCGGTTCTGCCGAGGAGAGCAGCTCCAAGTGCGGGGTCAACGAGGACGAGGAGAGGGTGCCAAAGAATCTGGGAGAAGAGGCCAGTCACGGAGCCCCTAACGCAGACCAGACAGGTAATAAACAGGCTCCTGCAGGAGCATGCGCGCATTTTACACGCAATCACTCATTTTTATTATAGCTGGAAAACTCAGAATATATATAGAACTTAATCCTCACGACACCTTTAAATAAATCACGTTTTCTGCACTTTTAAAGCACATAAAAGGCATATTTTATTTAAATCCGCGACTCCAGCCGAGGCCAGACTGCTGTCAGCTGGAGCGGTCTGTGCGCACGCCGTGCGCAATGGACCCGGCTACCTTTGACAGCGCTGTCAGAGCAGAAAGCGAAGGCAGGGGGAGGAGAGGAAGGGGGAGAGGGGGAGTAGTGGAAACAGGAGGCGTGACGGGGCGGGAGAGGGGGGAGCGGGGGGGACGGGGCCGCCGGAGCCCGGCAGCGCTGGGACAACTCGCACCGATGCGGTTTAGTCCCGAGAAAGGATTTTCTCCCTTCACTCTTTCCCACTCCTGAAGAAAGTTTTTAACAATGTGGATCCTGAGGAGGAGGAGGAGCCTCAGGTGGTGTGACTGAGTCAGGACGGCCAGGCTTTTCTTTTCTTTTCCTTTTTTTCATACACCTCCAAGAACAAATAGCTTGTTTAGTTGTTACAGACTGAAATATTTGTATTAATTCCCCCTGAAATGTGATATGAGCCACGTGACCTTTGGACCCGGTTTAGTCTGACCTCTCGGTGTTTCCTCCATAGCTCACCACAGGGCCAGGCGCTTCGTCTCCACCCCTCGCTACCTGGAGATCATGCTGGTGGCCGACCAGTCCATGGCTGAGTTCCACGGCGCGGGGCTCAAGCCCTACCTGCTCACCATCATGGCCGTGGCGTCCCGCCTCTACCGCCACCCCAGCATCCACAACTCCATCAGCCTGGCCGTGGTCAAGCTGCTGGTGGTGTACGAGGAGGAGCGCGGGCCCCAGGTGTCGTCCAACGCCGCCATGACCCTCCGCAACTTCTGCCAGTGGCAGCGCCAGCACAACCCCGCCAGCGACCGCCACCCCGAGCACTACGACACGGCGGTGCTCTTCACCAGGACGGTGAGTTGACGCAGAAGCAGTCGTTGTGTCAGTAGTACAGGCTCATGATCGTTCTAGTGCTAACCTTTGCTCGCCATCATCATTAGGACCTGTGCGGCGCCCACTCGTGTGACACCCTGGGCATGGCGGATGTGGGAACGTTGTGCAACCCCGACAAAAGCTGCTCCATTATCGAGGACGACGGACTGCAGGCAGCGTTCACAGTTGCACATGAACTGGGTAAGAAAAGTCTTCAAAATGTCTAAAATCCCGTCCATGTTTATGTGGGAGGAGCTGAAATAACCGTCCCTGTCCGTCCTCCAGGCCACGTCTTCAACATGCCCCACGATGACACCCAGCTGTGCTCCGGGGTCAACGGCCTCCACTGGGGCTCCCACATGATGGCGTCCACCCTGTCCAACCTGGACCAGCAGCAGCCGTGGTCGCCCTGCTCCGCCCTCATGGTCACCTCCTTCCTGGACAACGGCCACGGCCAGTGCCTGCTGGACAAGCCGGTCAAGCCGCAGCCGCTGCCGCTGCCCCTGCCGGGAACGGTCTACGACGCCAACCACCAGTGCCGCCTGACCTTCGGCGAGGACTCGCAGCACTGCCCCGACCTGAGCACCACCTGCGCCGCTCTGTGGTGCACCGTCAACTCGTCCAACGGCCTGCTGGTGTGCCAGACCAAGAACTTCCCCTGGGCCGACGGCACGGCCTGCGGGCGGGACAGCTACTGCCTGGCGGGACAGTGTCTCACCAAGAGCGAGGCCTCCAGACATCAGGTGAGAACCCCGTCCCGATGGACCCGTGTTGTTGTTTACATCCTCTCAAGTCCAACCGAGGTTAACATGTATGTCTTCCTGCTAGACCCCCGTTAATGGCGGCTGGGGCGTCTGGGGTCCCTGGGGCGACTGCTCCCGAACCTGCGGCGGAGGCGTCCAGTACTCCTTCCGCGCCTGTAATAACCCTTTGCCGAAGAACGGAGGCAAATACTGCGAAGGCAAGAGGATCCAGTACCGGTCCTGCAACACAGAAACCTGCCCCGACACCAACGGTGAGAGACGCTCACTTAGATGTAAACAGACGGGACAAATGTTCTGGGGCCGCGGCCTTTTAGCCTCGACGTGAAAGTCTTTCTGTGATGTGCTTCACACACTGGTGATGAAATCTCACCTCCCTCGCTCCTCTTTCCCAGGCCTCTCGTTCCGCGAGGAGCAGTGTCTGGCCCACAACGACATGTCAGCTCAGGTGTCACTGGGTTCAGCCGAGGGCGTCGAGTGGGTGCCCAAGTATGCCGGAGTTTCTCCCAAAGACCGCTGCAAGCTGGTCTGCCGAGCCAAGGGGACTGGATACTTCATCGTCCTCAAACCCAAGGTGAGTTAGGAGCAGTTTAGGAGTGATGAGCCCCGAGAGAGAGGAGTTTCACCTTTTGACCCAAGATTCTCGGATAACTTCCTTCTGAGACTCTGAAGTTAATTTTCCGTCTCTCTGCTGCCCCCAGGTGGCTGATGGGACTCCCTGCAGCCCAGACTCCACCTCGGTCTGCGTCCAAGGCCAGTGCGTCAAGGCTGGCTGCGACCGGGTCATCGGGTCCAACCGGCGCTTTGATAAGTGCGGTATGTGCGGTGGAGACGGATCTACGTGCAAGAAGGTTTCCGGCTCTCTGGAGTACGCCAGGTAAGGACCTGAACCCTGCTGTCAGACCTCGACCGCATGCGTGTTAGATTACGTTCATATCTAAGTTTCTCATCCAACGTCTCCTCCTTCAGGCCCGGTTATCAGGACGTGGTAACTATCCCTGCTGGTGCCACCCACGTGGACGTCAAGCAGCGAGTCCCGGGCAACGCTCGCCACGATAACAGCTACTTGGCGGTGCGTCGCCAGGATGGAACGTACCTGTTGAACGGTGACTACAAGCTGATGACCATGGAGACGGACATCGCCCTGAGAGGGGCGCTGCTGAGATACAGCGGCTCGTCCGCCACCCTGGAGCGGCTCCGCAGCTTCGCCCCGCTCCCCGAGCCCCTCACCGTCCAGGTGCTGTCCGTGGGAGAAGCCCCGCGGCCCCGAGTCAAGTACAGCTACTTCTCCCCGAGACCCATCAACGCCGCCTCGTCCTCCAGGAACGGAGGCCGCCGCACCCCCGTCAACGCCATCCGGGAGGTGGGCGGCGCCGAGTGGACCCTGAGGGAGTGGGGTCCCTGTTCCCAGACCTGCGGCGGGGGCATGCAGCACAGAGACGTGGTGTGTCTGGACCCCGCGGGGCGTCCGTCCAGAGACTGCCCCGAGGAGCTCCGCCCGCTGGCCTCCCGCTCCTGCGGCTCCCAGGACTGCCCCTACTGGCTGCTGGGGCAGTGGTCCGACTGCTCCAAGACCTGCGGCCGAGGCTTCCGCAAGCGTCAGCTGCACTGCCTCGGGCACGACGGGCGCACGCTAGGCCACGACAGCTGCGACCCCACGGACAGGCCGCGACCCCTGCTGGAACTATGCAATCAGAGCGCCTGCTAAGGACCGCACCTCTGACCTCTGACCTCCTGTTGGCCCAGTTTCAAAGAATCTCCAGGTTTCCCGCAAGAGAAGCCGATGAATGTTTACATCCAGAGCTCGAAGGCTCCAGATGAGTCCACAATGACTGTGACTGTAACCGTCATCGTCCATCCTCGTACGCCCGTCAGCGGTGGCACATCTATGTTCCACTAAGGGAAAAGAAAAACACATGGGCATTCCTGGTTTCCCTAAAAGAGCACGCTGCTTCCCACGCTCATGTCATGCTCGTGCGTTAGTGAGAGTCTTAAGTGTGTCTGTGTGTGTGTATCAAGTTTTTAATGCGTGTATATATTTGTCCAAGCTGGGCTGGACACCGTTGAGGTTCGGGGAGAAGTTCCTGCAGAGTATATCAAAACAAAAGAGAGAGAATAGCTCATAATCTTCATGCTCACCCCATCAGGTATGGAAAGTAAGATAGCTTATAATGTTTATGTGCAAACTTCATTTATTTATCACAAACATGAAGCACTTCACCTTTTTATTTTGTTGTTTTTTCAGCCAGTGGCACATTGTAACAGCCAGTTTCTCAAAAAATGCCTCAGTACTTTCTTTTTTAGCCATATCTTGCCCTCACCTTCACGGCCTTAATGAGGGATTTATTCAGACCAAAGAGGAGTGACTGGGTGTGTATCTGTGTGTGTGTGTGTGTGTCTGAGTGTGTGTTATCACCTGAAGAGGGACTTGTCTCCTGCTTCTACTTCATAAGTAAGTCTCTCCTGCCTTCTGCGAAGGCACCTTTTTTTTCACGTTTTCTTTTTTTTTTTCCTTTTGTACAGAATATCCCAACTTTATTTATTTTTGTACAGCCTGTTAAATATAATCATGTTGCTTTTTTAAATATTTTTATTTGTTATTGAGATTACAGAAGGAAGTAGAATATATAGAGTATTTATACAATGTTTATACAATATAAATATATATATATATATATATGTATATATATATATATATATATATATATATATGTATATATATATTTATATATATATGGTCCTAGGTTCATGAAATAAAGCATCACCTTGACTTGTGCAGCTGTCGTCTCCATGGTTTCTTTTTGAAGTTGGGAGCGGTCGTTGACCCCTGACCTGCTGTGACATAAACCATTTCCTTGCCTCGAGGTGCGATAAACACACAACTGACTGACAAACTCGATTGTAAGTGGAAACTTTCACACGGTCCTTTGAAGTGCTGAGGAGTAGCAGAAGTGTCCTCGCCATTCTTCTGATTCACTTTCAACAGCATAACTCTCACTTTAATCATCATTTATTGAGATATAATAATAACCTTGAGTGTATCCAGGAAAATAATCAGGTCTCATAAATTATATTTGCCACATTTGGACTTTTTTTTTTACTCCCACTATCAAGAAATGACCCACAAATGTAACAAAAACAGTGCACAGTGTTTAATTCCCCCCTTGTAGTGTCTATTTTTACGAAAAAATAGTTTTCTTTTTCGACAGCAATTCCAATAAACCCAAACAAACAATAGATGGTCGTCAGATACCACTTTATATAACAGTATTACCAAAAATGTCCAGAGGTTTGCCTGGTTGCCGCCTGGTTGCAGTTCCCAGGTCGCACCACTAGAGGGCACCGTTGAGCTGCTCCAGTAACAGATTCAGTATCTTGGCCCACATCTGGGCTCTGTAATGCACATTATCATTTATTGAATGCTCACTGAATCAGCTGTCCTACTTTTTCCCAGCCTCACTTTGAGATTTAACAAGATAATAGATAACAGCATAACATTTAGGCTTCGTGACTGCTCCTCCTGCTAAATCTGTGTCCTTCATGCAGAATGTGGCTTTAAAAAAAGGTGCATTAGTAGGGCATCCTTTGCCAAAAAGTTAGACAAGGAAAACTACTGCTCCCAGACATGTTAAATTCATTTTATACCCCTTTGAAGTCTGTGAGCTGCGTATTTGCTGAAGAAATTGACGTCGGTCTAAGTCAACCAAGGGAACCAGCTTCGCTCCTCCGAAGTAATTTCCCTAATTAAAGTGAAGTGTTGTGTTAAATTTAGCAACCAAAGGAGCCATTTCCGGTGACAAAACTCCCTAGAAATAACACACAATTTGATCGTTTCATTATGTTATGTCCTCGAATCCTTTCAATCTCTTTCGTCACTGTGGTGATAAGCCTCAACTTTCTGCATCTTTTCCGAGACCAGAGAACAAAGTGGAGTCAGTGAAGGCCACAATCCGTGTGTCACGTCCTGTTGCTCCACATGGGAGGCCATCTCCAGCCCTGCGACACAAAGGAAGTCATTATCTTCTAATTATAGGTGGTTGAGAAGAAGATTGGCCATCCCTGTAATCTGCATAATAACATAATGTGTAAAGGTTTGTTTTTTTTAAGCCTAAACAACTGCTTCAGGGCCAAATGAGAAACATTTTATTCTGACATGTCAAGTGGCTGGAAATCACAGAGAAAAAATAATATCAGAAAATTAGGCCTGCCTTTCTTTGTACCTGTTTGTTTTCATGTGTCTCACACGTCACTTCATCACGGCTTGGAGGAAACATCTGGAAGGCATCATGACTCATCGCTCCTCAGCGTGGGTGGCATTTCCGAGAACTAAATTATCTTCATCCTTTTGCCACCCCATGGTTTGCCCTTAAAAAGTTAGTTTCAACTATAATAAATGCAATCCTGTTTAGAAAGTCTTAAATTTTACCTACATGCATTACTGATGAGGTTTGGGCCTCTGAAATGCTGATGTTTCTTTTCCACATCTTTTCCACAGATCTGAAATAATTAGATTTAAGGAAGTATTTAAGGCGGTACAGATGGACACATAAGTGGTCAGTTGTTGCCACAACAGCCACAACACACCAGTTCCTGGAGTAAAGTTCATGGGGAAGTTATAAAAGTAAAATAGGTAAAACAGAGAAGACAAACTCTTCACCATCAGGATGACACTCAGCACCAGCAATTATTCATCATCATCTGTTGACAGAAGATCATCTTTCATGACTCAATTGTGATCAAATGGAACGGAAATCATTTAATTACACCGAGTACAAATGTCAGGACGTGGAGGATGACTTTGACCCAGATAGTAACTTGTAGTTGGACGTCATCGATAACTGCTGCTGTTACACAGACGATCAACAGGACGGTTCAAGCTGGCAACAATCTCTATGATACATTTCAAAGCAGAAGCTCGTATGCAAACTTCAACAAAACCAAACGTTATCTGAGCCGGTTCAAACATCCGTTCAGTATTATTTCATCTGTGAAACGTGGATCAGTTCTGAGGAGGGAGCTGACTCTGACCTGGAGAGGAAGACTGGAGGGGGGGTGGGGGGGTGGCTATAAATGTGGACGAAAACCTGAAGTATGGTGTGGTGGAAGAAATGACAAGAGTGATGAATGATATATTTGAATGTATATCAGTAGAAATTGATAAGGAAAAGAAAAAGAAAGTAATTATAAGGTGCATCTCTATAACAACACGGTCTAACTTAGAAACCTATAAGGAGTGGTTTGAGGAAACATGCAGCTTCAACTCAGGTCTTCATCCAAATGATCACAAAACAACAAAAGACTTTATCCATACGATGCACAGTCTGAGCCTATTAATAAATGATATCAGCGACCATCTACCAGTTTTTGAAGTGTATGATGGCTGCTACAAGAAAAAGAAACAGGATGTTGGACAACAATTTAAGAGAGTGAAGACAGAGGAGACAATTAATGCATTTAAAGAAGAGCTGATTAAACAGAACTGGGAGTCGGTATTTAACGAATTAACGAATTAACTTTGACAAAGCATATAAAAACGTTTGTGTACCTTTAAATTATTGTACGATAGGACCTGTCCGATAAAGAAATACACTAAAAGAAATAAATATTCAGACACAATGTGTCACAAAGGGAAATGCCTGTAAAAACAAGAACTCTATAAAGAATTCATAAAATATAGAACTGAAGAAACTATGAATAAATATGAAACATAAAATTAAATGGACAACTCTTTTACAGATATCAAAACAGGAATACTATAGCAAATTATTAGACAGGAATACAAATAACATTAAACTTATTTTGAATATATTGAACAATGCCATCAGGAAAAGTTATAGACAAATGAATTATCCACAATATTTTACCAATAATGATGAAGTCATTAACAATATGAATGATGAAGTTCATAATTTCAACAGGTATTTTGTGAGTTTTGGACCAAAGCTGGGAGGAAACATTTGTGATCCTGGATCAGCTGATGGAGCGAGACTTCAATAACTAGAAATCCAAACTCAATGTTTCTCTCAGCTGTGGAGGAGAGAGAAATCACAGTACCGGTAATTAAAAGAAGAAATAAAAAAGAGGTTGCTGCGTATTAATACCAATATGTTTTGCACTACTCCAAATAAAGCAGCATAATCAACCTCCATAGTTGCCTGATTGTTAAAGTTACACATGAGCGTTGGGAGGGTCGTCAATGATGACGTCAGTTTCAGTACTGTGACTTGGATCAAGGTACTTGGATAGATTCTTGATCAATAATGATGGATTTGAGACTTTAGATTACCAGATCACTCCTTGTGGAGAACTATTATTCTGTTTAAACAAAATGAAAGTTTTGAAACCCCGTTAATTAAAAAATATAATCAAAAAATGTTCATATTGGATAGATTTTGACATAAGTACATGACGCGGAGGTGTTAATGGGATAACACTTCCAGCCAATGACATCCCTGATGAATGAGACGGATTCGTGTACTTTTCAAGAAAGTGGGGCGGTTGGTGGCTTCTTGGCTCAATACAGTCTGGGTTTTCTTTCATCTGAATAGAAATCGTGATGTGACAGAGCAGTGTGCACACGCACTTGCACGCACGCACAAACACGTGTATTTTCTTTTTGTCAAAACGAGCAGCTGCAACAATTAACGTCTTCAAAATAAAACGACGGGAAGATAATCAATTCAAACACCATCCGTTTATTACAAACATGTTACTAACACTTCTGTTCACCAGCAGTCAGAAATAAGAGCAGTTTAACTGTGATAAATACTCGCTTTTCTTATTTTGATTAAGCATGTAAGAAGTTCGTGTTGCGCGTGTTAACATCTGGTGTTACGGTAACTGCGGTTAGGAGCTGTTTTCAAAATAAAAGCTTCCTCTGTGGGCTATTTCACTTCTACCAAAGGGAAATGATAATAGTAAAAACAAAAAGAATTAGTATAATATAACTCAGATTGATGTTAGGAAGCAGACTACAGACTTATTTCTCTTTAAACTAATAATAAACCAGCTCAGTGTTTCAGTCACTCAATTTAATCCCATATTTAAGTAAATCTCTGAAATGTCATACAAAACCCATATTACTTAAGTTTTCTTTCCCATCATTGAGAGTAAATGCCTTGAGACATCTTTTATTTCAAGTTAAAAGATACGCTGTCACGACCAAAATATTAGCCTAATAGTACATTTTTAAAGTAGCCTATGTATGTTGTCCTTGAAGTTTAGAAGCCAGATATAAAGCAATATTACGTTTTTAGGCTACATTACATGTACCTTCAAACTTTTATTTATTTATTTAGATAGATAGATAGATAGATAGATAGATAGATAGATAGATAGATAGATAGATAGATAGATAGATAGATAGATAGATAGATAGATAGATAGATAGATAGATAGATAGATAGATAGATAGATAGATAGATAGATAGATAGATAGATAGATAGATAGATAGATAGATAGATAGATAGATAGATAGATAGATTAATGCTGGGTTTATCCCTGCCTTTCACCTAAAGAAAACTGGGATAGATTTCAGCAAATATCTTGACCCTAAATAGGAGTGAGAAGGTGTAGATGATGGATGGATGGATGGATGGATGGATGGATGGATGGATGGATGGATTGATGGATGGATGGATGGATGGATGGATGGATGGATGGATGGATGGATGGATGGATGGATGGATGGATGGATGGATGGATGGATGGATGGATGGATGGATGGATGGATGGATGGATGGATGGATGGATGGATGGAGTTCTGTATTTATACATAGTTCCTTTTATAATAGTCACAATCAGAGCTGTTTATTCCATAGGCACTGATCACACATACAGACCTTTGAATTTAGCACCAATAAAAACCTAAATGGTCCCCCTCGGTCCAGAAGACGCGGCCTGCTTGGTTTCCAAAAATGCCAAATTTCAATTCATCTCACCACAGGACAGTTTTCCATTTTGCTTCCATCCGGAATGGGTTTTGGTCCAGAGAAGTATTTCCATATCATGTTCACATATGACTTCACACGTTGGTGAACTTTATTAAATGCTTTCCATCCCAGAATCAAGCCTGTACTCCAGGCAGGGACCTCTCCAGGCTCTCTGAAACTTTTGATAATATTATGTGCTGTAGTTGAGATTAGAAGTATTTACGATTTTACAATGAAATTATTCCTGGTGAGTAGTTTTATTTTGAAAGCAGTTTTTAATAAGCCTTCCATGCTGATGCTGTTTTAGTTAATGTAGACACGCACTATTAGACAAGACAGCAGGCTGAAGTGAAAATAATATTATTTCCAAGCATTCCCATTGTAATGACGGAGTACCGGTGGGGAATTGAATAAAAGTACTTCAGGAGAGATTTGTTTTTAAAAACAAAGGGGAATTTTGATTAATAGGGCTTTTTTGCGGGCATACATTTGTAAACCACAATTTAGCTGTTCGGGAGTTTTTTTCAAATCAACTTTTCCTAAAGTCCTAGACTGATAAATTCAAAGAATAGGATTAGATTTTTCAATTTGAGTGCTCTTATTTTGAAGGTGGCGACCAGAAGCCGTTTTCCAGCTCGACTTCACGCCAATATCTCCACTGGGAAAAACTGGAGTGGGTTATTTGAGCAGTCGGGGGACGGCTGGGAAGTTGAGTGGAGGAGACGGGAATTTAAAAAAAGGGCAAAACAAAACAAAAAAAACTCAGTACAGCAACAATTCAGAGGTGTGAGTAGGACACGTGGAGTGGAGCCCGCCGGCGCTCACTGAAGATAAAGTTTGGTTTCTGCGTCAAAGCTGCTTCCAGGAGACTCAGACATGTAAGATCCTCAATCAAACGGAAGAAGTGCGTTTTATTCCCGACTTGTTTCATTTGTGAGAGACTGTGAGCATGGAGGAGGCTCGGGGGAGGTGCAGGACCTGGGACTGGCTCAGAAACTCGCTGCTGCTTTGTTTATTCACTGGTGAGTTTCAGCTTTAACACATTTTTTCAAGCTTTAATAAAACCTTTAATAAAAGGTTTGCTTCAGTGGTGCCGTTTCAATAAACTACTGAAGTTAGAAACATGGGGGGAAGACAATGCACAGAAAACAGCTGGAAACTTTTCCTGCTGAGTTCAGTCTCCAGCAGCCTGCTGATTTATTGCTGCGTTCCATTTACCTCGGAAGTCGGAACTCGGAACTGGGAATGACGTCAAGCCGAGTTATCAGCGTTCCAGTTACAAAGTAGGAAAACAAGTTTGTAGTTCGCATATACCTCATGAAAAATGTAAATTACACTATAGCAGCATATATATGCCGAACAATACTTGTATACGACTGATTTAGTGTGACTAAAACTAGAATAAAGTGCTACTAATTTTTACAGAGCTCTCTTCTACTGTTTACAACCGGGGCAGCCATCTTGGAATGTGAACTCGGGGGTGGTGAAAACTCTCCCACTTTCCCAGTGGGAAATCCCACTTCGAGGGGCGTTCCAGTTGAAAATTCCGACTGGGAACTGGGAAATCCCCACTTCCGAGGACAAATGGAACGCGGCATTAGTGTGTGTGTTGGTGTGTGTGAGAGAGAGAGAGAGACAGGTCTTGGGGGGCTGGGTGCTCAGGGGGGCCACAGCCTGTGGAGAGACAGGAGCCAGGACCAGAGGACCACCCAGACAGAGTCCCCCTCAGGAGTTTGCTCGAGGGGAGTGGCACAGATCTGATCCTGGGAGGTGCTGCGTTCAAAGCCCCAGTCCTCATCATGAAGGAAGCAACATAAGATCCTCCTCTGTGGAATGAAACCCCCCCCCCCGAGGAACTTTTCTACCTGTATTTGAACCCAGGGGCGAAAATCCCGGGGGGGGACAGGGGGGACAAGTCCCCCCCATTAGTAAAGCTGTCCCCCCCTAGAATAATTTGAGACAGAATTAATAATTTTGGAAGAATGCAGTAGTATTTAGTAGTGATGCACCAAAATGAAAATTTGTGGCCGAAACCTAAATCGAAAATAATAATAAACAGTAAAATCTCATTACACTTAAAACAAGACTCATCACTGGAAAAAAAAACAACAATTTTCACCTGTTTCAAGTAGATTTTCACTTGATTTCTACTTGATAAGTAGAAAAATCTGCCAGTGGAACAAGATTTATCTTCTTATTACAAGCAAAAAAATCTTGTTCCACTGGCAGATTTTTCTACTTATTTCAAGTGAAAATCTACTTGAAACCGGTGAAAATTGTTGTTTTTTCCAACACACACACTTTACATGCAGAGTTGTTTATTTGAGTTACACTGAAAGAAACCTGAAAAGCAGAAAAGAGGCTCAGAGACAGCATTGAAAACCCGCTGGTGAAAAGGGCTCGTGTCGCGGCAGCAGGTCGAGGCAGAGAGGCACAGCTGTGTGTACAATTCTTTTGAATAACCAGGCTTTTGCCTAAGCAGTTACATAGGGGGGGGATTAGCCACATCAATCACAGATGCATGGCTGCTGGCTGACAGACAGCTCGTACTGTGTGCAGGGCCGTACCCAGGCTTTTTGGAGGCCCTGTGCAAAATTCCCTTTCGGTGGTGTGGAGTATTTTTTTTAGAGATACAGATAGTGATGTCGGAGTCCAAACTGTTTAAGATGATACTTGGAATGGATTCATTAACTAATCTGGGGGGGGGGTTCAGAGGAAAAAGTCCTTTCAGTTAGGCCTGTGTTGAAAAAATCGATTTCCCAGTTCTAAATCGATTCTCATATTAATTCCTAAAAATCGATTCATATGTCTAAAGATCCATTTTTTTATTTTTTATTTTTTTTGGTTGTTGTTTTTTTTCCTTTTATTTATTTGTTGTTTTTTTTTTCATCATTACATTACAACTTTTGGTTATTTTTTTGTTTATCCCCAAAAAAGGAATGTTTTGTTGGACACGAGAATAACTGGTGCCATGTTTTTGCCTTTAAATATGTTTAAATGTATGAAAACATTAAAGTGTTAGGTTATAATTGCATAAATTGTCTATATTTCATTACTTTATATACTGTCTTGGGGTTACATTTGCAAAAAATGCTAAAAACCAAATGCTCAAAAATTAAAAACCAAAATAGACCGAAAATGGAACAAATAAAAACGGAATGTGGGGAAAAATAAAACCGATTTCATCCGTCTCTGTTTCCTCCCTGGATCTGTTTGGTAATTCTGACCCACATGATGTTTCTGAAAGCATTTCTATCAGCATTCTGGGAGCTGATTGGTCCTTACAGCATCATTAGCTGCAATACTTGCTGTTTAATCTCAATATAATACTAGTAGTAATATTTTACATAACTACAGTCATATAATTCATGCAACAGCTCAAAAAACAGTTACCAAACACTAACCCAAATCAATATCGGAATCGGATCGAATCAAATCTTGATAATCGATTCTGAATCTTAAGAATCGGAATCGAATCGATTCTTGACATTTGAATCGATCCCCAGCCCTACTTTCAGCACCGTGAACAGACCAATGATCAGTAACCTGATCAAACTGTACTAAGATAGATTTAGCAACAAGGAAATACTCATGTTTTTATCTCACAATTGAATCATAGGATGTCGTCCAGCCCCCCTTTTGAAACAACAATGCTATGAAGTTCCCAGCATTGAATGCTACTGCTCCATAATTAGTAACCTAGGCAACCAAGCAGTACGTTTACATCCTTTAACAGAAAGTTGAATTGTTGCCTTAATCAGACCGATATTGAAGTTTTAAAAGCCATGTATACACCTTAGCCAATAGCTTGTTTTGCCTGCTAAATACCTCACGTATTTTTGCACATGTAAATATTATCAGTTTTTTTTGTGTTTACTATTTTTTTCTCTTGTACATTACTCATTTTCTACATTTTATATTGCTCTTTTTTATTATTTAGCTATTTATTGGTTATTTCTATTTTAATATTTTGTATAAACCGTTGAGCGTGTGTGTGTTTGGCTGCTGCACGATTGAATTTCTCTTCTGGGAGATCAATAAAGTCTCCTATTCTATTCTATTTAGATGTGCATGTAACCACACTGACTGATGGCAGGTTGGCTATTGCTCCAGTTAGTGAATCTGGAAGGGTCAGCAAACGGTCTGAGTGGAAGTTCTGTCCGCCGGAGGACCCGGCTGCTCCAGCATCAGCCCAGATGTCTTTGGTTAACCCTGCTGGCAGCCCTTCGACTGGGGGGGTGACGTTAGTGAGGTGTAGAGGGCTGTTTAGCAATGTTTGGTCCCGGCCAGAGGCCCCAAACGGGTCTTGAGCATGATTCAGGGGTCTTTGATCATGGAGCCCGGCCCCCCATTGGTCAATCGTTGAACTGCGGTTTTTCTTACTTCCACATTGACCTCAGCTGTGGAACCACCCTCTCCCCCCAAAAAAAACAAAAAACAGATGTTGCCCCTTGGAAGACCTGTGGTAGCTACTAAACAAGCACCAAGTGTTGATGTGCACCTTATTTATGAGTCTATAAACTCAGATTTTCTGCGTATTCCTCACAAATTCACAAGCTTTCTTCTGTTTTCCTCTTGTATGCAACCAAAGCATCTTCAATTATGTTTAATAAAACCATCAAAACTCAATGGTGAGTAGTTTATTCACTCCAAACCAGGTAATACAAATAAGTGGCATTTTTAAAATCCTCTACATTTCAGACGTTTGCTTGAAACTCCCACCAAGTTGACAGAACGAAGCAAATCTCTCAAATGAGTTTGGCCGACGTTCATTACTGATGTCATCGTTAGGAAAGTGTTGCTTTTTTTTCCAGTTTTGTGTCACAGATTCATGAGATATCTTGGGATTGTGTGCAGCCTACAGCGTCTGATTCAGCAGGTGGGACACGTGGGCTGCTGTGCTTCATCAGAATGCACATTCAGAGATAATTAATGCTGTTTCTTTTTTATTCCTAATATCATCTTTGCATTATTTCCTGCTATGAGGAGAGCTGCGGTGAATTTGTGTGGGTCCATCTCTCTTGAACAGGGAGGGATGAAGTATAAATAAGTGTTCCGGTGTGGACTGTTGTGTTTTAAAAACAGGATTTGGCCTCAACTGAAAATTCACTCTGCAAGCCACTTGCTCATGTGATGAAAAACCACTGCTTGACTCCACTTGTGACTGTTATTTAAATTAAAATAAGAGGATATGGGAGGAGAAGTAGCTGTTTTTGTGTCAAGGATAATCTTGTTGTTTAAAACTTCCTGCTTGAATTAGTTCAAACCTGTTAAACCAGCGTCATGTTGAACAAGGACACGTTACAGGGCTGGCATTGTCTGATTGTTGTGTGACTGAAAACTGATACCCAAATAAGCCACTTACCTGTCGCTTTTGTCGTTATTTGATCTGTCCACCATCACGCTCTTCCACTTTTACATTTACGTTGGAGAGACGGTAGCATAGCAGAAAACACGGCCTCTCTCCCAAGTTTCCAGTCGCAAGAACAAGGGGGGTTAAGTAGAGTTGTAGGTCTCGAGACCACTTTTTTGTGGTCTTGGTCTTGACTCGGATAACTGAGATACCGTTGCACCAAGGTGTTAGAATCTTGTATCACCAGTTCTTCCTCTTGTTAATGTACGGTTTTGTAAACTATTTGTGTTTTGCATTTGATTTAATGTTTTGGTGCATCTGCATGTGTGTCTGTATTTAATTACAGTTTTGTGTTTATAACAGCCATGTGGGTCAAAGACGTATAAGGCCTTTGAGTAGCCCATTTTTAAAATACTTAAAATAAAGATAATTTTGGCCATTTTCCAAACATTTGAAATGTAATGTACACATGCATGTATGTGAAAACTTCAAACAATGGTATTTTAGTGTTTTTAAACCTTTAAACCGTTATTTGGGGCGACCGTAATTCTCAAATCTCAAAATTAATAGATTTCCATAACCAAATTTATATTTTAATAAGTATCAGTAATTAAATTAACTGTTCAAGAAAGAGACACATGTTTCCTTTCATTTTTTGAAAACCATTTTTAAATGCATTCTATCCATAATGGCAGTGTCACCCTCTTACTTACTCTAAAATTCATAAAACTGATTTAAAATGTGTACAAGGTGTATCCACTTATGCATGCTATACCAATAATTTATATTTGAACCAAAACTGATAGACATTCAATTTTGAATTTGATACAGAATTGCCATTTGTTGGTTACCCCACATGACAGGTGGTCACCCCACATGATGCTTTCAAGTTTAATCAAATATAACAGGCTAACAGTTAGCTATATGATCTAAGCTAGCTACTTCTCACCACAAATCACTAACAAATTTACCTTCAAAATATAGATTTGCAAATAAAACTAATTATTTACAGTTTTAGGGTGGTCACCCCACATGATATCAAAATGTGACGTATACACTGCAGCAGTTAGAAAGAGGATTTATTTGTAAAGGAGAGAGAGACTACTGACCTGCAGGTTGTCTCTCTGGGACCCTCATGGAGTAACTGGCTGATGCAACATCCTCTCTGAGATGATTGTCAATATAAAAGTCCCTCAATTGTATTTTTTTCATGGTCACCCCAGATGATAATTCAGACAATGAACATATTCGGACAAGATTAGTTTGTGTATTATGATTGAAATGTGTGTACAAATGTTCCATAACTTTGTCAATAAATCTAAAACAAGTTTGAAAGTATGCCCAATAGGGCAAGCATTATTTTTAAATAGTTTTAATGTGATTTAAAACCAGTTGTCCAAACCAAAGTCAAGGCCGGACGGTCACCCCAAATAATGTTTTCACACTTCAGATGGCAGAAAATTACCAATAACTAACATGTTTAAATAAAATAAGAGTGGGCACATGTAGAAGGAACGTAGTAGACATACATGTTATATTTTTTATTCATTTTTATGTTTATTATTAGGTAAAAAGTTCCATCGGACAGAAAAAGTAAGCGTCACGTCTTTGACCCATGTCTGAATAAATATATGGCATCATTGGACTTTAAATAGTATCTGCGTATTATTGTGATGGATTAAGCATCAGGTCTATTCCAGTGATGCTGATATACAGTGTAATCTGGCTACTATAATGGTAAATAATGCAATTTCAAGTCGGTAATTGTGCATCTTTAATATTTAAAATTACTGTTTCATCTACAAATTAAGTACAATTGAAATCAGTAACATTTACTATTCATGACTTTTCTGAGGTGGAGGGGGGTGTTGGAGGCTGGTTATTCTGCTAGAAGACTTTGGGACTAGTTAATAGTCGTGTCAATCCTTAAAAGCACTGGAGTCAATCCTCCAATAGTGTAGAAATAGCGGTAGTGCAGTCGCCACACATATCTGATCTCAGCTGATTGATGAAAACATTTATAGTGAGTTCAACATCATCATCCACTTCTCTGTGTTATTGTGCTGCAGTTGAATACAAGCTCATATGGAAACTAAGCAGCTGATCCAGGATGGAGCTGATGTTCTACAACTCACACAAGATGATGAAATAACTAGGTTTTGTTTTGGTCTTGAGCTGAACTAGTCTTGGTCTTGGTCTCGGTTTAGGTGGTCTTTCTTGACTACAAGTCTGGGGTTAAGTTCAAAGCACAGGTATGAACGAGTCACTTAGTGGCAGAGATGGATTCAGAAACATAATTATGATGCAACTGTAAAACCCGGTTAAGGAAAATGTGATTATTTAACTCTGCTTGGATGTGTGTTTGCAGGAAGCGACGGCCAGTGTGAAGGCTGCATAGAGTACTGCTGTGATGGATCCCCACCCTTCTGCTGCTCCTACTACACCTACGTGGGGGACGTCCTCTCGTAAGTTGACGCATTAAGAAAATGAACTTTAACTCTGTTATTCTTGTTTATTCCCAGGTGTATTATGTCGTTCTCTTCATTAAAACCACACAAAAGGCTGAATCCTTTTCCCGCTCTCGCTGGAAAAAGACTCGCTCTCCTTTTGAGCCGATCACAAATCACCGGTGCTGAGGGTGACAAATCTGCCGGCCAGACACTTTGAGGATAAAAGAGCATCTGACTCGAGGTGTCGGAGAGGCTTCCCAGGCTTTAACAGCGGCGGTTGCTAGGAAGCCTCAATTATCTTTTGCTGGAAATGAGAGAAGAGGGTGCACGAAGTGACGTGCGCTCTGAACCCGAAAACATCACAAAAGTGGTAAACAGGAGTGCTTTCTGGACAGTCTGTTCCAGGTTTGGCCAAAATTGTTTTTTTTAATAATCTCCAGGGACGATGTTGGATTTGATTTTTCTGGCTATAAGATTGAAAATGGGCAGCGCTCATTCACATACCAGCTGTCCTTTTAGAGGCCAGAAGGTGCTGAACACCATGTGACCTTTCGGTCTCTCCCTGCCATCCCGCTGCACGTCCACTCATGGCACTTTTCCACTAGAACCTACTCGGCTCTACTCATCTCACTTCGGCTCGACTCAACTTGGACGTTAGAAACAGCCCGACTCAGCCGCTTAGAACCTCGGCAGAGTAGTTACAGAAAAAGTATCTACTCAGCACGGTGGAAAAGCACCAAACCGGGTGGAGGCGAGCTGAGCCGGGCTGAGTAGGTACTAGTCGAAAAGTGCCATTAGTCACCAGGTCTCTGTTTCCTTAACATGAGGTTGTGATCATTCAGGTCGCCGTCCAAAGTAGGGCTGGGTGATATGGACCAAAAGTCATATATCGATATTTTCTAGCTGAATGGCGATACTCGATATATATCAATATTTTTCTGTGCCATAATTGGGGTTTCCCCCAAAGCATTATAGCATAGCATCTCTGTTAGCTTCATTTTTTTCAGAGGAAAACCCTTAAAAAAACTGTCAGTTTTAATACAAAGCCTCGTGCCAAATGTCACACAGGTACCTTTATTAACAGATGTCTGCACAATATCAAAATGTATAAAACAAATGAAATAAAAATGAACTGCCTGCATATATAGAATAAAATAAAACAAATATCCCTTTCCTGCATAACAATTAAATTAAAATACCCTGTGCAATTAATACAATGTAGACAGTAACAGGCAGACTTTTCCACTGAGGTTGACAGTTGTGCAAATGACAAAACATTTGTGCAAATCTCAAATAAAACATTCAAGTCAATTTGTCACAAAATAAGCTATATCAAAATCGTAAAAAAAAAAAAAAAAATATATATATATTTTTAATAATCGATATAAACGATATTGTCTCGTACCATATCGCGTTTGAAAATATATCGATATATATTATTATATATTTGCTCAATATTTTGACATGAATGACTCTGGCAAGTCAGACTTTTCTGCTCTCTGAAGCGGCAATGCCTGAGTCAGGGATGACTCTCACAAACTCCTCTGCAGAGAACGTGAGCGACAGTCACAAGATGTGCAAACATGACACAAGATACCTCGGTTTATCTCTCCGTGACGGCGGCGTCAGACGGATGATGATGGCCTTCGCGCGGGAGACCGGCTGCATCTCTTCACACTCCGCTAAGTGTCTGGCCGTGTGTTTCAGGGGCACTGCCATCTCCGGCATCGTGTTCGGCGTGGTGTTTCTGATGGGGGCGGTGGCGGCCCTGTTCCTGTGCATGTGCATGTGCGTGAAGAGCGGGCGTGGCGCACGGGTGGGCGTGTTCAACACCTCCTACGTCAACACTGTGAGCCAGGGCTATCCAGGTGGGTCAGCACACACACACACACACACACCAAAGCAGCAAGGATGCTGAGTAAAAGACAGGATTGAATAAGCTCATTATTTACATTTGGTGATGAGAAACATATAAATAATCAGCAACATGTCTTAATCGTTGGGATATAAAGACTTGCAAAGGAACAGAGGTGTCAAAAGTATTCACATTCATTACTCAGGTAGAAGTATAAATACTAGAGTTTAAAAATACTCCTGTAGAAGTTGAAGTATCATCTCAAGTTTTTTTACTCAAGTAAAAGTATAAAAGTACTGGTTTCAAAACTACTTAAAGTATAAAAGTAAAAGTAATGTAAGGGGGAAAAAAGCCATTAAGGACAAAAGCCATTGAAAATGAATGCATCTTAGTATGATGCAAATATATTAAAGAACCATATATGTGTACTATTGAGCATTAACATGTGTTTCAGAGAGAAGGAGATATGATGACTAGTTGTCTATAAGTATTGTAATGGTGCAAAAAGTCAAACTTCAGAGGCATGTTATCATTTATCCTAACCTTTATTGGAATGTACATCCAAGTTTAGTTGCAGGAATCTGAGGGAACGGATGTAAGAACAAAACTGGACAAGAACATCTGAAACAACCACAACCAAATTCACTCTATCCGGATGGAGCAATTTAACTGGATAGTTTTTTTTTAAAGGCCGAAATGAAATAGAGTAACAAGGCTGTTTTTAGAATGTAAGGAGTAAAAAGTACAGATAATTGTGTGAAAATGTAAGGAGTAAAAGTAAAAAGTCGTCTGAAAAATAATTACTCCAGTGAAGTATAGATAACCAAAATTTCTACTTAAGTAAGGTAACAACGTATTTGTATTTGTTACTTGACACCTCTGCAAAGGAAGTAGTACTAAAAGGAAACACCTGCAGGAACATCTAACCACTAATTAAGTTAAGTTAACTGGCAACAGATCAGTGACATAATTGGCTATAAAAACAGTTTCTTGGAGGTGGAGATGAGCAGCGGTTCACCAGTTTGCAAGAACCTGTCTACAACTGTGTGAAATTACTTCAGGATGTTCCTCCATGTAATATCTCAAAGACTTTGAGTGTCTCATACATGTGTACGGTACATGATATCATCAGAGAATGTGGGGAAATCTCTTTATGCATGGGACACGGCTGAAAATCGACAATGAATGTCGTGATGTTCGGGTCATGTGACCATGAGCCAGAAACGCAGCCGTTGTTTCTGAACCAAAGCGCTTCTTCTTGTCCACCGTGGACATTGTGTCCTCCAGAACGAAGATGAGAGGGACGATCTGGCTTATTATCAGTGCTCAGTTCAAGAACATGCATCTCTGGTAGTGTGGAGGTGTTTTAGTGCCTGTGGGCATCTTAAAGCTATACACAGGGTTTTTCTGTGCTTGTACTCACATATATGTCTGCTAAACCACATACAGTAAGTTATTATTATTATTATTATTATTATATTATTAATAATAATATGTCTTTAACATCGACCTCTGTCACCAAATTGGAGATCTAAAAAAAATATCTAACATGATATTTAAGGGAAAAATAAATGAACCTTTGCATAACAATGGTTTGTAACTATTCTTTTTTTTTAAGTTATTTTTTATTGGACTAAAGCTTTTCCAACTTATTTGCAATTCTCTTTTAAGTAGACCATAAAATTGGGGGAAATCTACAAGATCATAACTGAACTGACTACTTGGCACCATAACATGCATCCACAGTTCAAAACGTAAATGTTGACAGCTGGATGGTCATGCTATGTCTGTCTCGAAACCAGACGTGACACGTGATCTCAAAAGTGCACGGAGAGTTCTGGAAAAGTAAGGAATTTCATCTTGGGAAAAAAACGCTTTTTAGTAACTGGTGAAGAAGCAACTTCTAGTTTGCTGTTCTTCCAGTCTGATCTCTTCTCTTGTCATACTTTTCCATGCAGAAGTGCTCTTCACATAAGAAGCCACAGGCATTTCCCCCTTTTATGTAAATGCTAGTCGATTTCTGAAAATCTAATGATTTTGTTTTTCCCCCCACAAAGATTCTCACAGATTTTCTCAGTGTAACTTCATCTTTGCAAAGGCAGCAATTGTAAAGAAATTAGGTATAATATTGTCCAGGCTCCACCTTTCAGCTAGGAGTGTCTAGAGACAACCATGAGTTCTCCCCAGTCCCCTTTGTCTCATTTTACCCTTTTGTTTTCCTTTTTTTCCTCCTTCTTCAACTCACTACTTTGCGTGTCTCCCTGCTCGGGGGAGGAACACAGCCTCGGAGTTTCCACATTGTCCTCAGAGATGCATTGTTGGCACGTCGGCGCTGGTGTTTTGTGTCACTCTCCAGCTTTAAGAATGCTCCTTTCTCCTCTCTTCTGTCTGAGGCTCATCATTTATTTATCACGTTTCATAACGCTCCGTGTGTTGCCTTCATGCTACTCTAACCGGAGCGCTTTTCACGCTGCCCGGATCGCATTTCATGAAGACGATGCACGAGATGTTGCAATATGAATGCTTGTGTTCTGTATGTAGAAACATGGGAATTACTGTGCTTTGAGCTAAAGATGAGCTGCAGGTGGACTTCTTTTAAATGACTCTCAAACTCAACTTCCATGTATTTAATACAAAGATATTGGATTTAACTTTTTTATTTAATAATTATGATAATGATGCATTTAGATTTAGTAACCTAGTCTAATGTAGTCAATGAAAGGAATTGCAGCCTTTTCCAACAGTGGCGGACCTTTTAACCTCAAATGCAGTTTCTACATTCGGCCACTAGATGGTGCTGTTGTCTCAATTAACTAAATGGGCCTCAATCACATTAAACGTGGAAGAAATCTGAAACTTTTAATTATAAAAGAACAAAAATACATCTTTTAAAGCTGCAGTACTAATGTTTTTTTGTTTTTTCTTGCCAATTCAGGTCCTCCACCTCCATACACCTATGATTATGAGATGTACCCACCATCCTCGCGCCCCCCACCCTACACCCCAACTCCGCCCCGGCTGGACAACTACTCCCCGCCACCACCCTACCCCGGCTACACCCGAAAGTGAATCCCGCCAGTGCAGGACGAGCGCTGTGACCACCTCAGCGGCAGCTCTCACGGCCCGGATTCGGAGGCCCGGAGATGATTGTACACTTTGTGCTGTTCGTCTTTGAGTACAGAGCACCAAAATATCCACATTAAAACTTAAATAGTGTCAGTGCTGAACACCTGAAATGAACGCCACTGCATCTCTGCGCCAGAGCATGTGGTTGGAAAGTAAATGATTTGACAAAATGTGGGTCAGGAGACGTCCAAAGAGCTCCACATCATGTCTGATGGACTTAACCGTTGGCTGCCCCGCGGGCCCTCAGCTGGTACTCTGCGCTGGCTAATAACCCATATCCTTATTTGTACCGTCTGTGCAGATCAAAGGTAGCGTGCACTTTGAAGGTGAAGATTATCTTTGTCAGCATGGAAGGGAGGCTCATACCACCGGGGGACAAATGTTCCTTCTGGACACAGTATTGACCACTTTATTTTTATGTTAGGAGAGTTAAATACCCCCCCCATCCAATTTTAAACTGTTATAAAAGTTTATGATCAAGTCATTTTAACGCAAGTCAAGTCGTCTACTGGTGGTCCGCTGATGCAAAGACTAGAACTGGATTGTGTGTGTGTGTGTGTGTGTGTGTGTGTGTGTGTGTGTGTGTGTACACTGTGTATAATATATATATGTGTACACTGTGTATAATATATATATGTATACACTGTGTATAATATATATATATATATATATATACTGTGTATAATATACAGTACAGAACAAAAGTTTGGACATTCAAACAAATGGGGAAGTGTCCAAACTTTTGGTCTGTACTGTATGTGTGTGATATTTTTATATATATATATATATATATATATATATATATTACACACACACACACACACACATCAATGCCATGAACAACATGAAAGGACTGTAATATTTTTTTTTTAACCTTACTTGAAATGATATGGAGGATAAAACATGAACTGGGTCATGTAAGTGAATTGCAGTTGGTGGCAAATCAAAGTTTTTTTTTTAAATGACAATTGTGATATGAGTGTAATGGGATTTGACCCTATAAATGTATTTTTCTTTTTTAATTTTGCGGTTTCAGTGCCTGTGTTTTAAATTAAAAATGTTTTAAGTACAAAAATCTCACTCAAGTCTCTTATTTATAAGTAATAAATACATAAAGATACCGGGTAAACGCGTGTTGGTGAGAGTGTAAACACTGTAGATTAAAATAAATAAATAGATAAAGCGCGTGGGCTGCGCGAGCGGGGCTGCGCGGTGCTAATCCCCTCAGGTCACGTGACCAGCAGCTGTGCAGCTTCACGATCAGACGACTGGAGTCAGCGACGCTGCTGCTGCTGCACACACTCTCTCCCCGATCAGGAGCACCGCCGCCGCCAGGAGCGACCAAACACACACGACATGGGCCGTCGAGTAGCTCTACTGCTGCTGCTTGCTGCCGTTTCGGCCATGGCTCTGGAGGTAAGGAATATCACATTTTAAAATGTGTATTTTCATCCCGACCATATCGTTTCCCGCAGATTCGTCAAGCGCAGAATTAGACCGGAAACTGAACTGCCGGACTTTCAGACCTAAAGCATGATGTTTGTAATTTATTTTAACTAGAAATGGTCATTCAAAGATTTATAGCAAGCAAGTGGCGGGCTGTTTTTTTGTAAACTTGATATCAGTGGAGTTGTTAGTATCACGATTTGAAAGCGATGATGTGGAATTAAATTGTTTAAAGTTTTATTTTGGAGGTTTTAACCGGAAGTCTCGTCTGAGAGTCGGCGCTGTTCGCGTGTTCTTGGTTATTTCTAACACACTTTAGCTGCTGTTTAGGAAGATTTTGCGTAAATAGTGGGAAATAATTTATTAAAGTTATTAGCATTTAATAACACTGGTGTGATGAAACCTCTTCTGAGGAAGAGGATATATAGGGGTCTATTTTTTACTATGGGTATATTTCATTAGGGTTGGCGACTTTCCTTTTTCTTTCATTTAAAAAAAAAAAAAAAGGAAAAATAAATAAATAATTTGTACCAGCGTACTGAATGGAGGGGGAAAGTGAAAAGAGAGATTGTCCACACCCTCGGTTTAAAGCTGTTCCCACATCCTTCTCTTTGTGATTCCCCGAGAGTTAAATGTTCTGCTGTGATTTAAACACGTCCTAAACCTCAAAAACACCACCGACCTGGAAACCAGCGATACTGTCATTAAAAAAGACGATTGTTTCACTGGAGTTACACCCTGAACACCCTCGTATGTGAAAGTAATCAGAGAGAAACATACGTGTATTGTCTCTTTCATATCCCGGAGGGATAACGCTGGGAGTGGGCGTGTTTTGGGAAATGCAAATAAAGGAATATTTTGTTAAGAACTGACTTGATTTGGGTTGTTTTTGGTTTTAAAAGAGGAATAAGTCGTGAGGGTGGCAGGTATCCCGGGGAACAGACGTTATTGTCGCCCTGCACATATCTGTTAGGTGGTAATAGCGAGGTAAGATGGCGGCGGCACTGCAGCATTTATGGAGGCAGAGACCATCATCTCCGCCTCTCACGGCTTTATTAACACACTTCCCACTAAAACATACCCTTCCCACTTCAGCATAAGTTGCTTTTAACGTTTTATTTTAATTACATGGCGCTGTGTCGTCAAAGAGAGTCGTGACATTAGTGTACGCCGCACAAAAAAAAAAAAAAAAAAAAATCCCCCCAAAATTTACTACGTCATTTACTTGATTTTGTGCTATGTGTTGCTGAAATGTGAAAAGTCTCATCTGTTTCACACATTTTATTTATTTTCAGCTACAACTGGTGGCTTGAAACATGCCTCTAGCAAGTAAAAAGACAATTCTAATACAAAGCAAGTCTCCAAATTGGGAGATTTATAACTGATGTGCAGCTAATTGTAGTTCAGGTAAAGCATCATTATGGAAATAATTAAATAAGACATTCATTTAACGCTCTGTTAATGGTCATTAATGTGGTTGAGGAATATCTGCAGTTCAAAATGATCTGGTCTGGTTTTAACAGTCACAGTTGATTTAACCTGCATGGTTTTAATTGTGTATTATATTCAGCTCAAGTCCATTGTTTTTTTTTTTTGCCATTTTGGCCCTTTTTTTTTATATAGCTGGTTTTCCCTCCCATTTAATGAATGAGCAAAAATGTGACAGCTGATCTTCATTAGCCTGTAATCAGTGTGCTGATTAGCTGGGCATTGTTTGGGCACTGACCTTGTTTTTAATCCATTACTTGGGTCGCATCAGGCCGTCTACGCTCTCCCAGTCAAGCACATTTTAAACATCAAAGAAGTGATGAAACGTGACTAAAAGAAGCCGTTTTAACTATTTGGAAATAATACCAGGAAGAATAATCTGACTCGAGTGAAATGTTTCAAGTTTTTGATCTTGTCAGGACTTGATTATTGCTGTCATCTTTGGCGTATACAATCACATTTGTAGGAAGCTGCTTTTCCTGCCGGGCCCGCCCTGCACAGGCAGGCGGTGGCGAGAAGCACGAGAGCTGGATACCAGCTTTTGTGTGTTTTTGTAAATCCTTGGGAAACGGCTCTTGGATGGGTGCAGTCGGTCTGGGTGCACGCTGCAGTCTCTCAGCTCGAGGCAGACCAGACCTCCGCTCTTATTAGACAGCCTTAATGCCATTATGCCTGTTGGCGCTGCCGGTATTTCTCCCTTTGGCACCTTTTCTGCTGCTCATGCTGCAGTGTCAGGTCTTTGGAGCAGAATTGCACTTGACACCGTCATATTTCTTCTTGCTTTCCTTTTTTTTCGCTCTGCACTTACCTTCACCCGCATTGCTTATCTTAGTTCATATTTGTGCAATGCAGAAGGCTCTTTGACAGCCTTCAGAGAATGAGTTTGAACCTCTTACTGAACCCAGGGTTTCAGTCCACTAGACAGAAAAAGCCACAGCAATATTGCTGTGAGATTTTCCCCTCGACCGATGAACTAACCTGGTAACAGAGAAGCTGCTGCTCTTTTTCTGAGACTAAAAGGCTGTATCTTGAATTCAACATCTGGATCTGAAATGTTCGTCTTTTTTTCTTTTTACTTTTACATGGTTTTAGTGGAAACAACATGTTTAAATCACTCAATTAAATATTTATCTGGCTTCAGCTTCTCAGGTTGAGGTATATTCTGGCTTTCTAAATCATTGGGGATTGTTTTTGTGGACATTATGTTGACTAATAGTATAAAATAATTGGTTGTAATCACTTACCAGTCACTGCTGTGATTTGGACATATTGTGCCGGCTTTTTTGTGTATCAGGAAATACTGGATAACAGAATATGACAGGACTGGATGTGGTCGCCATAATCTTTCTGCAAAACGTGCCTTCCGCCTCACAGAGATATCAGTATCATCACGTGTGTTTTGTCTATCTGTTCTTTTTAGTGCAGCATGAAGTAATAAATAAATAAATGGCTGTGATATTTTAGAAATGGTGTCACCCCATAGTACTCTCTCACTGCTGTCTGCAGCGCATACAGCAGATTGCACGTCACAGCGGCTCCATTTCCAGCTTTGTGGAGTAGAGTGGTGTCTTTGTAAGTTGGTAGCTGACTTATGAAAGACCTCTCTGGAAGGTCGGAGGTGGAACGGTCCATCATTGTCCCTGTTCAATGTGGCACTGATACTCCGTTTGCGTCTCTTATTTGAGAGGAGAAGTCAACAGCAGGGATTTGTAATCAATAAATCACAATAATGTAAAGGGAAGTTGTTTGAAAATGATAGTGCGAGCAGCGTCTTGGTTGTACCCAGTGACACCAGCGTCCTCCCAAGGGGGTGTGCGGCGGCGCTCCCAGGGCGCGCTCCCACCCGCTCCAGGGAGAAGAATTCCTGACCTTTTTGATAGTGTTGTTTCTGTCGTCGTGGTAAATGGGATGACACTGATGGGATGCCTGCCGTCTTGAAATGAGTTCTGTCCATAAATTGTTTTCTCTTTGTGCGCCGACTGCAACCCCGGACATAGGTTTCCCCAGCAGCGATGTCGTCACGAGTCGTATGTTAATAGTGCCTTTTGTTCTGTTTCAAGGGGGCTTACCTCTCTTTTAAAGCATGTCAGGAATCCGGTGGAGGGGATTTTGCTGGGTAGAGGCCAGTGGGTACCTCAAAGGCTCTCTCTTTTTTCTGCTATGTAACCCGGCCTCTAAATGAGATACTGTGAATGAACATAAGAAGGTTTGATATTTATCTGTAATGTATTTGATCATCCTAAACCTAGGTGTAGAAGCTGGACCTGCTTTTGGTCTTGTGGCTCAAAGACAAGATCCTGATCCAGAGCGAAAGTCTGAAAGTGTAGATTGATCATAAAATGCTATTAAAGAAAAATCTGCCCTTCAGGTAGAACTTGCAGATACATTAACCACCACTGCTCCAAGCGTTTTTTGTTTCCAGACAGTTGAGGATCTGAATCAGATCAGAAATTGAATAAGTGATTATCATGAGTTAAGTAGTGATGGAAGGATGTACATTGCAGTACAATTCTGCTCTATAGAGCCGAGGGAAGCCTCATGTGTGACTAATGTATTCTGGATGAAACATTATGATCCACGAATGTTCTGCAAGTCTATTTTAAAAAAGCTGTCTCGTCATCCTTTTGTCCCTTTTTCTTTCTAGTGAAGGTGCATCCCTCCTCCCAGTCCTCATGTTAAAGTGAATCTCCACATAATCGAGCTACTGTTCCTACTATAAATATCAGCGGGGTGTCATGAAGATGCTCTTTTCGTCTCACTGCTGCTGAGCAAGCAGCTGCTGGTACTGAATCTGAATAATAATGAGAGGAACAAGTCAGCCGGACCTGTACATTACTCTGCAACCGGCTGTGAATATATCCAGTTTATTACTGATCACGATGCTGAACACACACACACACACACACACACACACACACTGTTGTGTGCAGTAGTTGTGCACATGGCCCCCATGCGAAAATATGTATTCAATATAAAAGTGTCAAAGCTGGAATGGCTTTACAGAAAGTGCTCCATCACAACTGCTACATCCATCCATCCAGCCATCCATCCGTCCGTCCATCAGGAATGTGTTGTGATGCATTAAGCAACCTTCCACAGAGATGTGGACGGGCGGGATGCCAAGGGCAGTAATATCATGTTGGAAATGTGATTTGGATTACACAGCCTCGGCATGCGATGGATGCGGTTTTACGATGGAGTCAATAAATATTTGGCATTGCAAAGGAGTGTTATTTCGTTCGAATGTGTTCAGCCAACATCATGACTGGAATCTGCCTGGAATGTGAAGATACTGAATCAACAGAAAGATGACACTCGCGCAGCTATTTTTTACTTTATTTTAATCCGTTGTCACCCTTGGTTGACTTTTGTCAATATCGTGAGTAGGAAAAAGAGAGTGCAAAAGATGGGATTAAAACATGGAGGGAAGCAGCCGTTGCTCCAAACCACGCCCATGCCATTATTTTAACTCGCTCTTCTCATTTTCCCTGCCAAAATAAGTCGACACGCACATTTATTATTTCCATTCTGCCCATTACGGACCTCTTTTGTCAACATGTTTTCCTTTACTTCCATCTCCAGCGTGCTGTGCTTTATAATGTCAAGTTGGTCAAATCAAGGCTTTGAGGAGTTTACTCTGGACTCTTGTTAAAAATAATGTGAACAGCCGCTGGGGGAAAAAAAAGGATATGTTGAAAAAGAAAGATCACTAAAGCTTACAGTGTACACGGGGCCTGAAGATTGGGGCCATTCGAGGACCTGGAACATTCTTTTGTACTTGGGGAATCTTGACGTTTGTTTTGTTTCTGCAGTCTCAAGCCTCCATTAACTCGCCATCATGAAACCAGAGAAGCAAACTGCACATTTTGGTTATTCTGTCCTAAAAAGGAGCTGTAACGCGAGCTAGGAAAAGCATATGTGTTGCTGCAACATCCCAGGGTCATTTTACATGCTTATGTCATTACTTTTCTCTCTTTCTGCCCACATACTGCCCATTCTTTGCAAAGGAAAAGCCTTTGTAGTGTCCATCACATCTGCACTATCTTAGGGAAAAGAGTAGAAAAAGCACAGTGTCTGTCCAGATGTTTCACTATAAGACCATCTCATATCTGCAAAGGTTTAAAAGTTGGATCTTCTCCACAATCTTTCCAGAAGTAAACGTGCAGGGCAGGCTGCAGCGTTTGGAAACATGTTTTGAGCATCGCTGGTGAAAACCACGACTCAATAAGTCTGAATTCTTTTTGAAAAATAACTTTCTGTAAGTCTTTAATCGGTTTTCAGTCATTGCATTTTAAATTATGAGAACATTTGCATACGCTTGACTTAGAAATCAGTTTCATCAGTCATCCTGACAAATGTAGACGTCATGCTCACATTACTAATTTGGAATAAAAATCCTGAAAGAACAGCAGGTTTATTCTCTGGTGTCTCCTCTTTCCTTCATATTTTAACTTTTTCAATATTTATTTCTTTCATTAACTTTCAAAGAAACTGAAAAGTCTCGAGAGATTGCTGAGTTGTCCTTTTTAAAGTTTGGCAGTCAAGTGAAAAGACAAAAAAAACCACAAAGTTGCTGAAAGTTTTATTCCTTCGCTCCCAGAAATGTCATCCTCGCCGTTGTGTGTAGTCGCCATCGCGGTAGAGAATTCCCAGAGGGCCTTGTACTTGGGTTATAATTGGGTCTCTCTGTTTGCTGTCACCCCTCTCATCCATTCTTTATCTCCACCTCTTGATATTGTCGACCAAAAGGAACGGGACACTTCTTTTTCTTTAAAAACAAAAGCCCAATATTCACAGATTGGAGGATTTATAAAACCACTGCTTCTTAATATTGTGTGATTGTGTGTGTGAGATCTGGACCTGAAGGTGCTTTTGGTGCTAATTCTGGATGTTTCCTGTTTGCTCTCAGCAATAGAAGTGGACATCCTGCATTTGTACAGTAAACCAGAAAGATGCACAATGAAGTGTGTGGGTGTGTGTGTGTGGGTGGTTGTAGGAACCATTGTGTCAGGAAGTTCTGTCTGAACAAAAACTTTAGGTCAAACTCTTGTTGAAATGTGTGCAGTTGTCTAATCTTAAGCTTAGGGCTGGGCGATATGGACCAAAAGTCATATCTCGATATTTTCTAGCTAAATGGCGATACTCGATATCTCGATATTTTTTCTGTGCCATAATTGGGGTTTCCCCCAAAGCATTATAGCATAGCATCTCTGTTAGCTTCATTTTTTCTGAGGCAAACCCTTAAAAAAACAGTCAGTTTTAATACAAAGCCTCGTGCCAAATGTCACACAGGTACCTTTATTAACAGAGGTCTGCACAATATCAAAATGTATAAAACAAATGAAATAAACTGCCTGCATATATAGAATAAAAATGCTTCTTGAATAAAATAAAACAAATATCCCTTTCCTGCATAAGAATTAAATTAAAATACACTGTGCATTTAATACAATGTAGACAGTAACAGGCAGACTTTTCCACTGAGGTTGACAGTTGTGCAAATAACAAAACATTTGTGCAAATCTCAAATAAAACATTCAAGTCAATTTGTCACAAAATAAGCTATATCAAAATCATTAAAAAAAAATGTATTTTTTTTTTTTTTTTTTTTTAAATCGATATAAACGATATTGTCTCGTACCATATCGTGTTTGAAAATATATCGATATATATTAAAATCTCGATATATCGCCCAGCCCTACTTAAGCTTTTAACATTTTTCATCAGACTTAATGGAAATATTTTTTTAATTATTCACTCACTTGATTCCATTTTTAAGTGAAGGCAGACATGGCTATGGTACATTTGGAAAAATATGATCAATTTTCAAATACTGACTCTGCATCCAGCTCTAATGGCTCTCATAGAAACACATGTGGCAGTCTGGCTGAGGTGCGTGTGTGTGCGTGTGTGTGCGTGTGTGTGTGGATCATAATGGTAATGGCTTATTTTTGCTTGATGTATTGGGTCGTTGAGGCAGTAAAATTATGACGCAGACACGGTGCCGTTTTATTTATTCTGTTCAGAAAAGCACCGTGAGGAGTCGTCAGACGCGTGACTGCACCGCTTCAGCCTCGAGTGGATAATTGTCAGGTTTTGGTGCATCCTGCAGATGTCTTCAGAGACGCACCTGTTTGCACATTTCTCATTAAAGGAATGGACCTTCTGAGTTTACCAGCGTTTATTTTTGCACAGCTGAACCACAACGGATCAACACTGGTTACTGTGGCGTTGTGTGATAAATTAAGGGCCCTACAGAGGATCCAACACTACACTTCCAGACAGCAGTGCAATATGTAGTGACTATATAGAGATTAGAGGGTGATTTCAGACACAGCTTTAGTTTATATCTGCTAGTCCTGTCTGGACGTGCTGCTTGTAACCACGGCGATGAGATGTGCACTCCCACGATCGACCTGCGACCCTGAATAACACTGAAGGATTAAGTTGAACTGCAGTCTGCCAGAAAATAGTTTTGGTTATCAGACCTTGGGCTTGCACAAATCTTATTTGGTCTTTCTCGTCATGCCTGGAATAGTTTTGGTCCCGTGTCGTCATAACGACGATTCAACCGAACACGTGAGGCAAAAAAAAGTACATTTATCTGCCAATTGAAGATATGAATACGTTTTTAAAGGGGTGTGTGCGCAAGAGCTCTGTTTTCATGCTGCCTCTCTGCTCTTGAGTGACTCAAAGCTGTGCACCGGCGAGGTCAGAACCATTTAACCCGGCAGAATGACTCAGTGTTGAATCCAGGCCCACACCTGCACACCCAGTAACAAGCAGGTTATACACACACAGAAACCCACTTGTTCTCCGGAGCAAACGAACCAGATGATGAAATTCCTGCCCCCAGGTGACTCGGATAATGGTCTTGCTTCAGGTTGCTACAGCGTTGACAGGGGGAGGTTATAATGGGCTTCTCCCCCGGGCGGAAAGCAGTGTCCGTATCCATGGCGACGCAGCCGGAGAACCGGAGAGTCCCTCCATCTTGTCTAGACAAATTAAGTGGGCAGAAGTCGGAACTGTTTTTCCTTCACACTTCTAATCAGATTTTAACAGATTTGTCTGCGATGCTAATTCCAGAGGAAGCCCTCGAGACGAAGCTTAATCGCGTTGAATATGAATGAAGATAATTCTTCAGACCGAAATTCTCCTCAGACTTAATGAAAACTTTTGAAGATGGGGGGGCCGTGTGAGAAGGAGTGGAGGGTGACTCAGGGAAATTGGATGGGTGTGGTTTTATCTTGGCGGAGAAGAAAAGCACTTTTAATAGTCTTGACTGGAGGAAACATTTCATTATCAGTTTGAGCCTCAATAAGTGAGATCAATATTATTATTGATTGGGGAGCTGTCTAAGAGATCATGAAGCAGTTTCGGGAATTGTATGGATTTCATTATAACCCACCCTCCGTTAGACTGATAGGACGTTTATTTGAGCACTCCCATTCAAATTCTTTGTCACACGCTCAGGACAGATCTTTGATTTTCTGCTCTTTACATCCAGTCTGTAATTTAACTTGTGGCCAACGAGGAGGGGAGGTTAAGCTTGTCTGCAATCAGCGGGGAAGACTCTATCGGGGGAGATATGCTTCCCAAACATCCCACACCGCTAACAGAGATAGCGTGGCAGACGCCGGCTTTAAGTCCGGTCAGAGATGATCCCACGGTTTTAAGTAACATCGGGGCCTGCCTGCCAACGTGATTATAGTGTGTGTGTTTTATGGCACATACACACTCTGCAGCTTTGTACCAGAGCCTCGTCTTTTTTCACTCCCGTCACCACCGGCCTTATTTAATTCAGCTGCCACATATCCGCCCAAGCTTAGCAAACAATTCTGAAAAGTGATGCATCTTGTAAACAGCTCCCGGACAGCTGTGCTTTCCCTTGTTACCACTACAATTGACTGATTAATGGCTTCGAAGAAGGCAGTGTGTGAGAATCATAAATGCTGAGTACCTACCACGGGTAACAGAATCAAGTCCTCGTTTGCATTGTATTAAGCTGTCACTTGCTCTTCTGGTCATTGATTGTGGATCTGAGGCGCGGTTAATCACGGCTGACGCTCCCTGACTGACGTCGTGTACGAGCGGCGGTGTGTCCCGGCCTAGAGAGTAAACGCCTCGTCTTGTTAACCACTGGCTGGAACATGTCAGGCAAAGATGCACGCCATCGAGAAAGTGTGCATGTGTGGAGCTGCTGCTCTCCTGGGAGCTTCCCTCTGGGATGAGCTGATCTAAGACATCCCCCCACCCTTATTATCCCACCCACCCACCACCTTCTTCACCCAACTCCCCGTGGCGGGCCTGGGCCACTCAGATAAGACTGTGCAATTAATAGCACTGCAGGACTGGCGCCCGTGGGTGCACTTCAAAGATTGTGTGTGTGTTCTTAGGCTGCACCGAAATACATTAAACAGTTTCTCAGCCTTTGCATGAAAGGGGAGGGAAAAAAAGGTGCAAAAATAGATTTATTTGCATTTGGATTGTGATGTAATAATTCTTCCCGTCCATTTACATGTCACGAGTCATAATCCTGGTCCTGGTTTTCAGTTCTGCTGACCACATCAGTGGATACAGCAGCCTAGCGTAGGTTTCCTCCGTCATTGTTTTTTCTAATGCAATGACTCATCTATTTTCTTGTTTCCGTGGTTACTTTAACATTTTTATAGGACAAAGAATCTCCATAATCTTCAAACTAAGGATGAATATTTCCATTATTGATCTGATGCATAATGAATGAATCATTTAAAGTCAGTTTTAATTGAAACCGCTTAATCTCGAGGCCAGACCTCCCGTTTAAATGTTAATATGATTTCTCAGCGTTTTAACGAGCCAGAATGATCCATTTAGGGAGAACATATGGTTCCGTGATGACGAGGCGTTTTGCATGTGTGAAAATTTCCCTGAGTGTGGGAATAACGGTTCCCAACTGTGTGGATGACGGCTGTGCGTGATTTGCAGCTTTAAATCCCCCACCCCTTTTTCTGTTTTCCCACGCACACATGTGAAATGCTGCTGCGAGCGTGTCCTGCTCGCCATAAACCTAACCTATATTTGGTAGCAAACCACTCCATCAAATTGCACAAGCAAATAATCTCACTTTAATCCCTCTGCATTTTAAACTTGTATGTTATTGCATTACGTTATTAAATTTTTTTGATTTTTTTTTTTATTCCCTCAGGGTAAAATAAATTTCATTTCAGCCTGAAAATATCGGTCCTGTTTTAGTGGTTTCTGTGGAAGAAGGGTTTCAACTCTTCTGCATTTCTCTTAATAGTTGGCTTCGTCACAGTCTTTTAGCTTCCTAAACTGGAGCTGTAAATCTGTTTTATTGCTATAGTTTTTATCAAACTATAGAGTTCCTTTCAGCGCCTGAGAGGATCAATAAAAGCAGCAAGAAGCTGAAACGGTTCACTCATTTCAGTTTCTTCTAGTTTTTGGGAAAGCTTCCCCCGGCGTTATGTTAATGGCTGTCATGCCAGATTGAGACCAATAGGGGATATTTCTCATGACCTGGCCAGCGTCTTAATCCTCAGTGCCCAGATTACCGTTTCCTCCGCTCCCTGTAGGAAGGCCAGCTGGCAGACTGGTAGCAGAGCTGAGATGGGATAAAGATGATGTGAGTTTAGGTGAGGAGGATGCCTGGTGTCTCCCTCCTGTATTATTCAAGGCATCGCTGCTGACGCCTTTCCCCATTTGTCTGCATGTGGTTTATAATTGGGGTCGAGTCTGGCTTCTCACGTCTCTCTTATCGTCCAAAGAAAACAAGACGCATCACTTTTACTCAGTTACTGTTACTTCAGTTACCTTTCTATGTCAGTTTCCTTCGTCAGATCTCTCCAGCTGTCGTCTCCATCTCCGGTCCTTCGTCATCCTGCTTTACAAACTGCCTGACCTTCTTCTTGAGCTCAGAGGCTTATTGTCTAATTCCTCTGTTTTCCAATTTCTTCCTGTATGCTGCCATTGTGGCTATTGTTGTTGTTTAACTTTGTACCCTGGCTTCCTCCTCTGCCTTCATCCTCGGCCTGTGATTTATAAGCTTGCAGCAAGGGCTTGGCCAATTTCACTCCCCACCTCCTTCAGCAGCAGACTGAGCATCAGAGAGATGGTAGCAGAGACGCTGAAAAGCAGGATGGAGGAAAAAGAGGGGAATGTAAATAATTTGAGTCCCAGCAGGCAGCCAGCTCTGATTTGCCTACCTGCGTTTGACTCGAGTGAAGCTGAAAGGTAGTCGAGTAAGGTCAAGATGAATCCGACTTTAATTAAAAGATGTTATAAGATGTTCTTTCCTCTAGAAGTTAAAATGAATTTCTGACCTTTTTTTTTTTTTAGTGAAGCATCTTTCTTTTGACTTAATTCCAGAGTCAGTCCCTGTTCATTTATGAGTGTGCACTTTTCTCTTTTTGAGGGCTTACAGCTTCAACAGCTGCATGAGGGAGCACATAATAATTTAGAATGACAGATTATGCAACCATTATATTTTATATAAATATTCAATCATGTAAATATGATTTCATATTTCCTATATCTGCAGTTTTGTACAAAAGGTCAACACTACTGCTTCCTCTTTAGGTTTAATCTTGCTACTGGGTATGTGTTGTATCTTTGACATAATTCCCCCGGGGCTTTGTTTGAAGTCCATTCCTCCGTGTTTTGTAGGTTTTTAGAGAAGATAAAGATGAGGAATCATTTTCTTCACCTAATGAGATGCTGTCAACCTTAAACAACCCCAAACGAAGCAGAAGTTTAACTTGTTTTTAAACGAGAGCTTTTGACTAACGGCCCAGAAATGTAGCTCAAGCAAAGGGAAAAAGTCATAATTATGACACCTCACCTTTTGTAAGCAATCAGTTCCTCTTGGCTTTGGCTATTAATGAGGAGGATGGGGGTGTGACTCCGCCCGCTAACGATGCTCTCTCACAGATGGCACTGTGGGAATCAAATGATGGTCCCTTAAATAATCCTCTGTGTTTGTGCAGATGGCTCAGTGTCAAGATTAATGGCCACGAGCGTTAAAGTTATCATTTGTGTGAGCTGAAGAGGGCTGTGGCCAAGAGGGGATTTTACACCCTAGTGAGTGTGTTTGTGTTTGTGAGGGAGATTTACTACACTTCTCATGCTAACCCCTTTGAAGGTGCACATTTTGCCTGCAGACGTGCTTTTAGATCTGATGGGGAGAGAGTGTACGCTGCTGATCCTCACATTTGGTGGCAGTAAACGGCTAAAACTGCAGGACAGCACATGGTTTGATTCTTTTAGTCATAACTACGCTGAATAATGGGAATGTTTTAAGTTTGTTTTTTTTTTTAACTTCTGAGCACAAATGAATATTATGTTCAATTGATGATTAAACAGGATTTGCACTGTGGGGTGAATATTTTATCTTATAACTTTTTAACAACGATAGCCAAGATGAAATGATCAACTTTTAATAAATAACTTACAGTAAAAGTCTCATGCACATGGCCAAAACATCCAACAGCAACTGTGTGAAATAATACACTAAAGGCACAATATGGTGCAACGTTTGCTTTTTAAGGAAATCATTAAAAGATGGACTAAAAACCCAAAGCTAATGATTGATTTGTAGGCGGTTTTGAGTCAACTTTGGTGAAAGCTGTTTCCAGTTCAGGAACATAACAAGGTTAAAAATCATCCTCTAGATGAACGTGTGTGTTGTTTGTGTGTTACCAGCTTCACTCTTTCGTGTGCAGCAGCACTAAATTGCTCCGCAGTGGACGAGTGCTGTTTTTATTGTGTTCACCTCTTGCTGTACTTGCCGAGCTTTCTGTTCTGCTTTACCTTGAATCCTCTGGACGCAGTCTGGGGAGAATAGCTGGGCTCCAGAGCACCGTCATCCTCTGCCGCTGCCAGCCGCACCAACAAAGCTGATAGAGTTGATATCTGCACTGATCCAACGGGTGCACGCCCTCTTAATTGATCCAGATATTTGAGTTGTCACCTTCAAATTGAATCCAAATTGCCCCCCCACACCTTCCCCGGCAGCTCTCCTCATATTGAAAGAGGACTTCCTGCACCTTGCTGCTTCCAGAGAATCAAATCTAGAGGGGAAATTTGCCATCCATCTTACAAAACAACGTTTGTTTGCCTGCCAGGGCCTTCAAAACCATTAACAAGATTAGGGAGAGCACAATGGCAACAGTCCCTCTCCTCCCTCCCTCTGTCTCGTTTTTTTTTTCTCCCATATTCCCTCCCATTTTGTTCTAGCTCATTTGCCAGTACAATGCAGACATTCAGCGGTTTGTCTGCACCTCCTCTCCGAGGGGAGCCTCGGCACAAAACCTCCTTATGAAGGCTGGCTGCGGCGGCACACACACGCAGGGGCGGAAATTAACACAAAATTTACTATATTTAAGCCAGAGGTGGAGTTTTAGTGTGTGCACACGCGTTCCCTTTTATCTCCAAGCAACCTGCTCTTGTTCGCAGAATCTGCAGCGCTTAACACGTAGAAATAAACTGAAAGGAGGTTATATAAACATGCAGTCCTGCTGAAAAGATTATAAAAAGCCTGCAAAGAGCAGAGGTATGGAGTAGTCGTGTAAATGTGCAGGGCAGTGGGGTGGGTGGGTAAGCATAAGCGTAACAGACAAAGGAGGGTGCATGAGTTTGCTCCAGGCTATTTTTTTTAATGGTACAGGAGATTTACCCTCTTAAAGACTGATGAAAAGGGAAGCATGGACACAAAAATACAATTGCCAACAAGATATTTTGTAGCAAATATGTACGTAGGACTGATATTTCAGCCTTCATGACATTATCTCTGATTCTGTTCTTGTTCCTTCTCTCATACTAACGCATCTTCACACTAATCTCCTCTTTTTCTCTCCCTGCCCCCCTCTATATCCCGGTAATAAAATGTAATTGCATCAGTTGCATTTCTCAGCGTGAGCCAGTCACCGAGTTTAGCGCGAGAGCGATATCTCACTCAGCTTCTCCTCCGTCTTCCAGGTGCCCACAGACGTGTCTATGGGACTGCTGGCCGAGCCCCAGGTGGCCATGTTTTGCGGTAAACTCAACATGCACATCAACGTACAGAGCGGCAAGTGGGAGCCAGACCCCTCAGGCACGAAGAGCTGCATCGGTACCAAGGAGGGCATCCTGCAGTACTGCCAGGAGGTACAGTGAGAGCACGCTGCTCGCCTCCCGACTGCTCCTCTTTCAGATTCAAGTCTCACAACATTGTATAAATCCACCCTTTAAAACTGACTTAAAAAAATGTTTAGGTAATTGTGACAATTGAAATACTTCACTACAGATGGCAAAAGCTAAACCAAAGCAATTAAGGGCATCAAGAGGGAAAGTACTTGCTTTTCCTGGTATAAACGACATTTCTTTCCTCCAGAAAACAAAACATCCTGCAATCAGACTTGTTAAAGTTGAAGAAAAAACACTCAAAAAAATCCCTCATTTAGCAGTTTGACACAGAACTCTGCAAACGAGCATCTTAGTCATCTTTAATTTTACTTTTCATGCCACATTTAGCTTGTAATTAAGCCAAATCCTACAAAGTAAAGGCTAGATATATTATTTTAAGCATACTGAACGTATTCTTCTGTTACACACGAATTCTGATATCCATAAACTTTAGACCATAACTGTGTAAATATACCATGATAAGAGAGAAACTGTCTGATAAGAGGTGGTTGTTTCACTGGAAAAACATTTGACAACCTCAAAGGAAGATAAACTTATCTTCCCATTGTTCCCACTTGTGACAAATCTAGTGAGAATATGCAAATCCTTACAAATCGCTCTTAACTTCCAGCGATGAGGACTAAAACGATAACCGACGCAGCCGTTTTTTTTTTTCCTCCCCAAGGATGACTGCAAGATTTGAGAACAGCAAGGCTAATGAAAAAAGCGAGAAGGTTATGAGAGTAGTAATTTTCTCTTTTGCATTTAGAGAAGCTTGAAGGGAGGAAAAAATGGAAACGGTGTCAAGAAAAAGGGGGAGGATGGAGTTACTTAGAGGGAGTGCCATGCAGATGTAATGACAAGAATAAGGGGGAAACACCGCAGGAATGATATCCAGGAAAGTTCCAGAGATATGAAACGGATATCTTAAAGCATGGACACAATATTTGTTCAAATCAGCCAGATAAGTCAGGTTTGAAACAGGTTCTTCATCAATGAGTCTGACAAACAGCATACCGTATTTTCCACACCATAAGGCGCATCGTATTATAAGGTGCACCTTCAATAAATGGCCTCTTTTAAAACTCTTAAGGTGCACGGAATATACGTAAGATACCGTATTATAGTGGCTGGGGTTGAGTTGCGTATCTAACTGATGGAGCTGCGCTACAGAAATGCTACAAAATGCTACAGGAAATGCAAAAAAAAACCAGAAGAAAAGTATCGTAAGTAAAACTTTATTAACAAAATAAAAGCCATCTTTGCTCCGTCTCGTCAGTCGCCATTATGCGAGTCAGCGTCGCTGCTGCTGTCTTGAACGTCTGTGACGATTCCTGACGTTTTTAGCGCTGTTACTTCGGTGACACCAACTACAGTACCCAGAATCCCCCTGACTACAGTAACATTTACTGTAATGATCATATATACGGCGCAATGCCGGTTTTTGAGAAAATTAAAGGCTTTTAGGTGCGCCGTATAGTGTGGAAAATACGGTATTTTATGTTTTTTTTAAACCCTGTTGAGCTTTCTACGGAGAGGCGTTAACTCTCCGTCCTGCTCGGTGATCAGGTGTATCCAGAGCTCCAGATCACCAACGTGGTCGAGGCCAACCAGCCCATCAGCATTCAGAACTGGTGCAAGAAGGGCCGCAAGCAGTGTCGCAGCCACATGCACATCGTCGTGCCTTACCGCTGCCTCGGTGAGTCCGCCATGTCACACTGTCTTTATCTTCCCAGAGCAGAGGATGTGTATGATTCTAGACGTGGATTGTATTTATTTTTTTTTGCAGTGGGAGAGTTTGTGAGCGACGCCCTGCTCGTTCCTGACAAATGCAAGTTCCTGCACCAGGAGCGCATGGACCAGTGTGAGAGCCACCTTCACTGGCACACCGTGGCCAAGGAGGCGAGTAAAACCCCACGCACGTAAATGACCAGCACCAGTTTGTCAAACGTTGATCCATTCTGACTTTAGCGTCCTCCTCGGTGTGCGTTTGCGTAGTCATGCGGGGACCGCACCATGAACCTCCACGACTACGGGATGCTGTTGCCGTGCGGGATCGACCGCTTCCGAGGGGTGGAGTTCGTGTGCTGCCCCGCCGAGGCGGAGCGCGACGCCGACAGCGCAGAGCAGGACACGGACGACTCCGACGTCTGGTGGGGCGGGGTGGAGACCGACTACTCCGACAACAGGTGCACGTCCACAGACAAATGAGGGCGAGCAGCAGATAATCACATCACAGATACACTCGTTTAATCTCTAACATTGCCACAAGGGCAAATCCTTTCACTTCCCTCGCTCTTATTAAATCCATATGTTTTTCTATTCCTCCTTAACTGCTTTTATCTCACTTCTCTTCTCTTTTTTTCCCCCTCGCTCTTTTTTGCGGTTTCCCAGTATGGTGCGGGAGCCGGAGCCAGCAGAGCAGCAAGAAGAAGCCAAACCATCTGTGGTAGAGGTCGACGAGGACGAGGAGGTGCCCGAGGAAGAGGAGGAGGAGGAGGAGGATGAGGAGGACGACGTGCTGGACAACGACCAGGACGGAGACGGGGAGGAAGACGAAGAGATGGTGGAGGAAGAGGACGAGGAGATGGACGAGGAGGACGGCAACGACGACATCCTTGACGCGCTCGACGACGACGCCGACGATGCCGACGAGCCCACGACCAGCGTTGCCATGACGACCACCACCACCACCACCACCGAGTCCGTGGAGGAAGTTGTCAAGGGTGAGAAGCGTTTCCATCTCCGTGATCAAACAATCCAAACTTCTGGTTCCGTTATCAGGATATCCTCAGAACGAGACGCATTGAACACACTCATCAATCATTCATGTTCAGACGAGCGCGGAGTAATCCTTCCAGGACAACGTGCACAACATGTCCCCCCTCGGTTTTAATGCTTTGCCAAGCCCGCTCGTACTTCACGTTCCTCATATTAATTTCCCGCTGTCATTTTTCTTATTGTGCTCATTTGTCATGTCGCAGCTCTCATTAGCCACGTTCCATTAGAAGCAGGATTAGCTGCACCTCTGCAGTTTCTTCATTTCGCTGTTAAATTGCTCTTAAATTCACATCCAAGCAGCATTAATAACGCTTAAATCAGACTTTTTCTGTTTTGTCCTTGAATTAAGTGGCATATTTTCTAGTTGAGATCTGACTCTGGGTGGAAACATCACAAATTAGGCTGATTACTATCTTTATTTATTTTTTTATGATGAGTATGTATGTGTGTCTTCCAAGATGTGTGCTGGGCCAATGCAGAGACCGGCCCGTGCCGGGCCATGCTGCCCCGCTGGTACTTTAACCGCCAGGAGGGCCGCTGCGTTCAGTTTATCTACGGCGGCTGCGGAGGCAACAGGAATAACTTTGAGTCACAGGAGTACTGCCTGTCTGTCTGCAGCAGCGTCAGTAAGTCCAGCCGACAGCAGCTAACCCCCACCAGCAGGTCACCCGTCTGACTGCCTGCTTGTCCTGAAACTTTCACTTTTACTCACCGTCTCCTTTCTGTACGGGGTGTGGAAAATTAACAGCTGCTCACAAGGCTTCTCAGTGTGTTTGTTTCTCCTCTGGGTGCTTCTTTTTTTCTTCTCGACCTTTCAGTTCTATTTCTGGCTAACATACTTATTCCTCACAGTCTTTCTGCGTGACTGTTATGGAAATGTTTGCACCAAAACCAGATTTCTTTCCCTCTATACTTTGAACCTCTCTCTTTCAACAACAAACTCTCCTGCATGTGGTTTTGAAAGCGTTTTCATATTGGCAACATATTTAAACGCTGGTTTTGTTCAAACCGAGCGGCATGAATAATAAACGTCTTACCACATGGGTCCTCTTAGACCAGATACCCAATTTTCCTTTCTAATTCTGTTCTGAAGTGGATTGCACGCAGGGAAATGCTCAGATTACTGGTTATAAAAGCTCATTTTTATATACGTGTCAGAGGCTGAAAAGCATTCCTCCCATCGCCATGGTTACAGTTGAACTGCCCTGTAGAGCATGTAGGATAAGTATCATAATTCCTGTGATTACAGCTACTTCAGGCCATCATCTTATGTATATTAGTTTAGTGTGAATATGAGCTGTGAAATCACCCAGGCAGAAATTATTTTTGCAATAATCCACGCTTCAATGCGCATTAGCCCTTATAGCTTTTGACGTGTTGCAAACCTGCTCTTATTACTTCCATCTTCATCACCGAGGAAATACTCTCGTTAATTCTTTCAATTCACTGAAATCATATGTCGGATTACCCGAGTGTAATTTTGTGAAAATGAAAGATTCTCTATGCGGTGGTAAGGGGAGCAGCTCATCAATGCAACATTACGCGGTCTGGGAGCTCTCTACCTGCCCGTGATGACTGATTATCAGCGGTGTCTCAGGAAATGATTGCTCACAGATCTTTCCACCTTTCTAACCTGCCGAACTATCCGAGGATCTTAATAAAGGCAACTCGGGGTGGAAAAAAAACATTTACTGCGCGTGTTGATGTTAGACGTGACTTGATAGGGTTTCACATAGTAACTCAATCCTGGATTTTCCCAAATATTTCCCCCTGCAGTTTCTCATTCCCATGTGTGCATCTGCAAGCACAGATGGGGGTTGTTTTCTTTCATTTTTTTATTTTCTAGACCAGAAAGTAAGTGTTTGCCTCTGGTGCTCATCTCAGCGTCTGAGGTTCAGTGATCCTGCTCGATATGTGTGCACTCTTCTCAGTCTGCCCTGCAGCAGAGAGGAGTCATGTTTTCTCCATCTCCCTGTATTCTGATCTGATTTCACCCCTGTATCGGAGCGGGTGTCTGTGCACGTGTCCGTGCAGGGCCGTCACATCACATGCACACACGTGGTCATTCAGCAGTGCCGTTGCAACCAGTGCTGTTTAGTTAGCTGGTAGAGTAAATATCAAGTCTCTGGTTCCGGTAGCGTTTTTTGGGATACTGCTGAGTCAGTATTTGCTCAGTTGATGGGAGGTTTTGCAATTCTGAAAGTAAGTACAGAGAGAAGCACATCGTGATTCAGCTCAGATTTCTGTCAACAAACCAAGAATTAGCTCTCATTTGTTTCAGCTGCAGGCTCAGATTCTAACAAACTATTATTTTCAGTGGCATAACAAAATTGTTTACATGCCTGAACACAAACTCCTCCAATAGTCCACTGAACCCTTTAACAGTAATGATTAAAGATGATTTGAATTTAAAAGCTGACACAATAAATCCAGCACAGATGCAGTTCTCACAAAAAGAACAAAGCTACACTTGTTTTTGTCTATAAATTAATTATTTTGTTACTTGTTGCATCGTTGAGTAACATTTGAAGAATTTCCATTATCTCTCAAAATGTTTCCCTTTTGTCCGTGCCCTTTTTTTAAAGGATGTCAGCGATAGCGGAGCACTCGTCTCTGTTGTTTTAGTGTTGCGTGCAGTCACGCGCCTCTCAGACGTAACCAATTCCACATGATGCGCGACCTTCACGCCTCCACGCGCGGGGCCAAACACTTTTGATGGCATGTTTTTGAAAGATGATTAACTTTCCACTGATTCTTTTTTCCAACTTTCACGCGGTAACTGATTGGATTTATTTCTGGCAGGTGAGGTTTGTCCGCCTGAGCCTGCAGAAAACGTTCCAGTGTTAGTAGCTCGGCCGGAGCGGACCATCACAAATGAGAAAAGGGCCTTTGTGTTTTCTCTCTCGAGCACTTCTGAAACATTCACTCGTTTGCTTTTAGAAGGTGCAGACTTCTCGCTATCTGGTTTCCTTCCTCACTTGAGCTCACACTAACCCCATTAACCCGTCTCGGACTCCCGTGTTTGTGTGTGCAGTTGCAGTCGCTCCCGGCTCTACCGGAAAAGTGTGCCGTAACGAGATCCTCACCCAAGCTTTTCTCACCTCTCTCTCTCTCCTTTACGTTTCTTTTTTTTTTGTACAGTACCCACAGCCACACCCAGCTCCCCAGATGCCGTGGACCACTATCTGGAGACTCCTGCTGACGAAAACGAGCACGCCCACTTCCAGAAGGCCAAGGAGAGTCTGGAGGCCAAGCACCGCGAGAGGATGTCCCAGGTAATGATGGAGAGGGACAGAAGAGAAGGAATGAAGGGGGATGATTGTGGATTCTTTGTTTTAATAAATAACACATGTCGGGTAATGACGGTATCTGTGTAAAGAACAAAAAGGCCTTTTTTTTTATTAGCAGGGAGAGCACAAAGAGAGGCTAAGAATAGACGACGGAGGGGGGAGAAGTGTGGCAGGGAAATCGAAAAGATGTGTTTGTTAATCCCCCCGGGTGAGCCGGCTGAGGCATTTCAACTTTAATTGTCTTCTTCAATCAACCGTCGTCCTCTCAGACAGCGATCCAGATGGTCCGCTGCTATGTCAGTTTTCAAACCCAGACTACAAACCTGATACGCAGTGAGACTGCAGGAGTTGGTGCACTAATCCATCTAGGTCTGTTTGTGCAAGAGGAACTACAAGCTCACCGTCACCTTTAGTTTACACGGATGGAGTTTCCTCTTAAAGATACTTCCAGAGAAATAGAGGAATTTATAAAAACAAATCTCCCCAGTGAGTCATAGCGGGGGGAAATTGGGGGGGGATGTCATTTCGCTGAAAGCACTTGAACTGAGCGAAAAGGGAACAGAAACTGTTTATGACTTCATTACTGTACTGCAACTTGACAGAGCACAGAAATGTTAGGCTTTTTAACTCCCTGATGTTGATGTTCTGGCGTTAAAAAGTGATATTGGTAGGAACGAGCTGAAAGCGGCTCTGAATGTTTCCCTGCAGGTGATGAGGGAGTGGGAGGAGGCCGAGAGGGAGGCCAAGAATCTTCCCCGTGCCGACAAGAAAGCTGTTATCCAAGTAAGAGGGGCATTTAAATATTTACCAGAATAAAACTGTATCAGCTCAAATGTCTTTGTTCTCCGCTTGACGCATTAAAATCTGGTACATGGGTGCAGCGTTTCCAGGAGAAGGTGGAGTCTCTGGAGCAGGAGGCGGCCAGCGAGCGCCAGCAGCTGGTGGAGACCCACATGGCCCGCGTGGAGACCCTGCTCAACGACCGGCGCCGGCTGGCCCTGGAGAGCTACCTGACGGCGCTGCAGCAGGACCCGCCCAGGGTGCGATGACCTGATGCACGTCGGGTATTAAAGTTCCAGCTCATGATACGGGGATCATCATCTTCCTGTCTCGTTCACTGTTTTCCAGCCCCGTCACGTCTTCAGCCTCCTGAAGAAGTACGTGCGCGCTGAGCAGAAGGACAGGCAGCACACCCTCAAACACTTCGAACATGTCCGCATGGTGGATCCCAAGAAGGCAGCTCAGATCAGACCCCAGGTAGCATCCTGCTCTCTGACACTTCACCTCCAGTCTGGCAGGAACTGCATCCTTGGCAGTCCTTTCATCTAATAAGAGGAGATTAAGCTGTTATCTTTCTTCATAGGTGCTGACCCATCTGCGTGTGATTGAGGAGCGCATGAACCAGTCCCTGGGACTCCTCTACAAGGTCCCCGGCGTGGCTGACGACATCCAGGACCAAGTTGGTGAGTTCTTCCTTCTCAAAAGCTTCGTTCTTGGTTTGTGACAGGAGACATGAATGTTTGATGCTCATTGTTATCACTTAAGGAAACTGCAGGGATCTCAAAAAAGAGAACTTTCTGTGCAGATAGACACACATTCTGTTTTATTTATGTGTTTTTCTACATTTGTGAGCGCTGGGTGCAGCTGAAGAGCTGTTTGTTTTTCCTGGATTCCAGTAAAGATGTTAATGCAAAATCTTATCACAGCATCTGTATTGGGGTTTTTTTTTAATGCAGGCAGATGTTTTCTTAACCTTCACATGGAGTTTTTAGTGCCCAATCTTCACCAGGTAGTTAGTAATGTGTAAAACCACAGCTGAAAGTGGAGGTGAACAGCAGCTGGGTTCAGAAATGACTGCGCCTGGTACAGGATTACATTTTTAGGTTTAGCTTGACAGATGTGTGTTTTAGAAAACCATCCGTCCCCTTCACAAGATGCATCTTGAGCTGCCTTACAATCAGGGCAGTTCTGGGATAAAACAGACATGAAAAACAGAGCAAAGATGGATAAAAGAAGAAAAAATGAATGACAAGATCAGCGTTGGAGGGGCTGAGGTGGTCACTGAGTTTGTATTTCATCACTGCAATGAAGAGCGAGGCTTGTACTTGGATGCCTGGGCGACGTTATCTCCCACCCACAGCACATCCGAGTCGATGCCAAGCCCCCACCCCGAACTTATCTAACCCTTGCCAGGAGGCGTTTCTGTGGAAACATGTAGATCGGGTTGTTGTGACCAGCTCTTGTTTTAAGGAGTCTGGATTCGTGAGAGATGGTAGAAAACTCACTCCCCTGATTGTGTTTACAGATTGAAGTGTCTAAATTAAATGCTCCAAATCTTAAAAAAAATATATACATGTTGTTGTTTTTTTCCCCCTTTTTCTCTCCCTCTGGTCAGGACATTGGACCGTTTGGCCTAATTCTTCTGTTCCGAGTAAAATGAAAGTGTTTGTGGGGAATATAAATCCCCCCTCCCTGCTGCCTCTGTGTTTTCAAGGGTTCTGTGAGATTGTTGGGTTTAGTCGTGGTGCGTGCGTCACACGGCCATCTGTGTCTTTCTCAGACCGTCACAGTCCATGCTGCTCGGTACAGAAGTGGCAACATCCACTTCTTGCTGTGCATCGATTAATAAGAAAAAACAGCTTTTCATTTATTCAGTCTGCTCCTTCTGATATGCAAATGATGTGTCAGCAGGTTTAGCACGTCTATAATATCTAAAGATTGCCATAACAGTTCAGGCATGACATTATAATCTGCAAAGTGTTCAATTCTGGGGTGTAATTGGATCAACTTTTCTGTCCTCCTGCATCCAGAGCTGCTGCAGCGGGAGCAGGCGGAGATGGCCCAGCAACTGGCGAACCTGCAGACAGACGTGAGGGTCAGCTACGGAAACGACGCCCTGATGCCCGACCAGGAGCTGGGAGACGGCCAGACCGACCTGTTGGCCCAAGAGGACTCCCTGGGACTCGGGGGAATCGGCTTCATCCACCCCGAGAGCTTCAACCAGCCCAACACCGAGAACCAGGGTACGCACCGAGACACCACGGAGACGCTGCTACACTCTGATTAGCAGACGTTTGAGAGTGAACTGTCTTCCCTTCTCTCTAGTTGAGCTCGTGGATTCTCGCCCCAGTCTGGACAGAGGTATTCCCACACGGCCAGGTGAGCGCCGTTACTCAGAAATCTGGATTATGTTCTTATCATATGCATCAATTTGCCTTAAAAATCTTTGACCTTGACAAAAGCATGTCAGCTGGCTCCCAACTGTAAAAGTGTTGCATCTTATCAGTATTTTGCATGTGCTTCACTTAGTCATGCACCCCCTAGTGGTCGTCATTAAAAGCCTGTTTTACATCATTACATTAGCTTTGTGAGTAACTGGTTGAAAATTGATTAATTTAACAGTTTACCTGTTATCTATGCCCTTTTCTAGAGTTCAGTCAGGAATTAGGAACTAACTAATAAACCTCGTTTTTTTTTTTTAATGGATTCAGTCAACTACACAGATCAATTAATTTAATATATGAAAATTATGTCACTAATGCCTTATACTTCTGCCTTTTATATGAAGTAAAATCAGACTGCACAAACATCATCGGTATCTTCTATAAATCAGTTGTTTTTGTTGGGGCTGTTAATTTATGAATATCTGTTTTTCTGCCTGTTATGTTCTCAAACCCAAACGTGTTTAATAAACTAATTTAGGCTGCTACATAGGACTTTCAACAGCAATTTCTTTTGTTAAAGCAGCTTTCATTTAATATACTGTATTTGATTGAGTTACTTGAGGTCTCTTCTTTAAAAGAAGATGCAAACCATTAATGGGATTGCTTTAAACTAGTCACCAGGGTTATGTTAAAATGGGGCTCCACTTGTCCTCCATATCGTTTCAAAATGTTTTGTCAGTATTTTCAGACTTAGTTGCAGCAAGAACTACTCCTCTAGGATCAATCCTTATCTCTTAGCTGCTTGGTATTGTGTTAACAGATACCAAAATACTCAAAACCAAAAAACTGCCAAAACATCTGCTTTTATAGAGGTGTGTTTATGGAGGGAGACAGTGCTAAATGTTTATTACCTTATACTAAAACCCGCTACAATCTGAGGATTTTTATGTTTTTTTTTTATACCCAGCATGAAAAACTGTTTAAAAGATGGGCTGTGTGTAATAAATGTATCTTTTCCTTGGCTTAGTGACTGGAAAGGAGATGGAAGCTCTTCCCGAGCTGCGAATGGAGCCAGATGATACACAGAGTACTGAATATGAAGTCCACCACCAGAAACTGGTAGGCACGCGCGCACCCAGACAGAACCGGTTCTGAAGCCGTGCAGACGTGCCGAGCCCTTTCAAATAAATTCAAGCGGGCAGATAGTCATAGATGAAAAGAAACGTGCGTAAAGATGCATTTAACTGCCACTTGCAAGCTTGCACTCTCCACTACGAGCACACGCACATCCATTTCTACGCTTTGTCCTCCTGATAAACTCCCAAGGTTGTCGCCATGGAGACGAGTGCCCATAGAAACAGCCACAATAATGCATGCGTCACACTTGCGTGGTCTACTCTCAAATCCACTATTCTTTGATTAAAGAGAAGTTTAATGCTGTTGGTATTTTTCTGCTCAACCACAGGTCGTTGCATCAAACATTAATATAATGTTTCTCAAAGCCTCGCTGTGCGTTCCATCATTAATCTCCTCCAGCGTTGTAATGCAGCACAAAAGAAAAAAAAAAACCTCAATCCCTTCTCAGTCAAATCCAAATCCACATATCTTATTCTTTTCACCTAAAGGTATTAATCTTTTAATCCACACGTTTTTATTATGTATCACATGTCTTGCATTTACAGTGTATCAAGGCCATCTCCTTAACCTGACTCTTTAATTCAATATTCACTGGAACCCCAATCAGAAGTTAAGCCCTCTGTCTTTGTGGCACAAAAACTACTGTCTGTATCAAGCACTGACGTTTTTTCTTATCAGATAATCTCATAAAAGATTCATTTTCTCTTCCTGCTTTTCTCTTACTTAACCACTCCAAAAAGGAAAAAAGTGAAAAATCCTTTGGTGATGATTTAATTGTTGGGGAGCTGAGTCATTCCCTGCATCACTAAGATTTCTGTAAATCATCTGAAAGTCACATGAAGATGTTATTTTTAGTAGAAAATGATTGTTTAGAAATAAGTTGCCCATGTGACACTTGTCATCTGTGTCAGATCTTTGTTCTCCAGCGCCAAAGCAGACGCTTTCAGTCTAAATGTGCTGTCATTACACATGGTGTGCACTTCTAAAGAGATTTAGGTGGAAATAGAAGTAAAAGAGATCATAACTTCTTTTTTTTTTTTTTTTTTTTTTTTTCTCTCAAATCGTCACATTTCAAACCATTGACCACCATCTGTCCTTCAACTCCCACAGGTCTTCTTCGCTGAGGATGTCGGCTCCAACAAGGGCGCCATCATCGGCCTGATGGTCGGAGGCGTCGTCATAGCAACGGTGATCGTCATCACTCTGGTGATGCTGAGGAAGAAGCAATACACCTCCATCCACCACGGAGTCATCGAGGTGGGAAAAGGCTGACCTTCTGTGTTTGTGATGGTGCTGTGTGCACAAATGTTGTGTGTTTGTGTAATGTGTCACAGACTAGACGTATCACTAAATGTAATTGGATCATTTAAATCATTTTGTTGGCTACTTGAAGAGCTTCAAAAAGGTCTTAATATGTAGATTGCTACACAAGTGTGTACATGTGTGTAACCGCCTCCGTCTCTCTCTGGCTGGCTTCCAGGTGGATGCTGCCGTCACCCCCGAGGAGCGCCACCTGTCCAAGATGCAGCAGAATGGTTATGAGAATCCAACCTACAAGTTCTTTGAGCAGATGCAGAACTGAGAAGAATGTCACATGAACACATAAACACACACATCATCATCATCATCTCCTCCCTCACATCACACACCTTCCCTCCCCCTCAACCGGTCCCCTGTCTCCAAAAAAAACAAAGAAAAGCAGTGTGGTAGATCATGGAGTGGCTGAAATAGTCAGCTACGAGCAGAAAGAGCGGCTGTAGTCAGGGTTTTATCATTTTTGCCTGGGCGGACACTGAGGCCGAGCCACTTTGCACCATGTTTGTTCACTTTATTGGAGCAAGACGTCTTTTTAATTAAAGAGGAGTTTTTAGAAGCTGCTCCGTCTGGGCCTGCTGATGTCTGGAAAAAGGCCCCGCCCATGGCATCGAAACAAACCCATACTTGGGTAAGAGCATTTTCTCCACACTGATTCAGGGCCAGTGTAAAAGTTTTTTTGTTTAGTTTTTTTTTTTAGCTTGGAATAGTTGTACATTTGGACTTTCGTAGGCAAAGCTGACCACTGATCAGTAGGGCTGCAAGTGCACGCTCATCTGGGCCTCATTTGCAAAAGCAAACGTTGCATGCAGAACCAATCACTCATCACTTTTACGTGTCGACATAATCAAATCCATACGTTATTCTTTGTAATGATTATACAATCAAGTAAAGACTTATGTCAAGCAACGTGATTTTAAAAATGAGGCTCAGCGTTTCCCCATCTACCGCACCACTGCTGCACTCTCCCTACGTCTACACTGGAGTATAAGTGAGCTTCCTCTCCTTCTCCATCCCTCCCTCCCTCCCATTTTTTTTTTTTTTTTTACCTTATTTTTAATTTTCTCCCTTTTTTGCACATTCTTATAACAGCTGGGCTGTGTTACGTCACACAAGGCTCTTAAGGATATCAGGAGATGCTGACAATAATGAACACGTTGGTGGCAACAGTAGTGACCATGTATTCTAAATGAGCTGTTTTTATTTTGGAGTTTTTCTCTTATTGTTTCCAGTTTTGTTTTACAAAAAAGAATGGAAAACATAGGAAAAAAAAAAGTAAACCAATGTAAAGTCCTTTTTTTAAATTACGTGTGATGTTACTGAAGTAATGCTGAAGTCTTAGCTGTTCTTATGTAGTGCATGACAACAATGACAACAGGATTTGGGGAAAAGAAAAAAAAAAAAAAAGAAAGCCAAGATCTTAACGCTGCTCTCTTGAGATCCTTTCTCACATATAGATTGTCATTCTAGCAAGATTGTACATTTAGTATCTTCTCGTGATCACGTGACTTCAAACGATGATGAAAAATATATATATAAGTCTAGGTGAACGGGCTCTGCTTTCAGATGTAAAGATGCACATTAAAAAAAAAGGATCTGTGTTTTTCGAATCTAAGTGTGTTCCTCCTTTCTGTTTTTGCTTTTTTTAATTTTATTTTTCAAACCTTGTCTCGTTCCTGAAGCGGCAGCGGGAGGTGGCTGGCTTCATCTAAGTGTTCATTCAGTTGAATATGTTGTGTTCAGTTTCCTCACGTGTAGAGGCGCTCAGAGGTCACTCCTGTTGATTTTTACTTCCTTCCTCAATTTATGTCACTGTATTGATTTTTTTTTTTTTTTTTTTTACTGAAAAGGCATGATGTAGGAGTGAAAGTTGAGAGGGGAATGTGGGGAATTCGAAATGAGGAACAGGTTAGGATCAATTCTGCACGTACATGTTTTTTTATTTTATTTTCAATCCATAAGACTGTCGCCTTTTTCTCCCCCCAACTCATTTAGCTTTTAGTTGACTGAACAGGTGGAGTGTTGAGGAAGAGGAGGGGGAAGGAGGAAATGACTTGCAGTTCCGGTTGGATAGCCAGCCAGCCAGGCAGGCAGTCAGTCTGCATCTATATATATATATATATATTAAAAAAAAAATCACTTCCCCCACACACCTCCCTGTCCCTCCTTCGCCTTTATCTTCAGGCAGGCTCCTCGCTCAAAGCTGCAGCGCAGGAGTCAACATTTATATATATATATATATATATATATATATATATATATATATATATATATATATATATATATATATATATATATATAATTAAAAAATATGCATACCATCAAGAGAGCTGACAGAAAGGTGTGTATGCGAGGAGATGGGCTGAAAACAGATGGCAGCAAGGTTGGCAGGAAATCTGACCTTCATCCTCACACAGGTTTTTCACCAACTCCACACTGCACTGAAAGAAATCTAGGGAGACTTCTCACGATGTTAATACAGTTTATGGGGATTTTTAAATCTTGAGAGAAAATGGTGAGTGAAATGTACATATCAGGGCTGCAGTGAGGTGTCTGGTTTTCAGAGGGTGCTCATTAGAAGCCCAACAGAGGGCAGTAGAGTAGAAGAGGAAGCAGGATTTTCTTTCTTTTTCTGTGGGTTATATATTGATTTTTGTTTTCCACTGTGTAATATTGTGCAGGCCATTTGCATTAACTGGAAAACGCTTTCTACACTGTATTCCATAATAAAGTTTTGAATGTACATACAAATCTGTCTTTCATTATTGTATTTTTTTTATTTTAATCCAACAATCCATGTTTACATGATATCAATTTTAAATACAAGATGGTTTATAACAGTGTTCCTATGGATTCATGCTCCCTGTGTCTTGATATACTGGATGTACTTAACTGAAATCAGTGGTTAAACTGAGTTTTAGTTCAGTTTTACTACCAATTCACAAAAAGAAAAAATACTATTTCACATCATAGAGAAAATAAGATCAGTACAAGTCAATTTCAGTCTAAATATATTCCACTCAGTTATAATCCATTAATATTACAGTTGAGTAATTCAGTTGAATTTATTCTGTTTATTTAAACCGGGAAACCACCTACATCAGACCCTGGAAAGGCAACCAGCTGACTGACTTTGCAACAGAAAAATACATATAATGGTTCAAAAAGCGGTTAAGAATCCAATCGAAAGACTTCACGTCCATTCGTGCTGTATTGGGGTGTTTGATGCTGCGTTCCATTTACCTCGGAAGTCGGAACTCGGAACTGGGAATGACGTCACAGCCGAGTTATCAGCGTTCCAGTTACAAAGTAGGTAAACAAGTTTGTAGTTCGCATATACCACATGAAAAATGTAAATTACACTATAGCAGCATATATATGCCGAACAATACTTCTTATACGACTGATTTAGTGTGACCAAAACTAGAATGAAGTGCTACGAATTTTTACAGAGCTCTCTTCTACTGTTTACAACCGGGGCAGCCATCTTGGAATGTGAACTCGGGGGTGGTGAAGACACTCCCACTTTCCCAGTGGGAAATCCCACTTCGAGGGGCGTTCCAGTTGAAAATTCCGACTGGGAACTGGGAAATCCCCAATTCCGAGGACAAATGGAACTCGGCATATGACCAGCCAGGCCCCTGAGCCGTATGTACTAGCACCAAAATAGTCTTTAATTGAAAGAAATGAACATTAATTATGTTTTTTTTTTATACATTTCTCTTTGGTTTACTCTGTATACATATGACTTTGTTTTTCTCCAATATCACCAATTCATAAAATACGCACAAAAGGACATAAAAATATTTCTGAAAAATGTCTCTTTTAATATGAGACCAACATTTTTTAACATTTTTCCTTTAACAACCTGTCGGAGTGGATTAAATGTTGAGTAATGATATAATAATAAGGAATGAAATCATTTGCTGTGTTTGTCACCAATGTATAAAAAAACACAAAAAATATTCAAGACATTCATAAATTATTCCTAACAATGTCTTATGATTGACTCATTCGCCAATATAAATTTACAACTGCATAATTTCAAAGCAGACAAAGTTTTGCGCCCCCCCAGAGATCTCTGGGGCCCCCCCATGGGGGTCACTGATCTAAATCATGTGATGAAGGTGCTCTTTGGTGGGAAAAAGGATGTCAAAAAAGAAGAAAAATCCAAGGCACTCTTCTTCAAATATAAAAAGCCTTTATTAGAAATGGCTATTTCATGTAGAAGATTAAAATAGTGGGTTACAGCCCACGCGTTTGGCCACAGCCTTCCTCAGGGTGTAACACTCTACACATTGATTCTCCTTAAATGCGATGATTGAAATCACCTGGGTAGGTGGGAGGACAATTGTAAACAAGAGAAATAACAGATAATGACCAATAAATGGCTCCAACAATTGTTAAACAATTACATAGTGGAAATAGGAGAAGAAATAACACTATCTGTAATGAAAAAAAGTTACAAAAAAGGACTGAAATCAATGTCTTCATTTAAACCTGGATAGATAGTGGCTTTCATTTGGTAAATATAAAAGGTCTCTCTCTGCAGAAGTAATTTGAGTCTGTCACCACCTCTAATGTTTTTTTTTAATACTTTCTAGGCCTTCAACCATAAGTGAACCTGGGTTTCTGTGATGTGCTTCAAAAAGGGGCTTAGCCATTGGGTAATCAAAATTTTCTTTTTCTAATAGTATACTTATGCTCAGAAACTCTGTCTTTCAAACGACGCTTAGTGCGGCCTATATAAAAACAACCACAGGTACAAGACAATCGGTAGACAACAAACATGGTATACAATTAATGATAATTGATGTCATAAACCTTGAATTGTTTACATTCTTTGATATTGGCACAATGTTTGCACAAGCCACATTTAAAAGTACCCTTAACTGGTCGATAAAGCCAAGTTTTTTTATCTGAAGCAGAGAGATGGCTAGAAAACCGTGGGCTGTAACCCACTTTTTTAATCTTCTACATGAAATAGCTATTTCTAATAAAGGCTTTTTATATTTGAAAAAGAGTGCCTTGGATTTTTCTTCTTTTCAGCATTTACTGGTGTCTGGACTTTTTAATCGAGTAGTGGTCGTAATGTCTGATCTTTGCCAGTGTATCAATTAAAAACATTTTTTTTACGTATATATTTTTTTTTGTATGAAAAATTTCAATTCCAGAAAATACAATAACATTAAAATAAATGGCAGACATCATTCAATAATATGAAACACAAACATACATAGGCATCATCATAGTCCAAAAAATATAAAATTGTTCTGTTCACAAAAAAACTACAATAAAGTGCAAGTAGTTCGTGAAATTAAACTAAATAATAAAAGGAAGGCAGTACATTCAGATATCAGTAAACATTTCTTTTATGAGGTTGACAGTGGTATTACATTTCTTGTTATTAATCAATTGTATTGTCTCAAAATACATTTTGAAATCAACTTTAAAGGAAACTAAGGATGGACAGGATTTGGAGAATTTTGCCTTATGAATGTGAAACTTTAAGTTGACCAATTGTTGAATTTTGTAATTTTGGTTTTCGTAATATAGTAAGATATCTTTAGCTTCTAATTTAATTACATTATTAGTTTGTATGTCAAAAATTTCTTCAAATTTTTTCCAGAAACGTACAATATGTTCACATTCATAAAACAAATGTATAATGGTCTCTTCGTCATGTTTACAAAATACACATCTGCTATCAATGTCTACAAATTTGGATATAAGTTGGTTGGTGGGGTAAATAAAATTTTATATTGGACTTCTTTTAATTTGTTTGAGATTGCAAATTTATAGGGAAGGAGCCACGCTGTTTTCCATTGAATGTCCGAAAAATGGGAGTTCCAAACAAATTTACCTCTTGGGGTTATTTTCCTTTTACTGTAGTAAAAGTAGTTTCTTATGTGTTTATTAGTGCACTTTTTTATTTCTAATATCTATACCGTCAACAAGAAGGGAGAGATCCTTCTCTTGTACTTCTGGCGTCTCAAAGTGACACTTCATCAATTGAAGAATTCCATTAGGAATAGCGTTTATTACCGATTGATATTATTTATTTGTGATAGGAAAGGTATTTTTTTTTACGTATATTTATTTTATTTTATCTTTAATATGACGTCATCACGCAACCCTGCGCGCTGAGGGGGCAACGTGACCACGTGACATTCACCCTTCTCCCACAATCCACCGCGGTTCACGTTTGGATCCTGAGCTGAGTGTCAAACCCAAGGTGAGTGACTTTGGAAATGAAACGCTTTTAAAACACGTCTAAACCTGTTTTGACGTGCATAAGACACATCTGGGTATCTTTGAATGCTCAGTGGGCTAACAAACCAGGCGAACCGAATAATTACGAAGTGAAAACCGTCTGAGGGTTCAGGACTAGCTTAGCCTGCTTAGCATGTTGGAGTTTGTGACTGAAATGTTTCACGATTTTATCAGAAATCTTGAACAAAGTTTTACACAGCATCGTGCTGACAGAAGTAAAAGCAGTAGAAAACTACGTTTTCAGTTTTGCAGGTTGTAAATTCGGGCTCGGTTAGTTCAAGAGCAGCTGTAGCTAAAGCACTGACTTAATTTGGTTAATTAATTAGGTATGTTCTTTCTACAATAACATGTAATCTCTTTGTTTGTTGCACATTTTCATAGCTAAACTACACATTTTGGAATTATTTTTCCCCGTCGACATTGAAGTTACTTAAAAGTTGTAAATAAATCAGAGAGCTGAAATAAGAAGCTCTGAATATGGAAAGATCAGTAGTATTTAGGCATTTAAGCTCCAATTGATGGCCACATTGTAGCTGCAAATTAGATTAGATTGTCCTTTATTTCTCCCTCAATGGGGGAATTCACTTTGTGCAGCAGCAGTACACTCAACACACATGCAGGGGAGGGGTAAAAAATATATAATTACAAATATAAACAGTATATACATTGGAATGAAAAATAAAAAGTAGTGCAGTATGAGAAAGAAAGAAAAACAGTGCAAAAAAAGCAGGTAGGATGTTTATGAGGTAGAAAGATATTGCACATGTTACTGTCCGTTGCTACTGTGAGCAGGCCTGGTTGTAGAATATGATATAAATATGATAAATGTCCCAGATTATCAGTCATTCAGCTTAAACCCCAAATGTTTAGGAATATCCACATGATGTTGGTGTGTTTGACTTTGCAACTAAATCTGAGACATTTAGGCTTTGAGATACTACTGGTTTAATATAATTAAATGAAAACAAAGTTGTGTGATGGCAGCTAATCTTGTGACTTTCTGATCTCTCAGATGGCGCTTCATCGGTTATACCAGCTGTCCTCCCTGCTGCGCTCGGCCGTCAGCCTGACCCTGCGCAGGAACATCGGGGTGTCTGCAGTTGTCCTCAAGGAGCTCGACCCCGTCCAGAAACTGTTCCTGGATAAGATCCGGGACTACAACACCAAGAGCAAGTCAGTGGATGATATTCTTTTACCTACGTAACAATACAGCATGCTTGTGAAGATATTACACTATTTGGCTGATCACAGTAAAGATAGAAGATTAATGTGAAAATGTAAATCAAATCAGAATCAAGAAATGCATCTTAAGTGCAGCATCGTTTAGTAACACCTTTCAAATTGTAGTTGCAGTCATGCACTTTGATCATTTTCTGACACCTCTGCTCTCGCAGGACTGCTGGTGGCATCGTGGATGGCGGCCCTGGTTATCAGAAGAACGTCACGGAGGAAGTAACAAAACTGCAGAGGCTATACGGCGGTGGAGACTTCAACAAGTTCCCCGACTTCAAATTCCCAGGTCAGGCAAAAAAACAAAAAAAGGTTCCCATCCTTCCGCTTCATTTTCAACTAAAATTACTTTGAAGTAAGAAAAGAAAACAGGGATCAAATGAGACATTTCTAATAATAGAATCTGAAATGTAAAAATATATTAATGTTTAATTTGTAATAATTCAGGGTGACTGCTCAAAGCATTAAAACTATTTCAGCTCGCTGATGTACAGAGGAGCTTTTGAAGGATGACGTAGTCCAGACACTGTAATTTTATTGTTCAGGTCAAAGTAATTCATTAAAACAGTTTAACTATCAGAACTGCCCTTCGTCATGAACATCCTTGATTTATGTTTTGCTTTTAACCGCTCTGCTGGCGTGACAATTGGCTGTGCAACAACTGTTCTTGCTTTTGGCAGACTTTTAGAGCTCCTCTTCATGAATAATTATCCTTCTGAAGAGATGACCTGTTATTTTCATCTTTTTCAGTGTCTATAAATAGCAAAGAGGCTGACTCTTAAAATTCTTTTAGAAATCCATTCAAGGGGCTTTTATTTTTGAGCTTCGCAGTCATGTTTGATGCCAGTTCAGTATTTCTGTTCTTGAATTTTCAAAACATTACATACAATTTGTAAATTATAATCCCTAAAAACTAAAATTTCTTCTTTTTCTTCTTTCCTTAGAGCCCAAGCTTGACGAAGGAGCTAAGTGAACGATGTCCATGTTGTATATCTCATCCAATGACCCAATATGTTGTATTTAATAAAAAGAAAGTGGACTGAAACATGATGCTCTGGCTGTCAAAGTGGTTTCGATAGTTTCCAAGAAAGTGACATTAAAGCTAATCTATGTAGCAATACTGCATTTGGCCACATGGGGGCAGCAGATCCCAAGAGTTCATCTGACAGGCCTCCAGCATGAGTCAACAGCCTTTCTGCCCCCGTGTGGTCAGAAGTGGTATTGCTACATAGTGTCTAAACTTTTCATGGGTTCTTTTATCATTTGATTAGTCAAATACCTGATGAGTGATTTAAAGGTGAGAGCCAAAATTAAATTAAATGTGTGGTAGAACGCAGAACGTTTTCTGACATGGGGTAAACACAGCTACTGTAAAAATCCTGTTTCACCTTTTAAGCTGCTGCTTCCATATTTCTTTTCGCTCAAACATTAATTCAGGTAATGGTTAAAAAAAAAAAAAAACCTACCCCCCCCCCGACTCCCAGAAAGATACAAAATGCCGAATGTGAAGTGTATTTATTTAGATTCGGCTGGAATTCACCGACCGACAGCGAGCCAAATGTTGGCTGACCTAGATGGAAATTGGCTGTCACTCTGAATTAGTTTTGACTGCTACATTATGACAAGGTCAGAGATGACTTTAATCCTCCAGGATGAGTATTTGAGACCTAAAATAGTACCAGAAAGGCTTAGTTTCCATCTGACCTCATGCTTAAAAAATGCAAAGATTGTATAGCTGCGCTGAGGTTGATTGCAGGACGTGGTCCAGATTTTCCTTTGCGAAGGATATAACCTGACAGATTATAGCTGCACGTTAAGAATCCTGATCTTTTTATTTCAGAGGACAGGCTACTCAGAATATCTAGTTAAGCGACTCTGATGTGACATGCGTGCTTGGAGGAATTGCACCTAAAATATTAATGTACAGGCGTGCTCGCAGAGCCACTGCACTCCATATTTCTCCTCTGTGGGAATAGGGAAGAAGCTCCGACATGCAGTCGTGTAGCAGACCGCAAAATAGCCAGGTTCCACTAAATTGTGTGTGAAAAATCAGCAGTCCACTGAATCAGGTTGACACGTTGGGATTTTCAGTGAGTCTTTGGTCTTTTAATGGCTGAGTTTGCACAAGAGGCAAAATTAGATTTTTTTTTCATTTAAAATAAACAATACATGATCTACAGACGGTTAATAAGACCTCAAATAGAAAACCTCTTTATTACCGATGCATCATTCAAATAAAACTCTGAACAAGTCATCCACACAGTTGAAAACAGTCAAACAGTGGCACGAGAATATAAAAACAAAAAAGTAAGGCAAGTCTTTACAAAAAAGTGTGATTTCATAGATAAATATGACAGACAACTTAAAAAAGGCACAAGGTTATACAGTATATTCATAGACAAATTTATATTAAAAAAAAAAGACCATGCAGGCACATAAGGATGGAATGGGATTGGTCTCAGTAGATTTACATGAAGTGACATCTTGTTACTAAGATCACGACGGGTGTTTCTTTAGTGGCGTCGGCGCCTGAGACGTACAGAAGACAAAATACTGACTTGAGGTAAGCTGCTTTAAGTCTGAGTATTTCTCAAAAGAACTGAAATGCTTCTCTATGGCTTTAGGGATATTTCCCCTGTGATTATTTTTTAAAAGCAAATCATTTAAGTCACTAATTCAAAACATCAGTCTTTGGTTGAAATAATAGGGGGGAGAAAAAAAATAAAACTGAAAACAGTGAAACAATTGTACTACTGTAAGAAAGTGTTTGATAATCTCAGAAAAGATCAGTTTCAACATCTGGCCACCAGGTGGCGGCAAAGTACCACACACGCGTACTTTAACCCCTTAAAAAGCAGAATATGTCAAAGAAAAGAGGTGAAGCATACAGCCAAGAAAAAAGTTTTAAAACTTTGCTCCATAAAACTCAACTTAAACAAACAGTGGAAGAAAAAGATTGAGATTTGCAAATATTAAAGGATCAAAACTCAATCTGAATCCAGACAGAGAGGGGAGGACGTCTGAATCCAGCGTTGGCACCTCATCACAGGGCTGATGTATTTATTGTCTTTTGAAGGAAGGCCAGCTTCTCAGAGCATGAACGACTGCGTGTGTTTGAAATCTTGGGGCTGTGAGAAACAGACAAGTGATACTTTATGACTATTGTAGTTTTTTTAAGTTATGTGTTGAGCTGATTTAGGGGAGAAAGACGCTTACCTCTTGCGGTGGTGGGATGTAGTTGACATTGGACCTGAAAGTCAGAGACAGGGTTAGTACATCGACCCGCTGCATCCTAAATCACATCTTCCCTTCAACATTTATTATATTATGCATCATAAATGACAGAGTGTGGAAAGAAAACTGCTGTAGCTACGCATCGGGCGGGAGAGAGAACTGAGAACGGCGACTGCAGCTGATTCACACAGCTGTTCAGGTGCTACACCAGAACAGGCTTTGCTTCTGCAGCAATTTTACAATTTAAAAAAATAATCACTAATGCATCTTTTCACCGAGTCATGAAATTAAATTCAGTTTCCAAAAGTATTGAATTTTAATGAAAAGGGGGGAAAATACCAGCATTTGTCCCTACAAGTGGAGCTTTCATGCTTTTTTATAATTCTTAATCATCATATGGAAAATATGATGTGCTATTTATCTAATTCCCTAAAAGATGAGTTTGTTGCATAAAACGGAAACTCTTATTGCTATTTATAACGCGAGTGACTCTCACAGTGAAGGTGATCTGCTTACCAGAACTTCCACAGCTCGGCGTTTAACACTTGATCCTGTTAGTTTAATCCAAAACAAAAACTGCCGTGACTAGAATTTCTGACCCTACCGGGGGGGGGGGGGCAGTGGTGGTGTCGGGACCATTTCTTGGCGGGGTTCAGTGAATTCCTGGATTCCACTCTAGTAATTAGATTTAGACTCTTATGGCTGTAAATTAGTCCTCATGTGTCACACTCACGTGTCTTCGGTTCTGTGCAGAGTTTGGCTGCTGATGTGGGCTGCACCGTGACACTCGGAGATCCAAAATGACCTGGGAGGGGTGAGGACTGTGGTTTTAATATAAACTGAGTCACCTCAGACTCATACAGAAAACCATGCTGGAGTTTGAGGTTATTGTGGAATATCAAGTCACTCATAAAAGAGACGGGTACTTTGGTTTCAGAGCTCCTTCTCTATTTAGATCATCTATTTTCCTGAATATTTAAGACTTTGCTTGTAAAATGGTTGTTGGTTTCAGATGTCTCCCCTCCAGATGTGAGAATCTGGGACTAAAAATAGTTAAAACAGAAAGGAGGTGGCGTCAATTAAAGGTAGGGAAAGTGATTTCTGATTGACGTCAATACAGAGAGCTAGCTCCTCCCACTTCATATGCATATAAACACTCCCCCTGTCTAAGATTGGCTATAGCAATATTTATTATGGTGCTGTCCTCACTCTGTTTCCAGCTTATGTAACCAGGGCTGTGCATGGAGATCATTTAAACAGTGAACCCATGAGTAAGATGGTAAGATATTCACTGAATTGCAGAAAACGTGGTGGTTTCAGACCGTTTCCAGTGCGACGCTGACCCTTCTCCCTCACGTACCGAGTCCCATGTTTCCTGATCTCTTCTCCCCTCGTGTGATTAACGGTCTCCTTTAATAAATTACCGCCCAGAAAGTACCGGGCTGAAATACTGCCAGACTTGTTCCTGCCACCTACAACATTAAAACTGCTGACCGCTGTGAAGTGAATTTGATCAGCCTATTAAAATGCATTGATCTACTGGGAAATCTTGGAATCGAGCCCTCGTGTAGATGCTATTTTGAGAGAAAGCCACAATCTTAACGATATTATATAGATTATATGAGATATAAATGAATAGAACTGGCTTTACAACAAGGGGGCTATTTTGCACTGATGATGTAACCAAACCAGCCTTGCAGGGACAACGATAAGCACATATTTATTAGTGAGTTTATTTACCAGCTTTACTGCTGGGGACACATGCAGCAGTCTAAAACTCTTTTTTTTTTTTTTAATACCGTGTCTGCATATATATCAATGCTTAATACCAAATTTGGTAAAACTTGAAGCGTATAATATGCATTTTAATCTTCTTAATCTGTTTTTTTTTTGTCCAAAACACTTAAGATGCAAGACCTGAGCCTTCTACTCCCTCTGATATTTACCACCTACAAACCCTAAATATTCTTGGATTTTGCTCAAAATTAGTTGTTGTGGGGCTAAAATAAATAAAATACAGTCACTGCTTCTTTTTCTAACTGGGGTCCCTCAAGTCCAGAGAATTTTATTTATATAGCGTCTGGAGACAACATCTGTCGTATTAGACGCTAGATAAATAAAATTGAATTGAAGTCACTAAGTTAGGGCCCTTAAAGTTACAAGAATTTGATTTTTTTCATTCAACAAACAGCATTTTTTTCTTAAATATTTGACGGCTGTTTCAATCGTAAACACAAAACAGATCCAGTCATGGGTGTAAATAACATTAACAGGGTTGTTTTTCTGTTTCCTAAAAGGCGAAACGGCATCTTCCTTCCTCTGTAAGTTGGTGCATCAGATATCACATCACATTGTCTCTGAGTCTTTGTGAAGACGCCTGCTCTATAAATAGGACGTTGACACTGACAGCTCCAGTTAGCTCAGTGGGATAAGCATCAGACTTTAACCCAGACAAAGAGCTTTCGCATCAGCTTCAAAGGGAGAGCTCTGCGCTTCCCTCTCCGCCCGACCCAGAGCCGTAACGAGCCCGTAATCGAATGACGGGAAGTCCAGTGAGTTAGTCCAGGCGCGCGAGGACGCGCGTCCACGTCTGCCGGTCCCCTGGCTCCGCAGCCAGACGGCCATCACAACCTCTGCAGGGGCCTGTGATGGTGCGGAAACACACCAGCACCCCCCCAGGTCCTGAATCATCCATTTCTAATTACTCATCCAATCAGTTTAATTGCCTGCAGTAATTCCTGCTGCCAGTGTTGTCCTCCGCGCTGATTAACAGCCAGTAATTATCCCATAATTACATTGCTCTGATTGTTGTTTCCTGCATTTTTACATCCTTTTATTGTTATTTTAGCAGGGTGGGGGGGTTATTTAATGTAAATAAATGCACTCTCCATCCGCTTTTACATCTGTCCGTGCCAATCAGATGGTACTGAAGTTGAAATGCACACACACACACACACACTCAGTTCTGACTCAGCACGCAGATACACCCCCGCTGCACAACAATCCCCCCCCCACAACAGATATTAGTGTTGGTTTCCATCAATGTTAATGCGATCCCAGAGCTCTTACCTCCCTCGGTGCTCTGCTGATGGACGGGTGAGGGGGTCGCGGCCGCGCCAGGAGAGAACAGAGTCAGTCAGTCCGTATTCTGGAGAGGATTAGTCTGATGGAGTGTGGGTGCGAGTGGGAGTGAAGGGAACTCACGGGTGAAGAAGCCGTTGCGGTGCAGGACGAGCCCCCCGCAGCCACAGACCAGCACCACCAGGCAGATCACCACCACCGCCGCCACCACCGCCGTCACGTTCACGTCCTCTGCAGGGGAAAACGCTCTCAACATCAACTATATATATGTATAGAAACAACCTGGACTATAACGATTAGTGATGGGCGGATCAATACTTCCGATACCAGATTGGTATGCTCTAAAATCGATTCTCAAACTAAAATATCGATACTTTTGATACTTCAGTCATCTGGGGTAATGTATGTCATTAACAGGAATACGGTGGAAAGTAACTAAACTATTCAGATTTAGTGTAAATGACACTCTGCTGGTAGGAACTACTTTTTTTCATTTTCATAGTAGTTCTTACTTTTGTTTGCTTTTATTATTATATTTTATTTACTTAGGATCTTTTTTTAGTGATGGAAAAACATTTATTTTCTGTAATGCAATTACAAAAACGTCATACATTCTGGGTTCATTACAAATCAACTGAAATATTGCAAGCCTTTTATTATTTTAATATTGCTGATCATGGCTTACAGTTTAAGAAAACTCAAATATCCTATCTCAAAAAATTTGAATATTCTGGGAATCTTAATCTTAAACTGTAAACCATAATCAGCAATATTAAAATAATAAAAGGCTTGCAATATTTCAGTTGATTTGTAATGAATCCAGAATATATGACATTTTTGTTTTTTTAATTGCATTACAGAAAATAAAGAACTTTATCACAATATTCTAATTTTCTGAGACAGTCCTGTGTGTGTGTGTGTGTATGTATATATATATATATATATATATATATATATATATATATATATATATATATATATATATATATATATATATACATATACATACATACATATATATATACATACATACATACATGTACACTATACATACATGTACACTATATATATATATATATATATATATATATATATATATATATATATATATATATATATATTCACTTCTGACTTAAAAATAAATGGCTAAATAAGCAACTCCTGTATTCTTACACTATCTAAAATACACCAATTTTTTTAGATTTACGGCCCACATTAGGTGTATTTGCTTAATGTACCGGTATGGGATCGGTATCGTTGATACCAGCCCGAATTTTACTCAATATCGGATGGTAAAGGAAATGGGTGGTATTGAACATCACTAACAACGACGTTTAGGTATTAAAGGCGGGGTGAGACTTCCCCTCCACTGCTTCCTTGATTCAGTCCGGAGCTGAAGGGAGTGGGAGGAAGTGTGCGGGACACACAACACCAACACACCTATCGTCATGCGCTTGCCCTCACACATCTTGGGCGATCCCACTCCGTTTGACGCCAGGCACTTGTAGTGGCCGGTGTCGTCTTTGGCTACTTCTCTGAACTCCTGCGGAGGAGGACAAGCAGGGCGTTACGTGTCCTTCAGCCGGACTTCCTGTCAAACTAGACGACAACAACAGGGAGACTCTTCACTCCCTAATCAGACGTCTCACCAGTATCCCCGTCTGTACGTTGATCAGGTAGGTGGCGTTGGGGTGGCGGCGCGTGTCGATGGGCTTGTTGTCCTTGTACCAGGAGTAGGTGGCGGGCGGGATGCTCTGCTGGTCCCGGCAGCGCAGCTGCACGGCCGAGCCCGTCACCGCCGAGCTGGGGATCTCGCAGGACGGCGTGTCCGGAGGCACTGGGGGACGGGGAGAGCAGAGAGCAGACGTGAGCCAGACACCGGGGGGCCGAGCACCTTCTCCATCAATCAGTCCTCACAGTGGGCCGTACCCAGGACTTTGAGCGTGACGTTGGTCTCGCCTAAGCTGACGGGGTCCAGGGACGCGCTGATCTCGCAGCGGTACTCTCCGGCGTCCTCCTGGGTCACCTTGTGGAGGGTCACCGTGGCTCCGTCGATGGTCGCCCGGCCCTGGAACGGACCTGAGGAGGAGAACAGAACACTTATCCCCAGAGGTGTCAAGTAACGAAGTACAAATACTTTGTTACCTTACTTAAGTAGAAATCTTGGTTATCTATACTTCACTGGAGTAATTATTTTTCAGACGACTTTTTACTTTTACTCCTTACATTTTCACACATTTATCTGTACTTTTTACTCCTTACATTTTAAAAACAGCCTTGTTACTCTATTTCATTTTGGCCTTTAAAAAAAACTATCCAGTTAAATTGCTCCATCTGGATAGAGTGAATTTGGTTGTGGTTGTTTCAGATGTTCTTGTCCAGTTTTGTTCTTACATCCGTTCCCTCAGATTCCTGCAACTAAACTTGGATGTTCATTCCAATAAAGGTTAGGATAAATGATAACATGCCTCTGAAGTTTGACTTTTTGCACCATTACAATACTTATAGGCAACTAGTCATCATATCTCCTGCTCTCTGAAACACATGTTAATGCTCAATAGTACACATATATGGTTCTTTAATATATTTACATTATACTAAGATGCATTCATTTTCAATGGCTTTTGTCCTTAATGGCTTTTTTTCCCCCTCACATTACTTTTACTTTTATACTTTAAGTAGTTTTGAAACCAGTACTTTTATACTTTTACTTGAGTAAAAAACTTCTACATGAGTATTTTTAAACTCTAGTATCTATACTTCTACCTGAGTAATGAATGTGAATACTTTTGACACCTCTGCTTATCCCATCTGTGAAACACGGCAGCGGTAGTATCATGGTATCCAGACGTGCATTATTGATGAAAACACTCTTCCAGCTCCTCTCTTAGGGCACCAAGCAGCTTCTGAGAAACTATCACCCTTTCTTCCTAAGCAGGAACACTAATTAAAAAAAGATATCAAAGTTTTAAAATGTCAAAGTGTTGATTTTAATCCGAAAGAAACGTTAAGTATGAAGGACTGTCACAACTCCTCCAAGCTGAAGTCCAGGATTTCACAACTGTTTCCAAAAATACACCTGCAGGTAGGATGAATATTTCAGTTCTCTTTTCTCGCACAATGAGATGAGACAGCAGCTGGTAAACTACGCCCAGAGAGCAGAGACGTCATCCCAGACCTCTAAACTGGTCCATGCAGTCGATGGATCGATGGGTAGATTTAAAAAAAAAAACAGCAAACTTGAGACTATCTCTAAAAATAACTGACCTGGTGGAGGTTTCTCTCAGATTCATTATTTATTCACTGACTGGATTCACACCTTCAACCACAACCGTGAAGTCAAGAGGGAGGTTAACCTTTCATGCCTCCACCTCAAAGAGACAGTCTTCCGTGTGCTTCAGACTGTTAAAGACAACGCCTTGCTCGTCAACGAGGTGCCAGCCTCCCTCCTCACCTCTGAACTCCCCGTTGAAGTACACGAAGGAGACATCTTCCCCCCTCTTCTTCCACTCGATGCGTGGGTTCTGGTCCCTCTCCGTGTGGAACAGGCAGGACAGCACCGCGTCTGCGGGGACAGCGGGACCAGTGAGGCGTTTCATCCCCTCGTCCACCGTGGCAGGAGCGATTTCAACCGGTTGCTCTATTTATAGCCGTTAACGGGTGACTCCGCCACATCAGTATACTACATCTTTCTGTAGTTTGGTCAAATACTTCAGTTAGGAATGTGAAGAGATTACAAGTTGCACAAAATAAAGCTGCACGTTGTGCTCTATTGTGTCCTTATACAGGACTGTCTCAGAAAATTAGAATATTGTGATAAAGTTCTTTATTTTCTGTAATGCAATTAAAAAAACAAAAATGTCATACATTCTGGATTCATTACAAATCAACTGAAATATTGCAAGCCTTTTATTATTTTAATATTGCTGATTATGGTTTACAGATTCCCAGAATATTCTAATTTTTTGAAATAGGATATTTGAGTTTTCTTAAACTGTAAGCCGTGATCAGCAATATTAAAATAATAAAAGGCTTGCAATATTTCAGTTGATTTGTAATGAATCCAGAATGTATGACATTTTTGTTTTTGTAATTGCATTACAGAAAAGGACAATATTCTAATTTTCTGAGACAGTCCTGTAGATCTAATGTGTCCAGCAGCAGAGGAATCTAGGCTGGTTATCTATAAGACAAAGGTCTGCTTATACTTTGACGCAATCTCCGAAACAACTGTATGACAGATTATATTATCATTTTATCACCATGGTTACAGTACAAGAATTACATCAGAAAGGAGGTTCATACCGAGGGGGAGAACAGGTTTGATACAGAGAACTTTTTTTTACAGAACCATGTTTGGCTGGAACTCTGTACCAGTTCATATTTCTCATGCAGGTAGCAAAGATTGGTTTAAGATTCAGTTGAAACAATATTTTTTTTAAATGTAATGAATTATGATTTGACATTTGGAAAGGAATAGAAGAAGTTTGAATAGAATTACAGGTAGTGTAAACCCTATCACAATAAAGGTGAAAAGTGGCCAAGAATTCTAAGATAAGGTCATTTCAGGCAGGTATTGTTTATGAAGGTGTTTTATTTGATTTCATTTCTATGTATTTATGTCTGAGAATGATTTTTTCCTCTGTGCTGTTTGTGACTAAGGGAGTTGTGTCTATTATTGTTTTGTTTGTCATGTATAATGTATGTCTGTTACATATTAAGTGTTAATTTGTGTGTTGTGTGTATGTCGGACCCCAGGAAGAATAGCTAACGCTGTTGCTAATACTAATGGGGATCCTAAATAAAACAAAAACATGTCAGGGAGAATGGAAATGACAGTTTCCATGCCTTACCTGAGGACTCTTCCACCTCCACCTTATGCTTGGTGGTTGTCACGGTAACCGCACTGGAGGGGGAACCTGGTGGCAAAGATAAGATGGATATTAAAGCAAAATAAACGGGACAGATATGAGGGAGTCGCACATGAAGGGGACGAGGGGATCTGGAAGTGCTTCACGTGTCCCCGCAAGAGGAGGATGCTTAATATCTGCAGAAGGTCTGGAGGAAAGGCAGGATTACTCTTACTCCTCCGCCGTAATCCCACGGGGTCAAGGAGCAGCCTGCTTGGTGGTTATTTAAACGCAGGTTAGAGTGGAGTCAACAAGCGTTTCTACCAGCGGTTGGTCCGGATTAACCTGATGTATGGAGGGCATCCCCTCGGCCATCTGCGTGACATACCCTGCATGTCGCCGGCGAGAGGACGCGGCCCATCATTTTCCCGCGCGCTGATTGGTTTACAGAGGGGATTAGTTGGGTCTTCCTGCTATTAAAAGGTCATCTAAATGACTGAGGGAGTCACCTGAGGCCGAGGCGGCGGGGTCACACTCAGGAAGCCGCTTCGCGTTAAAGTCTTCAAATAAAAGTCTGAAAAATTAAGGAGGAGAATTAAAAGAAAAGGCGATGCATTTTTTAGAGGAGATCATAAATGTTGGATGGGCCCCCCCGCTGGGACGTTTGCTTTGAACATGAAGGCCTGAGCCCCCAGTGAGAGGGACCACTCACTTTCTGAGCATTGTCCTGCAGAACGATGGAGGACACGTCTACTGTAAATGCAAGAGTCTAATTCACTGCCACTACCGGCTCTCCGGCTTCCTGTTTGTCAGTAACTTCCTGCGTTTGCCGTCTACTCCATTGTGTTCCTCGATGGCCGGACTGGAAGGGAAAGCCGGGACAAAAGGCAGGAAGATTGCAATAGGTCAAATGAACGTATTCGCTGTGCAGCGGCTCCGGCTGCTATTTTTAAAATCGGCGTTTGCATAAAAAGGAAGCAGATACAAAAATAATGTCGTCTGCCAAATGTGGCGTGAAGAGTTTGTTGAAAGCCTTTTTTTCTTGCAGTTGGAGCTCCAGACTTGCCGCAGTTTAACGGGATTATCGTAATTTGTTTGGCTTTGGGTACCTTAACGCCCTGAGAGGAGCGAGGGATGGACGGGAGGAGGCGGACAATCAGGTTAAAACGGGGGGGGACGAGTCCCCAAGAATAGAATACAAATGGAGTGGAAGTGAGTGGGGGGGGTGAGGACGGGTCTGCAGAGCCATGAATAAAAGAGACAGTGGGACTGAAGGCGAGGGAGATGCTCCCTGACAGCGGCGCGGCGGACGGGAGACGCTCTTGTCACACCGTGTGAAACCAGGCCTGCCGCCACCTTGAGGAGCTTCTCTGTGCCAGGGAGGAAGTGGAGTCAGGATGACAACAAACCCCACACACACTCTCTCACACACACATGCACGAAAGCCCACGAAGTGAGCAAAGAGGCCCAGCATGCCTTGCTCCTCTCTACTATGAACACTGTCATCTTAAATGACCTCAATTAGCGGCGCAGACGTGCCGGGCAGATGATGAGCCGCTCCCCCTGCTCAGATCATCTCAGCTCCGCATGGTGGCCGACGTTAATGCGGGTTACTTTACACTCGGCAGGCCGACATGTCATAATGGGAGCGTTGTTTCAGAGTTACATCCCTGTCATGGTGGGAAACCACCAGTGATGCCTCCAGTATGTTAAACAGAGAGGAAAAAGTGCACTTTCTACTCATCTACACCCCTTTTTTTGACTGATTTTGTTCATTTTGGCTTCTAAAAAGCAGCAAAAGCTGGTGAAATGTGATTTTATGCCACAAAAAACACTGACTTTTAGTCATGTTGGTCTGGTGTTATGAGGGATGTTCCGGGTCTTGAAATGACCAAATCTGATCTTATCCAAACCTAAACAAGCCGCTCAAACCAAACCATCTTGCACGCAGAGGCTGGTTGGGAGTTTTAAAAGTCTTTTAGGTGAAAGCAGACCACATAACCTCTTAAAGCAAAAGGGAATAAAAAAAAAAGGAGATGAAACCCAAGCTGTCAACCACAAACTTTACAATCTGACTCATCTGAACCACAACAGGACATGAAGCCTCATTGGTTCCCAGCTATTTCGGCCTGCGTCCGTATCTCTTAGATTAAGATGAGCCTGATCAGCAATCAGGTCGGGTGTGGCTGTAACGACAATCTGACTGGTGTTGACGCCCAGAGACTCAGCAGGGGAGCGTTCAGGGACTCCCACGGTGACGCGTCAAGCCCAGCATCTCCAGTCATCCCAGCCCAAGTTGGACTGATACGGAGAAGCAAAAAAGCGTGGAAAAGTCCCTCATGTAGGTCATGCTAAGTTATTCATGCACATCAAAGCGGCGGGTCTCCGGTGGTCCTCCAGTATGGCGGCACATACGGCCGTTATGGCAATTAAAATGCTTCAGTTGTGACTTTGAAGGTGCGTCTAACTATAGACGAGCAAAACACACAGTGTGGCATTAACGTCAAGCAAACCCGGCGACAGCTTTCACTCGGAGGGACAGCCGCCGTCTTGCTTGGGCGGAAAATAGAAGTGCGGCGCGCTCGTGGGGCCCCTGGCACGACGAGGGGTCCAGGGTGTTAACGGAGAGCCGGGTGCCGGGGTCACGAGCCCGGCCGGGGGATAATTAAGGCACTTATTGAAATGAACAGGGAACAAATGGATGATGGGTGGGGTGGGGGGGTGGGGGGGTCAGATGGGCCCGTAGGAAATGTCCCGTCTGGCTGTGTGGTGCAGATAACGTGGATGGCACGCGTTTCAAGGCTGTGGGGGGGGAGGAAAAACAGGACGCCGCCCCCGAGTGTGTGTTGTGAACAAAGCTGGTCTGTGTGACTGCAGCCCGGCGAGCAACAGCTGTCTCGGCCAGATACTGTGTGTGTGTGTGTGTGTTTTAGTGTGTGTGTGTGTGTGTTTTAGTGTGTATATGTGTGCATGTTGAGTCTCTGGCCGCAGAGACCCACCCAGATCATTTCCTCTTGGGTTGTTTTAAACACTTAATGTCCCTGAGGTTCTGGTAAACTGCTGTCTGGGAGTCAGATGATGGGTTTTTAACCCCCCACCCCTCATCATCCCACCCCCAACCCCCTCCCAGGCCGACTGAAAACGCACCTCTGAACTCGTGACTTAGCGGCCTGACAGGTGGCAATATGTGAGTCAAATGTGCGTCACTCCCTCCCTCCCCGTCTCATCACATCCATCTCCATCTCCACCGCATCCACCCCCCTGTTTCAATAACCACAATCATATGCTGTAACTGTGCACCTATCAACGTCTACCTCACACTGCTGCACCTTTCACTTTTTTTTAAAAATTGTATATATGTTAATAAGAGCCACATTTGTCAAATTCCCTGTCTGGCATGTTCAAACTTGGCCAATAAAGCTGATTCTGATTCATGGATGTGACATGGCATTGGGGTCCGGGAGAGTTGGACTTTTTTGGAAAAACTCACCTGGTCCTGTTTCATCCTCTACCTCCCCGTTTCCACGGCAACGTTCCCAGAGGAGACGCTCAGTGGTCTCTGGTGATAATCCAATCACTGACCTCGGGATCTGCCACCTCTCCTGCCAAGGCGGGCACCCCTCCACCCCTCCAGCACCCACCCACCACCCTGGGGTGGCACCCGGCCAACTCCAGGGCCAACGCGTGGGAAGGAACCCACTCCCTCAGAGAGGAGGGGGCTTTAATTTAACTGCCCCATTAAGAAATTTATCTAATATCATTCACTTTTAAGGATGAAAAAAAGTAACTGCAGCAATATTTTTCTAATTGTGATTAAACAGTAAAACAGTAAAAAAAAAAAAACATTTACTTCTATTTATCACTCTTTAACTCTCAACTTTAAATGACACTGGTTTTTATTCCGAGCCAAACGCGCAGGAATCAATAGAAAGCCGATCGATTGGGAGCACTTCCAGCCCGAGGCTCGTCCCGCGGAGGGAAGTGTTTAAGCAGAAACAAACAGAGGAGTTAGTAGTGTTTTGTTCTTACATTGCATCAGTAGGACGACCAGGGGCAGGTACAGGGACGGCCCCTCCATCACCAGCCCGGGACGCTCGTCTTCCGTGCAGGACGCGGCGCGGACGCAGATCCCGAGCCTTCTTCACACACTTGTTCCCAACTCGCCGATGATTCATCAGCATCCAGGGACCGGCCGTCCGGAGGTGTCGGGGTTTGGGGGGAGAAGAGGAGAGAAGAGAAGCGGAGAGGAGCGGAGCGCCCCGCCGGAGTTGCAGGAGCGGAGCAGGAGGACGCGCGGATCCGAGCGCAGGTCGGTGCCGGCGGAGACTGACACGGACGGGAGTGAGCGTCCTCTGGGCTGCTGGAGACTGGACTGGAGCTGGAGGAGGGAGGAGGTGGAGGGAGCTGGAGGAGGAGGGAGGTGGGTGGGCTCTCAGAGCGAGCGGCGGCCGCTCTGCACCGCCACACAGCGGCGTCACCGTGTGCCACGCTCCCACAGTTAAGCCTGATTTATGGTTCCGCGTTACACCAACGCAGAGCCTACGGCGTAGGGTATGCGGCGACGCACACCCTACGCCGTAGGCTCTGCGTCGATTTAACGCGGAACCATAATTCAGGCTTTACACTCGTGTGTTTTATGTGCAGGTTTGTGTGTTTGAACTTGAGCTATTTTAAGATCTCACGTTTCCCTTTCTCTTCTAGAAAAATGCATCGCCAGAATGTGTTTTTCCAATTGTGTTTTATGTATTTATTGAAATTTTAGGTTTTAGGGGGCTTTCTGGAGTCCACCGGCTTTTATTGGGTTTGTTGTGTTAAATCTGCCTGGTCAGCCAGACTTTTCTTGTGTTAAAAGGAGCATGAGGCAGGATTTATGAAAAAAATTCGTATACGTTTTAAGTTTTCTAGTAATAATGTCAGATGAAGCGTTCCAAACCAAAAAGAATGAGCCCTCTAGTGTATCTCTCCGTTGCCTTGAACAGGCTGTGTGCTGCAAAATGTGCTGCAATTCTGGGCCCGAATTTCCCGCGCTGGGCTGCGGATGTGACGTCACATGACGCTGCATGCACGTTCTCCCCGTTCTTCCCGTTCTCCCGTGCCGGCTTCAATGTTGGCTGCAGTACCCCCAACGGCCGTCGTGGCGCTAATGAATCTAATTTCTTATTCTTGCCTCAAGCTCCTTTAAGCCTGATTTATGGTTCCGCGTTACACCAACGCAGAGCGTACGTCGTAGGGTATGCGGCGACGCGCGCCGTACGCCGTAGGCTCTGCGTCGATTTAACGCGGAACCATAATTCAGGCTTTACACTCGTGTGTTTTATGTGCAGGTTTGTGTGTTTGAACTTGAGCTATTTTAAGATCTCACGTTTCCTTTTCTCTTCTAGAAAAATGCATCGCCAGAATGTGTTTTTCCAATTGTGTTTTATGTATTGATCCCCTCCCAGGAACCCCCATATGAGGAGGTATAAAGGTGTATACTTAACCTGAATGTTGCAGACAACATCATTGCCTCTATAACAGGAACTATACTATTAATATAACTTGTGTTATACTGTTCCATCAGATCTCATTAGAAACCTCCATTAGAAACTAGATTCCTCCACAGGAGTCAAGAGCAAACTTGATGGTAAGCTTGTATTTTTTATATTGTGTGACACTGTGGCCAGGAAATGCATTGCTTTTAACACATTCTTTAAGAAGTGGTAAGAAATTAAATGATGAGGAATCGGAGTAAATAACTGTGGTGTACTTGTTTAGAATTCAATTAAATCTTCCTGTGTGAATTAGTGTGAAGACGAGGTGACCCGGTCCCCTCTTCAGGTAACTAAAGCCTGATTTATGGTTCCGCGTTTCACCAACGCAGAGCCTACGGCGTAGGGTACGCTGGTACGCGTCGCTGCGCACCTACGCCGTAGGCTCTGCGTCTATTTAACGCGGAGCCATAATTCAGGCTTTACACTCGTGTGTTTTATGTGCAGGTTTGTGTGTTTGAACTTGAGCTATTTTAAGATCTCACGTTTCCCTTTCTCTTCTAGAAAAATGCATCGCCAGAATGTGTTTTTCCAATTGTGTTTTATGTATTTATTTAAATTTGAGGTTTTAGGGGGCTTTCTGGAGTCCACTGGCTTTTTATTGGGTTTGTTGTGTTAAATCTGCCTGGTCAGCCAGACTTTTCTTGTGTTAAATGGGATTTGGTTCCCTCCCTTTCACACCCTTTTCCCCTGGTACAAAATGTACCGGATCAATCAGGAAAGCAGCAAAAAGTGCTAAATCCATTAAAACAAAGCTTCAGCTCATGCTGAACTTTTATGGCGCTTTCATACTAGTACCTACTCAGCGCGACTCGTCTCACCTCCACTCGCCTTGCCCTCGTTTCTTTTTAGACACCCAGATGAGAAGTGGGCGGGAATTGAGCGAAGCTGGCTGTGACGTATTTGATTGTGTGATCTAAACAAAGAAGACAACAACACTAAGGTCCAATCCCAATACACCCCCTACTTTCTTTCACTCGCCCTTCTTTTCTTCACTACCCCTAAAAAAGAAGGGACAGATTTTAGGGCACTTGAAATCTTCCCAGGGGCCTGTCCCAATACTCCCCCTCGTTTTCATCCCTACCCCTAATCAGGAAGCTGAGAGCCAAAAGCTGTTTTAATTTCAGCTGTAGCGCTGTTAATATGCCACTTTATTAAGTTTTAATATTTTTTCAGGCGTAAAAGTAACCGTTAAGACCTGGGCTCAGTTTATCCAAATAACGCCTGTTAAGAAATTTGACACAATGTTTTCAGAGATGAGAAGAGCCGCCGGCCCCGGGGAGCAGCAGCTCACAGCCCGAGTACAGACGTGATCGCCCTGCGCCGTCGTCCCGGGAGAGAAACCTGCAGCTCTGTGGAGAATTACCGCTGGCTGAAATAAATCATTTAGGAAGATAAATGTTGGTTTAATAGATGAAATCTAACAGTTGTAGCTAAGCCTGTTAAGAAATTTGCTCAGAAAATTTAGAGATTTCTGCCTGCCGGCTCCGGAGCTGATTTATGGGTCCGCGTTAAATCGACGCAGAGCCTACAAATCCCTTTATTCTGGCGTGATCTTCGGCAAACGGGAAAACTAGTGATTATGTACATTCACTGAGTGAATATCATGAAAGTATATTTCTCGCTAGAAATGTAATCAAAACTAATTTTTATGCAGAAACTAACTCAAAATATTGATTTTATTCACTAAAAAATAAGAAATGTCCGCCATGTTTTTTTTTTGGATTCAGTCCGGAAATGACGACGAAAAGCATTCTGGGAAATGTTTTGGTCCCTAGGTCAGCTAGTGTGCACAAATTCATAGCCACTACCCCTCGTTTTTCTCCACACCCCCTAGGTGGAAAGAGGAATTGGGACACCACTACCCTCACGGGAGCGTGCAAAATTTAGGGGTAGTGATGAAAACGAGGGGTAGGGGGAGAATTGGGACAGGGCCTAAAGATGTAGAACCTGGAGGAGATGATATATGTGCTGCTGGGTCTGTGACTTGTGTTCAATATCCAGTTAAAAAATGAGTGAAAGAAGCTTCAACCAGCAACGATTTTTTTTTTGGTAGTTTGTCTCGGCGCTGCTGAAAAGTGCGTTTGTAGCCGCGAGCAGCTATGAAGTGACAGAGCTCCTGGTAGATCTGGTCCTAATCGCCGTCTAGATCCCTTTTTAATTGTCTCCTCAGCCACCAGGTTTATGAACATCTGCACCTCAGAGTTGGATCACCAAACTGACTTCTGCTGCCGTTGCTGGTCGAATAAAATGAACAAGAAGCCGGGAGTCGCTCTTTCGCTGATGTCACATCCTGACTCAGACGTCTGACTCCAACTCCCTGACCAATCAGTGGCCTGTAGTGTGATGACGTCAGATGCAGCCGACTAAAGGCTGGATTATGGTTCTGCGTTAAATCGACGCCCAGTGCGCCGCAGGTTGCGCCGCAATGAGCACCCCACAGCGCACGCCACGCCGTGCCTGACGCGCACCTCCCAAAAATTGTAATAACGCATCAAGAGGTCGCAGACCCAACGCAGACCGAGAGGGATGTGATTGGTTCGCTTGGTAGCAACGCATTTTTGGTTCCGGTTCGTGAACTTTCAGCGCTCTTTTTTTCGTGTGTGTGTGATTTTTTTTGTACCATAGTTGTCCTTATCTCTTTGATTCACTGTGACCGGAAAAGTCGGATAAACCATTCAGGAAAAGAATGCACCCCCCTAGCACTCTGGGGGGGGGTACTGCACCGCAGCGAAATGGGTTTGCGACGGGGTCATGGCAGCGGTGTGTGCTCTGCGTTGGTGTAGCGCAGAACCATAATCCAGGCTTCAGCCGCTTAGAACCTTAGAAGAGTAGATAGAGGAAAAGTATCTACTCGGGACGCCTCCACCCCTAGTGGAGAAGTGCAAAACCTGGGCGAGGCGAGTCGCGCTGAGTAGGTACTAGTGTAAAGGCGCTTTCACATAGAATGTGCAAAGCAGCGGCCGCCGCTGGCTTTCCCATTCATTGTGTATGTGCTGCCACCGGGCTGGACGGCAGCACAAGAGGGCGCAGGCTGCCACGGGGTTGAGCCGCGGCAGCCTGCGCCCGAATTTAACATTTTTTAATTTCACCGCGCGCCCTGTGAAGACATCACGGCGCGTTAAATAGGTGAGAAGGTGGTGAAGGGTGAAAAAAAACTTGCAGGTTGTAAATCAGAGACGATCCACATGGAGGAAAGAATGATCTTGGCTGTGAGTCTATGAGGAGCTGTGGATACGAGACTGCAGACCTATCGGGACAACAATAAAAAGGGACAAAAGTGGAGAGAAATCTCCCAGAATTTGGACAAACCAGGTGTGTTTAAAAGTGGTAGAAATGTGATATTCTTTTGCTCTTTTAACAATAAAATGTTAGTTTAAAATAAAATATAGCATTTCCATGCCTCATATCAGGATCGATTGAATCATTTATCAATATATGGTTATGAAAAGACCACTTGTCAATACTTTTGTAAACTGAAGCACATACTTTACTACATGTACACAGTATATCTAAAAATCTAGATGACTGACATGAGCTAAAAAACAACATAGTTCAGAAAGGGTTTTTAATAAAATGTGTTTTTAACTGGATGACATGGGTGATATAAAGGAGAGGAAGGGAGGTCAGGCGTTCAGTTGTGGTGATGAAGCCTGAAGTTGGTTGATCCTGCTGAGGCTCCAACTCTCCCCAACAGGCTGTAACTGCTCCCTGTTCAGCCTGAAGTGACCTGGTCATCATGGAGCTGGAGCTCCCCAACGAGCCCCCCAAAATCCTGTCTTCATGGACCCTCCTTGCTGCTGCTGCTGCTGCTGCTGCTTGTCTCCTCCACCTCCTCAGAAGAAGAACTAAAGCCAGGGCTTTTCTTTGAAGCAGGGACAGATGCATTTTGCAAACCGGGCTGTAGCTACTGTACGTCCAAACGAGTGGGAAAAGGGCGCCAGACCGGAAAAACTTTTTTTGGTTGCCTAGCAATAAATATGTACGCGATGCGCGCATGCAGCCTTGCTCTGCGCCGACTCTGCACGGCACAAACCGCCTTCTATGTGAAAGCAGCTTTAAAGCGCCATTAGAGACTTGGATGTGATGGAAAAAAAGTGCTGGATACTCAAGGCCAAATGTATTTTATGTCTTATCTATTGTAACACAACTGATTACTTATCAATGAAAGATTTCTATTGTGTACCTGACATTTCCCACAAGCTGGGAAATGGATCATTTATCAGAGTTTCACGGGAGAACGAAAGCTTCTCAAGATGTTTAAATGTTGATTTGGACACTTTTTCATCTTACGTGGATTTGTTTTGTTTTGCCTGCAACAAAATTCCTTTGCAGGACAAAGAGCTGCAAGTGAGTGCAGAACGATCAGGGTGGGAGGGAAGGAGGGGGATCAACTGTTCAAACACTACACAAGTGTAAATACTTTCAAATCCGATGTAAAAGCACCGTCAAACTGCAGCAGCACTCGTATAAAGAGGACTTAAGAGACGCGAGGAGTTAATTCCAGGGCATGTGCATTATTCCAGAGCGTTTTTTAGTATCCATTTAAATTTAATCGGGCCTCAGCGGCCGCGTCACAGGCGGAGCAGTCGCCCCCCGACAAAAACATCTCGAGTGTTTGCATCTGCGAGGCATTCGGGGGCACGGATTCAAACATCCCGGCTGGTGCAGGTGCTGCGACGGGGCTTAAGAGTCCACGGCATATGTCCTTGGGTGTGTCTCACACGTTGTCACTGCGTGGTGGGATGGAGGGAGGGAGAGGGGGAGGGATGGAGGGAGGGAGGGGGGGCATTGGGATGCTTGAGTGGAAACAACAGCTGCACAGTGGTTGGCTTTTCTGCCCCGAGGCTTTTGCTCGTCTCCTGATGGAGAACGATGAGCTTTTTTTTTGGTAAATTCCACCTCAGAAGACGCAGATGTTCCTGTAATGTGAAGCGTTTCATCCCTCGCTTCTAGTTCCCCTCAAAAGATGCACAAATAAAGAGAAGTAGGGGAGCTGGAGGAGGGGGAAAGTCTGAAGGAGCTGTTCAGTTTTCCTTTCAGTCATCGACAGCTGCTGGTAACCACCTGCACTCCCTCACAAATGGCGGCTAAATTTACCATCGCAAAAACTGCGGGCGACACTTTTTATGAAGGAAACCTTTATGAAATATCGTCCTCTGCCTCAAAGAGAGTTATTTTTACTCCGACGTACATGAGAGGACCTAAGCCTGTGAATTAAAGCTCCGCTCCTCACTGATGTAGTTGAGGCTCGGACACAAGTGTTGTTTAATGGGTTGAAGAACGTGCACTCCTGCAGACCCTCAGGCGTGCACGCACTCTCGGGGCCACCTGTTTGGTGACTGATAGACTCAACAGCTGCAGCGCCGCCCGACCTTCGGCCGGGGTATGCGCGGCTTTTGTTGGGCGGCCTGCTGGCACGCACCAGCGACTTGGAGCTTGTTTACGCCCCGATCAGCTGAAAAACAGGCCTCGGTGTCCTTCGCTCTGCAGCGAGCAGCGAAACACACAGATAAGGAGGAAGTGATTTGTTTCAACATTTATTGAACATAAAGTACAGTTGGATGTGGGAGGTTAAACGGTGGAGGTTACTGGCCGGTTGGAGGCTGAGGGGAGTCAGGAGGAGGTGGAGGAGTTGCTTCCTCGGGCGCCGGCACGTCCACCTGCATCAGCAAGAGAAAAACAGCTCGTTTGTGGTTCGTTTTTTTTTTTGTGGAGGCTTTTATTTTGTCTGGCCGTTTTGTCGGAGGGACGTGGGATCGTGACGCTCCCCGCAGGAGGGTCTGTTTGCCGCGTGGGCGGCCGTGTTCGCAGTGCCAGCTGGAGGCAGATGGGGGCAGCGCCGCCCCGCCGCCTCCGGCCCGCTCACCAGACACACCCGCCCACGTGCTGCTGTTCTGCAAACCCCGTTACGGCGGGCTTAAATAAATTAAAGCAAATATTACCGGGACTGATTTATGTACTGCTGTACACATTTTTTGAGATGGATGACAAGTTGTTTTGAAAACCTGCAGATGCATTATAAAACGGAACCAGCCGTCTAATCAGAAGCAGCCATTACTGAACATGACAGGACCCGCTCTGGGAAAAGTACCAGCAATCATTTCAAACCCATCCGACTTATTCATTTACCAAAGAGCATGAATTAAAAATAACATAAAACATGTAAAAGCTGTTATTAGAGTCGTACTTGCTTTCGAAACTGCAAAGTCAGAGAGATGAAAGTGAACCCGGCGATGAACATGAACATGAACATAATTCTGCATGCCACTCTTAGAAGCAATACCACCTCTCGCCACACGGGGCAGCACCCGCCGCTCCTCGGTGTAAAACAACAAAGATATGCAGCTGACGGGTGTGTTACAGGCAGTAAAGTGGCAGTGACTGCGAGGACACGTCACTGTTCATTATTAAATCAGTTTGGTTCAGATTGAAGGCTGAGGAACGATTAAAAGCTTGTTTTACGAGTCTTCATCACTAATCAATTCTTCATGCCCCCTTTTTAATCTCGGCATGCACTTTAATTTCAGGTGTGAACACATGAACTTGAAGTCTCCATTTATAATTTCATTACCCAGAATGCACTAGAACCCAGAGGACAATCAGAAAATTACAAAAATTTGTTATTTAAACTATTAAGTTGTGAATTTAAGAGATTTTCTGTTAGAAATGTTTTCTTAAAATTGAATTCAACATATTTATGCAACACTGTATTTGTATAGGAAATACTTATTTATATTTTATTTCATCATTTAAATACTCCTGTAAGTATTCAAGTTTAGTTAATGTAATTTAGTGGACTGTTTTATTCTTTATCTTATTTTATTAGTTGTACTTTGCACCGTGGGTCGGAGAAGACTAATTTCATTTGTGCTGTATGTATATTTTATTGTTATTTTTATATGGGTGTTTGATTTGTAAATGACAGTGCTGTGTGTTTGAGATGGAGATGTTAATTTCCCCAAGGGAACCTCCCAGATTCAGATTCAAAGTCATCTGAATCTGTCTATACATCATATCTGACAATAAAGATTGAAACTTATAAACTAATGTTCTTCATGACCATTTTATACATTTGTCCTCTAAATGTGCTGCTGATACGAGACGAGCAGAGAGAAAGTCCTTGAACCCGCCGTGCCTCCTGCAGACTCCCACCAACCAGACGAAGCTACAATTTGTGCAAGAAGTCACAAGATAAGAGATTCCACGCTGCTTCTGATGACACTGATACGACTGTGACTTTGGGAGAGAAGTTAATGGGATGGCGATTGAGACAAGAAGCCGACGCACTCGGACACCATCAGATTCATGTAGAGATCGACAGAACGGTGAAATACTGCAGCGTTTTTCAGCTCAGGTACCTTGTTCATAGTTAATGTTAGAAAGGAGCAGAAATGAGCTCAGAGGGTTCCCCTAAAGGCCTGGAAGTAACGTCAGTGCTGCCACATCGTCTGTGATTTACTATCGTTCAATATCTCGCTCTGTCACTCTTTTTCTTCCTCTTCTTTAGTGTAGAACCACTTTTGCACAGAGATTTGAGCTTAAATAAGCACCTGAGACCCCTCTGAGCTGTGGACTCACGCTGATCCCACAGAAGATGCAATATTCCCTTCCAAGTGTGAAACATTACGGCGTTCTGCAACCTGACGGCGGCCCCTTTCCTGAGCTTCATGACTGATTTCATTCTAACCCGACCTCGTGTCCCCGTTGTGGAGTAACAGGAGGAATTAAAACAGTCCTGCTCCTCGGTGATATCAGAGAGAGCTGCTGAGGAGAGGAGACGGCCGCTTGGCTGCAGAGTAAACGTCCTTCAAAGAACTTCCAGACATGTTTCAGTTTATAGCTCCCCCCCTGATAATTGGTCGTGATCTTCTTTTAACACGTGGAACAAAAAGGACGGCGAGGACACCAGCCTCCGCGCACGTCGCATGAATGCTGAACGCCACATATAATACGGTTATCAGTAACCTCCAAAGTCGTAAAGAAGAAAGACGGCCGGGATGCTTCTGCAGCTGCTCGGATGTCCGTATGCTTATTTTTTAAGAAAGGGCTGTTTCTGCTCCCCAAACAGAGAGATGTAGGCCACGACCGCACTGTCATCAGCTGCCAAATTAAGCGTATCTATTAATGAACATCTTTTTTTCCTTCCTCCTCTTTCATTACGCAATCCGTGATGCTCAGAGGAAGCCAGAGAGGCTGCAGCGAAATACATTTCGCCTAGAAGGCTCCGTCCAAAATTAACTCTTAGCCTACTTTGGATTCTGCAGGATTCATGCTTTTTATTTGGTGCTGAAGTCAAACTCGCTTGTGCAAAAGAGAGAAGAGCAGCTTTGACTTTGCATCCGCCCAAATATCCCCACGTGAGCGTTGAACCAGGAGAGATTTAAAAATAGTTTTTCTTTGAAATCTCCCGTTAGTGTCTGCGTTTGATGCAGACTTCAGTAAACACGGGTTTGTCCTTCGTTAGGAGACTGAGACCTGCTGTTTCCAGGAGATTACAGCCCACGATGCATCACCTCTGCGTTTGCCAACACGGTAATGAAAGCATTAAAAATAGCCCGCGTTAAATCCTAACCTCTGGCTACTTTGTGAAATCTGAAGTGATGGCTGCAGCCGGGGAGTCGGCTGGAAGGGAACCAGGCGGTCGTTTGGACTCGCCCCCCGGCATCCAGACAAAACCGCTGCCCCCAAAAACACTACGGGCCTCAGCTTTGCTGTCAGGAAGACTGAGACTGTTCTTACCAGCTTCTGTGCCCGATGCCTCAGCTTCTTCCAGACCGTGTGGTGAGCCTGCAGAGAGGAGAGAAAACGTGACATGCGGGCACACGCGGACCAAAACAAACAAACAGAGCAAAGCACTCTCTTGTGCAGGAACAATGCAGGCGTTAAATTTTCAGACCCTTTCAACTTTCTGCATTTTTGTTGTGTTTCAGACTCATTGTGACATGAACTGGGGCTTTGTTTTTATCCTCGTCTGCCGCAAACAAGTCTCTGCGATTATCAAAGGAACACTGGCACGGAGTTAAAATACAGCAAGCTTCTCCTTCCCATCTGCAGGAATACGAGGGGCTTTTATTTATTTATCTATTTATTTACTTATTTATAAAAATCTAAGAAAATGAGCTTTAAATTAACTAAATGGTTAGATGGGCAACTAACAATTTAGTGTTTCCCCATAATGTATTATATTTAATACATGAATTTATGAGACAACCCCATAATTAAATATATATTTTTTTAAATTATACAAAACCAAAAAATTATAAAAAATATAAAGAACGAAATAAAAATACATAAACTTACCTAATGTATTCATAACGATAGGAAAGATAATTACTTACATACAAAATTGGAAGCTTTTTTCATTTCAATATATAATAAACTAAATAAATAATAAAATAAAAACATTAAGAGATTTTTTGGGGATATTTTATGCTTCAGGCGCCATGTATGCATCATACATGAACAAAAACCTGCTCAGCGCTTCACCAATTAGGTATTTTCTACTTTTCTGTGGTTCTGCTTTCGGTCTGAAGGGAAACTGCAAATATCTCATTTTTCTGTTTGCCATCATTTCTACGCACAACAAACATTTAATATCAGAAGGAAAATTAAAAGGTAATGTTTTCAAAAGCACACGTACCTGCAGCTGCAGAGGCAGAGACAGGCCCTGTGCTCTGCGGCGGGGCCCCCAGGGCCCCGGCCCCAGGCTATGGAGAGCCGTCACCTCATACTGCAAGCAGAGTCCCGTTCTGGCCACCAGGGGGCCCCCACTCAGCAGCACGTGGTCGCCACATCTACAGAAAGATGGTCAAATCGTGGGAAATAGTCATTAATACAACAAAAACAGCATTTAGTTAAAAAGCAGATAAAAAACACAGTGTGCCATCTCACCTGTAGAGCATCACGGTGCCGTTGGGACTTTGTGAAGCTTTCTGTTCCACCTCCTCCTTTTTACACCTGATGGAGTGAAACGATTATGAAGTAGTCCAAGTGGTCAGAGACATGCAACGTGATGAGGAAGAACCGGGAACCAAACGCTCTACCTGCTGTGTGAGAAGACCTCCAGGGCCACGGGGGGCGTCACCTCCAGAGGCTCCCAGGCCAGATCCTGATGGATCAGCTGCAGGGCTCCTTTGGACAGGGAGCGCAACGACTCCTAGGAAGAAACGGCCGCAAAACGTCACAGGACAGTCGGGCACAACAGGAATCACGCAAAGCACGAGCCGGCAAATAAAAGCTGCTGATCTGTGATGTTCACTGCATCATGCCGCCTCTGCCAGTTTATTTAAATATGCGTCTAAACTAACCTGGAAATCACTGGGACCTATTTTTTTGGACTGTTGCTTCAGGGTCAGACAACATCCAGTGATTAATGGTTTGTATTTTTATCTTACGCACCTCAGAGGGGGTCCATGAATCCAGCTGAGGGTCAAGGACCACGTCACAACAGAAGGCCCCTGAAATAACTGCAGGGAAATCAAAAATCTAATCAGTGGCACTTGATAAACAACTGGGATCTCATCTGCATTAAAAAAATACCAAAAACATCACATTTAAACTACTAAATGAGGTACAAAAACAATCAACGTTCATTTTAACATCAGACACTCAAGCAAATGAGCATTAAAGGGGACCTATTATGGCATCTAATACCTATTTTAAACAGGCCTTGAATGTGTTAAAAACAAGCTTTTGATTTTTTTGCTAAATAAATTAGTAATTCAGCCCCTAAACCATGTCTTTAGCATCCCAGTCTCTAACCTCATTATCTATGTGGGATTCTGAGTGGGCGGGGAGGCTATGATGATGAGGCTCTGTGCTGATTGGCTGCCTGAATGACGCGTAGAAAATGGCGGAAGCTCCGGCCGGCGGAGTTGTTGTTGTTCCGGCCAGAGTTAGTTGTGGGCTTGGTTTCACGCATCGGAGGCCAACCTCTGTAAATCGCTCCCGTCGTTATGTAACGACGGGAGCAGAATCTGAACGGCTCGTAGATCCACATCACACTGGACGGCTCATCCGGGCGGCTGTACAGACACTGCAGAATTTGGTTGCTTTCCTCCTCCTCTGAGTTGGCAGGCTGAGGGGAGACCACTTTATATACCGGGTATGTTAAAGCTAGAGAAAACGTGTTTTTCATAATAGGTCTCCTTTAATTAATGTCCTCCTTCTCTTTTAGTCTCCGATTGCTGGTCAGGGTAAATCTGAGAACTCAAGACGGCGACGCTCTACCTGGGACTTCTGGTGTACTGAGCAGCTCCACGGTGTAGTCGTCCTTGAAGGCCGTCTCCAGCACCTGTCCAAGCAGTGCGGCGCACGAACGCCAGTAGGCCTGAGGAAGAGGGACCGTGAAGCAAACTAAAACCTTTTTCTTTCAGCACAATTTCTATCTTGTTCGGTTCTTTAAAGATCATAAGCTCAGAAGGATTGGTCATGCAACTCAGACTAATCAATTGAAGAATTAAGATTTCCTGACTTTCCTTTGTCATTTCTTATAACATCAAAAAGGTATTTTTTTGAATGTTTAAACTTACCTGGTTGACAATTGTTGGGTCAGCATCTTTGAAGGTGAGCAGGGTGAGAGAGCAGGAGCGCGTGAGGGGCTGATGGAGCGGCCACGGTTCTCCATCCACCAGCGCCAAGGCCGAGTTAGTCACATGATACTCTGTCAGATCTGAGGGAAACAGATATCAGTTGTAGCAACACTAATTAACGCTGACTACTTTACCCCCCCGATGATATCAAACCAAAAGCCACTGTTGGTCTATCACCACTCCCAGCCAGTTCCTTGAATGACCACTAGGGGCTGGCTCCAAAAGAGATTAAATCTCATACCTGTCCAGTCTCCCGTTTTGGCCGTGAAACTACCGTATTTTACCCCTCTTTCCCACCGTCCTCCCGTATTACAATATAATAATTTTTAAAACGCATTCCTGTACTTCTCTAAACTGAAATGCGTCCTGCCTCGCGAGAACTGCCCCCTGCTGTAGTTTGGGTGGCAGTTCTCGCGAGGTTAGTGGCGATAGATGGATGGATGTAATAAGAGTGAAGGCATTTCTGCCAAAAAAGCGAAGACTTTGTGTAAAAATTTTTAAAAATGCGAAACCAAATTCATTTTCCTAAAGAGGAATCGGACGGGGCTCAGTTACGAGTTCTGAAAGATGTGTAACTGTAATTTTAGTTTCTCTCACGGGGGAAGGACCGATGTCAGTCAGTAGTACAAGCGCAGCTAGAGGCACAGAAACATGTCAGTGAATGCCAGAGAGCCACATGAGTGAAAATGTTAATGTTTTACTTTAAGACAATCAATGTGTATATAAACTGAAAATAAATAAATGTGCTTTAATTCCCTTTGTCTTTTCATTTCGGCTCTATTAGGAGTTACAAATATAGGAATGTCCACAGCATTTCAGTGTCAACAAAGGTCGGCCTATCAGGCTATGAGCACATAATTGTTGTTTGTAAGTGGTTCATAGGTAGTTATTTTAGATTTCTTGTAAAACTGTCTTAAAATGTAACCTCGGTTGGGCTGGTGGGACAGCGGCGGAAAATTTCCCTCATGTTAAATCCAAAACTTGACAGGTATGTTAAATCTCGATTGACCCCAGTTGAACATATTTACAGCCTGGTTGAAATATCAGTTCAGTCTCTGTAGATCTGACGATGGGCGGATGGATCAAATCACAATGGATGCTTTTACCCATCTTCAGATTAACTGGGGTTGAGCAGAATCAGCTCCTGCCAAATCACTTGCTTACAATAACTTCCTTGTGTGATGCTGCCCCCATGTGGCCATGAGTGGTATATCTACATTTAATGTCTTCAAAATACCCAAAACAAATCTGAAAACAAGATTTGAGATGCAGAAATTAGCCAACGTCCATCCGCTTCACTTACGTCTGGCGCAGCTCAGTGGGGTAGACATTCCTCTGTTCATGATGAGCAGCGTGCCATCCAGCCCCGGGCCTTCCATGGACACCTCTATCTTCTCGATACGGGGGTACACAGCTCGTTGCCTGGCCTGCTCTCTGGAGAATATGGCATTGCGCTCGCTGCGTATCTCGGCAGGCGACAGACGCAGAGCTTCTGCAGCGGATGCGAAGCCTGTGGCGACACAGAACACATGAATGGAGTAAGAAACACTCTACCGTTAGATCCAGATGCATTTGAACAGTTTCATGATTTGGGCTTCTATACACCATCACAATGAAGATGTGATCAAAGTGTAAACTTTCAGCTTTGATTGATGAGGTTTCACAAAAATGTGTCTTTTGCCATTTAGGAATTACAACCATTTCAAAGTATTGGGACAATTACAGCTCATTACCTTGTTACTTCAAGACAAAGCAGATTTTAGATCTGGATTTCATATCAGGTATCGAGCTAGAACTTAGCAACCATTTGACATAAGCTCCCAAGTCCAATAAGATATCAATAAAAAGTTAAGAAGAACACTGTTTGGGTGAAAAAAAAAAAAATCTAATAAGAGATAGCAAAGACAGAACACTATGGGCCCGATTTACTAAGATCCTAAATAAAGAGTACTAAATTGCGTGTGCACTGAAAAAGTTTGCGCGTGCTGTTGTTGTGTGTTTTGCGGGTGATCAACTAAGATTGCGTGCGCAATTGATAACAGGTGCAAACAGCAGTATTTAAATGAGGTGTTGCGCGTCTTACGGTTTGCGGCGCAAACTTTGCGCCATGGAGAGTGGATGGAAAGCAGGATATAGTCGCAAGCGCAAAATGAAATTTGACGAGTTGGAGTTATATAGATTCTAGAGTTCTAGAGTTATATATAGAGATATTAGTGGACGAGGCAAATTGTTGTGCCGTATTCAGCACCCCTGCCGTGAAAAGCACCCCCTCGTATATTCAATGATAAGTAGACCAAGAAAAAAAAACAACACACTGACACTTCAATATATTTATATATACACACTCACACAAACTTAGGAGTTTATATTATATATATTTACAAATATTATGGAAGACAACACAGTAAGCAGGCTATTAATTAATGACATCAATAACCATTTACCCAATTTTTGTTATCTGTGACCGTGATTGTGGGAAAGTATGACTTTTGTGGAATCCATGAGCGCATTTAAACATGAATCATTAACACAAAACTGGACGCTAAACAGAACATGACACGGAATGAGAATATCATTTTTGTCAGACGAGGGGGTGCTTTTCACGGCAGGGGTGCTGTATACCGCACAACACCGGGGTATGACAACTGCAGAACAATAAGAAACACTTTTTCCTCCATGAAAACACGTGATTTATTTATTATCACAAATAAAAAAATGAATGTGCCTCCTGTGGCAACCTTTTGCTGAATAATACTCGATTTAACATTCAAATAAAATATTTCTCCTTTTGCATGTGGAGATTAGCACCTTCCTTTCAAACGTATTAAATACAGACGCAATCACAATCCACGCAAAAACTTTCAGGCTTGGTAAATCTCATTGCGCGTGGTAAATGGACCAATTTGCATCTTCCCCTCCCAGTATTTAGCGATTTCTGGCGGGTACGCCCCATATTGATTATTCATCAGGGCAAAAGTACTAAATGAATAGCGTGTGCTATTTTGCACATTTGAGAGGCGCAGTCCTCTTTGCACGCTGTTAGTAGATCAGCTTGCACATTGGTTTGCGGGTGCTGTCAAGTTTGCACACGTTTTTACACACGCAAACCTTTAGTAAATCAGGCCCTATGTTTGAACTGACATTGGTAAACTCTTACAAAGAAAGAAAGCACTGGATGATCCTGTCCAACAAGCAAACTACTGGCAACATTCAAGAGCAGGAAACCCATTTTAGGCTTTTAGGCTAAAAGAAGAAAAAAAGCCTAATCTTTTATTTTGGAATCAGATTTTGGGAACAAACTAAACCAATATAAACTTGTTTCATGTGTTATGGCATAGGCATGTATGGATGGACTTAACTGTTTTAATATATCAGAGGGATTTACAAAACAGTGGTAAAGGGGAACTTTCCCAGCGTATTTAATCAATGAGTCTAATGTAAAAGCCTGACAGTGAATGCTTTGATTGATCTGTTGGTCCAACTTCACAATAAAAGTTATTTGGATTTCAATCTGATTTTGAGTTCAGCTTTCCATCTTTGGATTGCATTTGAGCTTTTAGAGCATTTCATAAACAGTAAGACACCAGAATCAGCAGGTATTTTTGGCCATTATGACCTTAAATTCTCATCAAAGTCAAATAATATAAACAGCTATTCATTATTTGTCTTTGATATCTTTTTCAAAACTGAAAACAAATGTTATTTTTCACCACAACAGGCAAATTTATAGTGAGTTAATTTAGGTACAAATAAATTAAGGATATGTTTGTATTAGTTATTGTATGGGACACTTCTCAAAAGCACCATTATGATGAAGTACAGATGTGGACGCAGCTGGACCACATTTGTTCTCATATATTTAGTCATTGTCAGCCAAATCCTTTTTAAAACTACATTAACATAATATTTTCAGTCTGGATTATGGGAAACGTGTGCTCAGGACCGACAACAGAGATAATAAACCAGTTTTTCCAATACATTTCCTGCCAGCTTGTTAAATGTCATCAGTGCTGTTATATCAGCTATTATTAATATCTATGATGTCAAGTGTATTTATATGCATGTTTATCTACTTCATTGGGCGTGTTTTTATAAGTTTTAACGCTATGTTCAATATTGTAAATATGATTTTCTTCTCGTTTGTTTAAATTATTGTTAAAGTAACAAACGTATTTATCTCACATGCTAATGCTGCGTTAGTTGACAGGTACTTACGGCGCTTGAAAACTCGACATATGGTCCTGGTTGCCATTATGGAGAGTATTTATACATTTAGATAAAAGAAACAGATAATAAAGTAGAAAAAGAACCCAAAACGTTGACTACAAACGCCTGTGGTTGAAGGACGCCATGCATGCTTCCTGTGCAACGCCTTTTTGGGTCCGTAGAGTAACAGAAGCGGACGAATGTTCCGCGTGGACCTTAAAGATGACCTGCTGTTCCAGTTTACGGCAGCAGATGTCGCTGTTAGGAGTGTGTGTAGAATAGAATAGAACCGAATAGAAGAATAGAATAGAATAGAATAGAATAGAATAGAATAGAATAGAATAGAATAGAATAAAATAGAATAGCATAGAATAGAATAGAATAGAATACAATACAATACAATAGAATAGAATAGAATAGATTAGAACAGAATAGAATAGAATAGAATAAAATAGAATAGATTAGAACAGAATAGAATAGACTAGAATAGAATAGAATAGAATAGACTAGAATAGAATAGACTAGAATAAAATAGAATAGAACAGAATAGAATGGAATAGAATAGAATAGACTAGAATAAAATAAAATAGAATAGAATAGAATAGAATAGAATAGAATAGAATAAAATAGAATAGATTAGAACAGAATAGAATAGAATAGATTAGAACAGAATAGAAGAATAGACTAGAATAGAATAGAATAGAATAGAATAGAATAGAAGAATAGAATAGAATAGAATAGATTAGAACAGAATAGAATAGAATAGATTAGAACAGAATAGAATAGAATAGATTAGAACAGAATAGAAGAATAGAATAGACTAGACTAGAATAGAATAGAATATAATAGAATAGAAGAATAGAATAGACTAGAATAAAATAAAATAGAATAGACTAGACTAGAATAGAATAAAATAGAATAGAATAGACTAGAATATAATAGAATAGAATAAAATAAAATACGCTATATTTGAACATCCCAGACAGGGAATTTGACTTCAGTTTCACTCACTGAACCCATATTTAAATAGTTGCAAACAGTCATAGTCATATATATATATTGCTGCTTTTAATGTCAATGTAAAGCACTTTGAATTACCTTGTGTTGAATTGTGCTATATAAATAAACTTGCCTTGCCTTGCCTATATATATGTATGTATCCTCCTTGGCGGTCCATCGTAGTCGAAGATGACGTAGCTTCCTTCTGCTGTGGTGTGTTGGACAGCGGCTATCGGTGCTGGCGACGATGCCACTGTAAGATGACTATGAAGCCCAATTCTGGAGCCACATATCCTGCCACAGTCAGGACATGTGAGGCCTGGGTCAGGTATATATATATATATATATAGTAGAAACTCTAGTAATTAATAAATCATAATAAACGCTTTGAAAAAACATAAACGGCCTCTCCACTACTTATTTCATATTCCCACAGCCACCAACATTTACTTTTCATTGGTGTTGAAAGATTGATTGGAAAGTGTCCAAAATCCCGACCCAAAGTCTCTAATGGTCTCTAATGGCGTTCAGCATTTTCACAAGTGCTTCTTGGAATTTCAGGACCAGAATCAGCAGTAAGCGTTGGCACTAATGGCAGCGACAGAAGCATGGGATGCCCGGCCCGGGAACGCAGCAGCTGCAGGATTCAAGCATCATAAATCATCTCAACGCAGTGCAAGTGAGTGCCAGATTACCGCCTAATGGCAAAGCTGAAAGACTAATTCACAATAAGTGGAGCCCTTTGACCCCTGGAGGTTAGAATAATAAGAAGGAAAGAAAAAAAGAGCATACAATTATTCAACAATAAAAAACACATGACACACTTGTGCATAAAGTTTTATTATTTTGTTGAAAATACGTGTTTCTGACATCATACCACTAACATATTTGATGTGACTTTAGATGAACTACACACTGACACTGATGCTCACTTCATACAATGTAACAAGGCATTTATGTAGTCTGTAACGTGAAAAGACGTGTATCTATACATTTTAATGACTGACTGGTTGACTAATCAGTTATCTGATTGATACTTTCTCTTTGGGTGAGATTGATTGTACTCAATGTCAGTGTGACAGTACAACTTCGTGCACACACCATCCACAGTATGCCAGCATTCGGGATCTTCTTCATGAATCTCCCCAAAGGTGCGGTATTTCTTTTTATTTTGGACAATCATTCATCTTTTCATTCATTCATAGTTAGGCGGGCCTGCTGTGAAATGAGCTTCCAGTGCGACTCCCTCACAGTGGTGTTACGTATCTGCTCAGGTACTCGGTGATTTCGTCTTGCACTGTCCAAAAAATGTCTCAAAAGTGCCTAAAAAAAAGATACAAGCAGAAGAAAAGAGGCGAAATTACACTGCTAAGTACGATGCCAGCCGTGCTCGGACCTATGGCTGCTTGCATTTAGCACTGGGGTCCTTCGGGTTGATGGCTTTGGCACCGTGCTGCTTTCTTTTGGGAAACCCGGGAAATTCACACCTGATTTGGAATCAGCAGGATGGTGATGGGTGCTGGAGGTCAAGTGTTGCTATTTTTTTCAAGTGAAAGTCCACCCTGTGTCTGAGAGGTGATGAAATCCCCCTTAACCTGCTGTGTTGAACCCTGACACAGTGGGTGATTTCCCTCAATTTCCCAAAATACCTCCTGTCCGTAGAGCAGGCCTTCATTTTCCGATACAGAAAGCAGGTAGAAATCGTAATCAGAAGAGTGGGTTTTTCTCGTATCTCTTGCTTTTAACTAACATGAACACATTTTGCATTCTAACGTCTACTGTCCTCTCATCCACCTGGCCTCCGACGGGGAGCTACTGTATGCTGCAGGTGGGGCAGCAGGTCTCTCTGTGGTCCGGCAGGGGGCAGAAGTCCATCTGCCGGACGATCTCGGCGAAAAGCTCGTCCACCATGGTCTTGCTCTTGGCCGACGTCTCCATGAAGGGGCAGCCCCAGTCCTCGGCCAGCGCCTGGCCCTCGCTGGGCGACACTTCCCGCTCGTCCTCCAGGTCCACCTTGTTCCCCACCAGCACCACCGGCACCTGCTGATACCTGCGAAACCCACAGAGAGTCCCATCAGAACACTTCAGGACACATCATACAACGTGCGTTTGCATGCAAACTATTAGGGGTGGGCAAAAATATCGATATGGCAATATATCGCGATACTTTTCCAGCCGATTCAATATCGATGTTCAAAATTTGAATATCGATTTGTTTTTATTTTTTTTTATTTTAAATTTTTTTTTTTTTTTTTTTTATTTTTATCCCCGATCTTTTTCCCATTATATCACCCAGTGCTCCTACCTAAGTGACAGTCCTGGGCATTGCCACTCTCTACCAACCCTGGGAGGGCCCTGCACTGAGCTCAGGTTTTATTTCACGTTTTATTTCATTTTATAATTTATTTTTTATATAACACAATTGCCTGTCCTTAAAAAATGAAAAATAATGGACAGAGGTTTATTTATTTATGGATTTATATTTATACTGACTGATCACTGTGCCTGTCCTTGGTTTTAGTACCCATCTTTCTTGTGTTTATTATCATTTGCCACATAATTAAAGCAACCTCATACTAAATTTAATGTTAATTTTATATGATGTAAATAATATGAAAAACATATACAAATAAGTTGTAACTTTAGCTCGTATAGTTATAATAAAACATTGTTTTGACTCAGTTTGTCCCATGAATTGTTACTATAATCTGATGAACGTGCAACTCGGATTTTAAGATCCATCACTATCATCTGATGTACATATATACAACTTGGATTTTAAGATGTGTAATGCATTTTTAAATTTTTCGGTGAACTATGTAGAATATAATAATCGGGATATCGCATAATCGGCATATCGCAATGTGTATCGTATCGTGGCTCAAGTATCGTGATGCGTATCGTATCGTGAGGTCCTTCCCAATACCCACCCCTACAAACTATGGGTTAAACGTCTTCTGGTTCCTGTTTAAACTCGTTAGCTCTCCACTTTGCAGCGTCTCCACCACACGCTGAGCATCTCTTAAGAGATCAAAAGCTTTTTTCTCCCGAGCGTGTGTGGTTGACAATCTCAGTCCTCTTCCCCCCTGAGCCATCAATGCAAGGAAACCAGGCTGGGGAGAGTAATGGAATAAGTTATTGAATAATTGAATAAAGCTAATGTGCTTCTCTCACATGGCGAGACATGAACGTTGGCCTTTGAAGCAGCTGTTCTTATTTATGCGACGTACATTAACAAAACATTTTACAGGGATAGGAGACACAAGATACCAGAATAAACAGTGAAACATTACAATTCCAGTATATAAAAAATGTTGAGTGCAGTTATGAGTCTTCTTGTTGGCCAAAACTTAGATCCATGCTCAGATATTCATGCTGCTATCTACATCTACATTCTCCCTAATAACCCTGAGCATCATCGTAGGAGTAATTATAGGATTAATATGGTCTAATAAATAAAGTGATGTAATTTATTTGTGTGTAAGATGAAGAAAGAAAGCTATTGAGCCGTCGTATTCATGCCGCCCCATATTATCATACTCCCACCTCTGTGCGCCTAGGAACAGTGTCTGTGGGGTTACTTCAGGAGGACTACTGGTGTCTTTATGACTCGATGACGACTTTACAGCTTGTATTTTTGATCCAGCATTAATTGTGAACATTTATGATGATGTATTTTGACAGGGGTGAGGATGTTAATGTGTTAAATTGCAGGTAGTGTGACTAACCAACGTGCTCCTGGAGGGGAAAAACAAAAACCAAAACAATCACATTTACTTATCACATGACCCTGCAGAGTTACGGCACCTTTGAGCTCATATGCACCGTTTCTGGCTCATTTCCACTCCCTCTCTCTGACTTCATAGCCACATATTTCATCAGGAGACAAAAATCAGAGGGAGACGCTGCTTTTGCACCGTGTTTCTGGCGCCCCCAAGTGGTCGCAACACGCAACGACCGGCAATAAAGCAAAATGACAAGTAATTGTATTGCATTTATTTGAGATTTCGAGGTGGTTACACTTTGAAACAAGAGCAGTTTCAGGTATAATTATGACCTATTTGAGTGTGTGTATATTGGACTACACTGGACCCTGATCTGACTTTATTCAGACTTGAGATATTTCATCTCAGTTAGACACCCTTCATGTTTTATCTATGCAGAGCGTCAATTAAGGCGGGTATATATCCTCGCAACAGGTCACGGCACAGATGAGCTAACGGGCTCCACCATCAGTCATTCCTAAGTGCTTTCAAGCCCCACTTATTGATCTGCTGGTGCTATGGAGAAATTAGCCTCTTATCTACAAATTGGTGGCCTGCAGCCACACTGCCCAGCTGGGAGAGGAGCTGAGGCGTGGAAAAGAGCTGGCTAACATCTCACTGAGGCCAGAGACATGGAAGAGAGGAGTTTGGAGGACGCTTGTGAGGCTGCTGAAGTGTTGAGTAACACAGCCGTGCTCCTCAAACGTCAAGAGTGCTGATCAGATGACCCCTGAATCTCCCTCGACCTCATGCTAGACGTCACGAAAGGAAAAAAAACAACTCAGAATTAGTCAGAATGCATGCTGCAAAACCATCAAGCAGAGAAAAACGCAGTCCTGAAATGCCAGAGACTTCCCCTGCAGCTTGACATTTCTCCCCCACAGCCGTGGCTCTGCAGCAACACACACTCAGAAGCAGCAGCTGACCTCAGCAGGACGGGCATCTCACGCAGCCCGCGTGTTTGGAGAGCTGGAGACTGGAGGGCGCGAAGCGTGAACAAGGCGAGCGTCACGCAGACAAACACAATCTGACAGCCTGGCAGGAGAAACTTTATATAGAACTACAAAGACGCGGCCAGCTGAGAGCCAGCTTCTCCGAGGTGGGGTTTCTCCGGATTACCCACCGCTTCTTCTTTCTACCACGATGAGGGTGAACATACACGAGGAAACCTGGTTCCAGGGGCATCGATAGGCCTCTAGTATCACTGAAGAGTACGTCGGTCTGAGCTTGAGAGACGAGAGGAAGTCAATTCCTCTGGATAAAGTGCTCAACACGTCTTCACGGTTCAACTTTGGTCTAAAATAAGGGTCAATAAGAGCCTGAGTTGGTAAACTTGTCCCCTAGTAGCTCCAAAGTAGCTCCTAAGTTCACATTTTAGTTACACAAAGATACTGAGAAAAATAGAAGTGCTTGTGCACAAACTGACCAATCAGAGGGCGTATGGTTTCAGCTTCTAACCAGGGGTTTAGTCCAGGCCGCTCGTTTGACACACGGGTGCAGAAGTTGAAAACATTGCACTTTGATGACGGGCTCCAAAATACCCTCGAGCTCCATTGACCCCCTTCTGTTGGGGCGGGGACGTCCGTGTGTCAGTCCAGGTTGGCTCTGGCTACCAGCTAGTGATGTTCCATATCACCCATTTCCTTTACGATCCGATATTGAGTAAAATTCAGGCTGGTATCGACGATATCAATCCGATACTTGGAGTATTTTAGATAGTTTAAGAATACAAGAGCCACTTATTTAGCTAATTATTTTAAAGTCAGAAGTATAATTATATAATATATATATTAATAATATATAATATATATATTATATAAGTATACTGAGGTAGCGGCCTCATTCACAATACAGCCGAGCTAATACCACAACAGAAAAACCAGTGTTTGAAAAAGGTGTTTCCATCACTAAAAAAAGATCCTTAATAAAATAATAAAACCATCAAAATAAATAAAAACAAATAAAAATAAGAAATACTATAAAAATGAAAAAAAGTAGTTCCTACCAGCAGCATGTCATTTACACGAAATCTGAATCGTTTAATTACTTTCCACTGTATTCCTGTTAATGTTATACATTACCACAGATGACTGAAGTATCAAAAGTATCAATATTTTAGTTTGAGAATCGATTTTAGAGCGTACAGGACTGTCTCAGAAAATTTGAATATTGTGATTTTCTGTAATGCAATTACAAAAACAAAAATGTCATACATTCTGGATTCATTACAAATCAACTGAAATATTGCAAGCCTTTTATTATTTTAATATTGCTGATCATGTCTTACAGCTTAAGAAAACTCAAATATCCTATCTCAAAAAATTGGAATATTCTGGGAATCTTAATCTTAAACTGTAAACCATAATCAGCAATATTAATATAATAAAAGGCTTGCAATATTTCAGTTGATTTGTAATGAATCCAGAATGTATGACATTTTTGTTTTTTTAATTGCATTACAGAAAATAAAGAACTTTATCACAATATTCTAATTTTCTGAGACAGTCCTGTAGAGATCTGGTATCGGAGGTATCAATATTTCATTATTGATCCGCACATCACTACTACTGCTCCTTCAGCAGCACGAAGCAGCTGCAGAGCTTTTGGCAGAGGTTTCCAGCAGAATATAACATTTCACATGTTGACCCGATGGTGAAATCATTGATCCTCTCTGCTTTTAGCTGCGCTGGGTTCACACACTGCTGATTGATAGTTATGGACGAGGACGAGCCAACTTCTAGTCGAGGACCTGCAACAGATCTTAGTTCCACCTGATATAAAAGTATAATAGTTATAACTTGATCTTTGTTTAATGGAACGTAGTTTCAAGACATTTTCATGCAATAAATTAGTCTTTAAGAAAGTTATACAGTTATAAAGATAGAGCCTATAGAGCTCCGGACCACATTGTTTACAGCGTCATTTTAGCAGGAACGAGAACCGCTCCTGCAAGTCAAGACTCAGGATCAGAAGCATCTCAGCTATTTGATTAAGAAAGGCGCTATTTGTTATAAAAAAAACGTATTCTCAGTTGTTTTCAATGTTTATGGGGTTTATTTTTATAGCCAATTAAATTGTAGACATTTTTAAACATGTGTTAGCTGAGCCGTGACGTCATCAAGGGCCGTTCTCCCGGCTTGTACTTCCCAAGTACATCCCACTGGGAAGAAAAGTGCTCTGACTGCTTCCTCTGCCTCTGTTTCGGTCCACAGTTGAACGCGCAGGATCTTCATGTTTATTTTATCTTGGACTTTCCGCCAGTGTTGTCTTAACGGCCTAAACCGGCAAAAAAAAGTGAGCTCATCTCTTGGCGGAAAAAGCGGTCAGAAGATGACCAGTGATGCTAATTTACTCCCGGTACAGTGGAAGAGCTGAAAGCTTTCTATCACGGGGGATTAACAGAACAGTTGGACCGAGTCGGTTGGCCGAGACTGCAAGCTGTATAAATATGAGGCTGTTTTTTGTTTTAGAAATGCGGCGGGAGAGCAGCCACTTGGATTTACTGAGCTGACGACAGCAGGTGGAAGACAGGATAAGAAATTACATTTTTTTTTAAGGATTTCTGCATCAAAACTCTCTCAGAGTGATGCACAGCAGCTGAATCCTCTCAAGTCCTCCTATGCACTGTAGTTTACACAAATGCACCTCTGGGATGCAAACCCCCGACTCTGCAGAAGAGAAAAAGATGGCCTCTGCATTTTCCGTTCGTGCAGCTCTTTTACGAGGCTCCCTGCCGAGCTAAACGGCTCCAGCGACTTCACTTAGCCGCTTTCACGAGCCCCACATCGCCGGAAAACACGCATGCAAATTCCACACCAACAAGCCCGGCCCCCCGCAGCCCCCCCCACCCCTGCAGCCGCCTCTGCAGCCCCTGCATCTGGAGCTGGTTAGCCGCTGGAGCGGCTGCAGGGGTGGCAGCCCACAGAAAGAGCAGCACCTATGGTGCCGGGTCCAGAAAAGTTCCTCCTGCTACACGACCAAGCTTGCGGTTCCTGCTGCACCCATAATGCCCTGCAGCACGATGGAGGGATCGAGGGAAGAAAACAATAAACTCAGAACCTTCCTGGGAAAGGAAGGAGGCCTGCACAGCAGATGGAGAAGGGATTTAGAGGGGTTTTTTATTCCTTTTTAAACGATGCAAGCTTCATTCATGTTTGCTGGTGTAGACAAACTCCCAGATTATCTTAGTTTTTTTACAACCACAGCAAAAAAAAAAACAAAAAAAAGTGAGTGTGGGTGTTCACAAGCATTCTTAGGTCAATAACTTCAAGGTTTTCCTCAAAGCTTTCTCCAGTTTTACATTTTAGGTCTTTTATCTGTTTTATCTGTTGAACCAGGGGCCGTCCTACGATTTTAGTGACCCTGAACGCAACTTAGTTTGTGGCTTCAAAAACACGACAGATCTTACCATATCTTCTGCACTATCAGGGAATTAAAATCCTTACTTTTTCTCAAAAATCAGCAGTGCGCCCTATAAACCGGGCGCCTTATGTATGAATTTTGTTGTGCTTACTGACCTCAAACCAGTTCAGCTGACACATTAAAGTCGGTCCTTGGTTGGATACGGGTCGCAGGGTCAGACAACAGTAGATAACTAATTATGCAGTGCCTGTAAGCAACTTTCATCCAACATCTAGTCAACGTTACCTTACTATAATTAGAAGTCAAGCCAACGTTAGGTTTTTAGCATAAACCCAATTTATTTTATAATAATCCAGTTACAATCAAATGTTGGAATACAACATTGTTCTAACCTCACACTAACTTCGGGTGATGAACCAATCAGAGAACAGGACGCTTACCTCCTCCACTTTTATTGGTTGATCTGTGGAAGACGGATGATTTAAAATGTGACTTTATTTTTCAGTTTTAGTTAAAACTGAACGATATTCTGAGTTATTATGAATAAGTTGAATAAAGTTCAACTTATCGGACTATTTTGTTCTGTTTATATATGTTTTATCATGCCGTTTATAACTCTGTGCTTCTTTTGTATGTAAACAGGCCCGTTCATTGATATTGCGCCTTATAATGCGGTGCGTTTAATGGTCCGCAAAATACAGTAGTTTATTTGGAGATAACAAAACGTGACTTAAATAAACATCCATAAGGGGAGTTGGATGGAGCATTTATGTCAGGAACCCCCCCCGGTGGTCAGCTGATTCACCAGGTCTTCCTGTCGGCTACAGGTTTGCAGCTCGGTGAAAACACTTGAGCAGCCATAGCGCCGGCGGCTTGAGCAAGTCCAGCCTTGGGGTCAAGAAGTTGCCTGACACCTAAGGGCCCCCCTGGTCCTGCCCCCCCTGGTCCTGCCCCCCCTGGTCCTGCCCCCACTGGTCCTGCCCCCACTGGTCCTGCCCCCACTGGTCCTGCCCCCCCATCCTCTCTGATCCCAGCCAGCGGAGCGTGGCGCTCACCTCCCACTATTAGACACAGCATCAGTGCAGCGTGAAAACAGCCGGACCCCTTTGAACGTCTCCAACTGGACCGTCGCAACAGTGGAGGGGGGAAGATGGGGAGATTGCGGGGAAAAGGCTACACCCAGATGTTTTCACAGATAACAACCTATACTAAAGGGCGGTGGGGGGTATTAGATGGGATGCTGAGATGCCGCTCCTGCTTCCTTGCATAAGCATTCCCGTTTATGTGGCTGCTGCCTAATGGAGGCCTGATGCCGTCTTGGCTTGCGACCCAACGCAATCCCATTAAGCCCCAGTGAGTGGGCTCATGCTGCATCTCTGCTGCTGCTGCTGCTGCTGCATCTCTGCTGCTGCTGCTGCTGCTGCTGCTGCTGCTGCTGCATCTCTGCTGCTGCTGCTGCTGCTGCTGCATCTCTGCTGCTGCTGCTGCTGCTGCTGCATCTCTGCTGCTGCTGCTGCTGCTGCTGCATCTCTGCTGCTGCTGCTGCTGCTGCTGCATCTCTGCTGCTGCTGCTGCTGCTGCATCTCTGCTGCTGCTGCTGCTGCTGCTGCATCTCTGCTGCTGCTGCTGCTGCTGCTGCTGCTGCTGCAGCTGCTGCTGCTGCTGCTGCTGCATCTCTGCTGCTGCTGCTGCTGCTGCTGATGATGCTGCTGCTGCTGCTGCTGCTGCATCTCTGCTGCTGCTGCTGCTGCTGCTGATGATGCTGCTGCTGATGCTGATGCTGGCTCAGCAACAAGTCTGGGAGGAGGCAAGGCCGCAGCTAATAGTGTTCCCTTCATCTGCAGCGCTACATATCAGGCAGAAATTGTGTTATTTAAAAAGAAAAAGGTGTTTGGGAGCCGACTGGAGCCGCAGCTCCTCGTTTTGATCCATCATTATATTATTCATTTCAGAGGAGATCCCTCATGCATCCGCCCCCGCTGCACGGCGTCAGCTGCGATGCTCACTCGGGTCACCGGGTTCACGCAAAACGAGCAGCCGAGGAGCTGAAACCGCACCAGGAACCACCCAGACCAGAACAAATAAGACGAGGAGGGAACAGGAGAGGGACGAGGAGATGAAATCTTCAGAATTAGAGGTGTATCATCACAAGACCTGAGTAATGAGGTGAACATCCTCCTTTCTTTAGTGGATGAGTCACATTAGAGGAGCCCAGCCCCGGGCTGTAAGTGGGACAACCCCTCTCTCACAGGCGGCGGAGGAATTCATTAATAAGCGCTTGAGAAAATGACACCAGCGAGGCAGAAATACCAGCATGCCCCTTTATCTGAGAGAAAAATAAAGAAAAATCCTGATTTATCTCCAAGAGATGAGCTCACCGGGCTGATCAAAACCATCCTGAAGTAAAGAGAGCCGGCGAGAGGAGCTGATATACGACGATCCGCCTCAGCCGCGCTCCTTATGAGGAACATGTGAGCCGCTTCTCACGGAGATGGAGAGACTAGCACGACTACAGAGGAAGTGGAGGCTGGCAGCATGGGATGAATCCCAGAGATGAAGAAAAAAGGAGAGGATTTGGCTATTTTTAGAGGCCCTTGAGCAGATCCAGGGGACACTCCAGAGAGTTTGGGAATTTAAGTCTCGTTCTGACAATAAATTCAGGCCCTTTGGTCCGTCCTGCCAATATAACCAGTGAGGGGGACGCTTTAAGACACAAAAAAAACATTTGCTTTGCACGTGAGCACATATTTGGTGTCTGCAGGGACCGTTAAGATGGAAATGCTAGTAATCTTTTAAATCTGTTCAGATTTAAGGGGGACTTGACATCACAGACCCAGATCAGAGCACAGCTATGCAGCTTCTTCATGCTTATCTCCAGGAAACTGGGAAAAAAAACTCCCCTAGTGGAGTTTTTACCTGCCATTGTTTATGTTTATGTAATAATTGCTCTGGGGTCATGTTCTGGATCTCTGTAAAGTGCCTAGAGACAACTTCTGTTGTAATAAACGCCATATAAATAACATTTGTTTAGATTTGAAGGGGATTGTGACGTCACAGACCCAGACCAGATCACAGCTATCAAGCCTCTTCATGTTTATCTCCAGGTAACTTCAAACAAAGCTTTTAAATCTGTTCAGAATTAAAGGGGCCTGTGATGTCACAGACCCAGACCAGAGCACAGCTATCCAGCTCATTCATGCTTATCAGAATCAGAATCAGAATCAGAATCAGGGTTATTGGCCAAGTCAGGTCAAACAGGAAACTTCAAGCAAGGCTTTTAAATCTGTTCAGATTTAAAGGGGGTTCTGACATCACAGGCCCAGATCAGCTTCTTTTTAAATCTGTTCAGATTTAAATTTGTTCAAATTTAAAGGGGTTGTGACGTCACAGACCCAGATCAGAGCACAGCTATCCAGCTTCTTCATGCTTATCTCTAGGGAAACTTCAAAAAAGGCTTTTAAATCTGTTCAGATTTAAATGGTGTTCTGACAAAAAAAAAGAAATAATAATAATAATAATAATAACAATAATAGTAATCATAACTGGACTATAATTTATGTATATGCCTGCACTTTATTTTTGCTTATTCCTCACTACGGTGTTTGTGTCTGTGTTTTATTTATTTACATGTGAAAAGAATACTGAGTAGGCACACTGTTACCAACGTGACAATTTCCTATGTGTTACACAAATGGCAAATAAACGTAATCTGAATCTGAAACATCACAGGCCCAGACCAGAGCACAGCTACCCAGCTTCTTTTTAAATCTGTTCAGATTTAAATTTGTTCAAATTTAAAGGGTTTGTGACGTCACAGACCCAGACCAGAGCACAGCTATCCAGCTTCTTCATCCTTATCTCCAGGAAACTTGAAACAAGGCTTTAATGCATGCTTGAGGTGTGGTGCTTTATACCCAAAAACATGAATAAACATGCTGATAGGTCCTGGTCTCACCTCTTCACCCTGATGATCTGGTCTCTCATGGGCTTGATGTCCTGAAAACTTTGCTGGTTGACCAGGCTGTAGACCAGGATGAAGCCCTGGCCGTTGCGGATGTACAGGTCCCGCATGGAGGCGAACTGCTCGGTGCCGGCCGTGTCCAGGATCTCCAGCACGGACGGGGACGAGTCCACCTCGATCTCCTTGCGGTAGAAGTCCTCGATGGTGGGGTCGTACTTCTCGATGAAGGTGCCGGTGACGAACTGCACGGTGAGGGCGGACTTGCCCACCCCGCCGCTGCCCAGCACCACCACCTTATACTCCCTCATGGCCCCGCGGAGCCGCGATCACGCACAGCAGCAGAGAGAGAGCGCAGAGAGAGCGGCCGCTCCCGCAGCTCCCGCAGCATCCCCGCGCACACGCGCACCGCCGCCTCCAGCAACAAAGATGCTCGCGGGCACGCGCGTCAGGACGGATGCTGGAGCATTTATCCCCGAGATGATGATGCTTCAATCTGCAGCCTTCACTGTCTGGGAGATCCCCACTAACCTCCGAGGGCCGCCGGTCCGCGGGCATCCATAATGCAACAAGGCGGCGGCGGGGTAGAAACACGAGCGGCTATTATTAGAAACATCTTTCTACATTTTCTGCTGTTTCGTTTAAAGGCAAAGAGACGGTTTTATTTCGGGCTGATTCGAGGACTCGGCGGTGCTGCTGCTGCTTGGGAATCCACGCCTCTGCTCTGGAGTCGGCGCATCCTTTTTAATGGCCCGGTTTCCTGGAAGATATGGGGGGTGATGAGTGGCCCTGGTGAAGGGAGGGACCAGAGGAGCAGAGGAGGGGCTGGAAAATCACTGAACATGGGAATGTGCAGCGTTAAAGCGACGCAGAGCCTACGCCGTAGGGTTACGGCGTCGCCTACGGCGTAGGGTACGCGGCGACGCACACCGTATGGTGTGGGTGTGCGTCGCCGCATACCCTACGCCGTAGGCTCTGCGTTGGTGTAACGCGGAACCATAAATCAGCCCTAACAAGGCGCTGATGTCAGGAGGGAAGACCAGAGCCAGATGTGGGAGAGACTATGGATTCAACAATGTTATGTCCTGACATCTTTTTAGTATTAGCTGTACTAAATTGTTTTGTTTTTTTGTCTTAAAGAGGAACTAATGCCGCGTTCCATTTGTCCTCGCAAGTGGGGATTTCCTAGTTCCCAGTCGGATTTTTCAACTGGAACGCCCCTCGAAGTGGGATTTCCCACTGGGAAAGTGGGAGAGTCTTCACCACCCCCGAGTTCACATTCCAAGATGGCTGCCCCGGTTGTAAACAGTAGAAGAGAGCTCTGTAAAAATTCGTAGCACTTCATTCTAGTTTTGGTCACACTAAATCAGTCGTATACAAGTATTGTTCGGCATATATATGCTGCTATAGTGTAATTTACATTTTTTCATGTGGTATATGCGAACTACAAACTTGTTTACCTACTTTGTAACTGGAACGCCGATAACTCGGCTGTGACGTCATTCCCAGTTCCGAGTTCCGAGTTCCGAGGTAAATGGAACGCAGCATATGGATTCAACAATGTTATGTCCTGACATCTTTTTAGTATTAGCTATACTAAATTGTTTTTTTTTTTTTTTTTTTGTCTTAAAGAGGAATTAACCTCTCAGCCTCCAATAAACACATGTGAACAGACATATGCACTTTAAAAACCTCATTTGTACATTTCTGTTTATACATTTTATCTGTACTAAGTCATCCTAAGTCACTTTTTGTACAGACTCATATCCGGCACTTTAAAACCTCATATTGTACATTTCTGTTTATATACATTTTATTTTATCTCTTATATATTTGTTTTTATATTTGTATTGTATTGCACCAATCACCACAACTAATTCCTTGTGTGTGTTAACAAACTTGGCAATGAACCCTTTTCTGATTCTGATTCTGATTCTGATATAGGCAAGGCAAGTTTATTTGTAGAGCACAATTCAACACAAGGTAATTCAAAGTGCTTTACATCAACATTAAAAGCGGCAAGGACACAATTAAAACATAAATAACAAATAAAATGATAAGAAAAAAGGTAAAATAATAGAAAGCACAAGTTGTTAAAAAGTAAGGGCAGTAGAGTACAGCAGGTACATCTTATTCTTAAAATGGCAAGAATTACGTTTCTATACGGTCAAAAGGTACAAAGACCGGGTCAAATACAGTATTACAAAGTAATCTGCCGATTCGTGCGGTGAATCAAACCAATTTGACTATTCTATGCTACAATGCCTGCATTCAGGGTTTATCCATAACTTTGCATGGTTTTCAAAAAGTATTTAATTTAAGAGTACGCTTAAATAACAAATAAAATGAAATAAAATGATGAGAAAAGAGGTAAAATAATAAAAAGCACAAGTTGTTAAAAAATAAGGGCAGTAGAGTACAGCAGGTAAGTATTTAATTTAGGAGTATGCTTCAGTAATGTTTTTAGGCTTGATTTAAAGGAGCTGACAGTTTGACCATTTATACAACATGCTCTAGGGAGATTGTGGACATCCAAAATCCCAGTCCCCGGCTTTTGTTACACTAGTAAATACTTTATTATTTGCCTACTTTTTGATGCTTTGTTGGCCACTTAATTACCCATAATTCATTATCACTGCTGGTGGGGAAACTCAGTTGCACGATTTAAATGTTGGCTTTGTTTCTGCTAATTATGAATAAGTAAAATCTTGAAAAAACAAAAATAAATACGATAAAATTAAACAGAATAAATTGGGTTTAAGGAAGCACAGACACTTGGGAACATTTACATTTGTATTCCATGACTTTTAAAACTAAGGAATTAGGATGTCCAATTAGCCATACAAATGATTCATAACATTTCTGTTTATGATCGTAAACAGTCCTAATATGCTCCTACTTCTTATTCACATAATCCTCACATAAATTTAAAATATAAAATCCATTTAGTGGAAATAAACCAATCAAACATGTTTTCAGGGTCACAAAAGGTTAATTAAAGCCTGTCAACCATCATTCAGCCTTGTTGCTCTAATAAATAATAGAGAAAAGGGTGCATAAAAGTAACATTTCTGTTAATTAAATCATTATTTATTAATAATTACAGATTGAGCAATTATCTAAAATCATAATTATATTATTGATTATGTTTGAAAATATGCATTTTCTTGTGTTCAGCAGAAAAGCTTCATTTGAAGTATTTTCCCGATTGAAGGAAGGGTAGATGATATTTGGATGATGTCATGTCTGTTGATATCTGAAATATAATATCATCAGAAAGATTCACCGAATGTGACTAAACGTGTTCCGGTGAATTGCATTGCATTATGGGAGCAGTACGTTAGGTAGAGTCATCAGTTGCATGCTGGAAGTGTTTCTGGAAAGCATACAGGGTAGATTTTATGGGCTGTTTATGAGAGTTTGGTGCAGGCGTTCACACGCAGCTCTGCAACGCGCAATACTTCCTGCTACCTGCAGAGGCGCCAGTTTAAATGACTTATGGGTCGCACCAATGAGGTTTTAAACATCATTATCCACCTCATTTGAAGAAATATTTGATCATTTCTAGCAAACATCTACGGCGATCGCAGCAAAAACAACCAACGTAACTCATCTTCTACGGCCAAGGCCCGTCTCTTCACGACACATCACACACCAACAATGATGCGACCACATTGGTCGGACCACATTGGTCGGACCACACGGGGGAAAGAAAGTTCATGAGTCAGCCCCTGGAGAGACACAAGTGCACCTCTAGTGGGATGAAGTGGCGGCTCATCTTCACTCTGGGGCTTTTTTTGTCAACGCAGCAGATTTCCACGCCGCTTTGTGGTTAGAAGCGGCATCGCCACATAGAGCCACTTCAAGACTACAAACATGTGAGGCTGCATGGAGTAGAAGACCTGATGGAAAAGCTGATAACCGTATTAGGTGTAACCCGTCAGCTCACTCCAAACATGAACTCAAACTTAGCAGGACACAGTTTGCACTCTTGCTTGTTTGCTCTCTTTAAATGAGCCGTGGTTCTGGACGATATATAGAGTTTACTTAAAGCTCATAAACATGTTATTATCATCCCTGCTTAACGTTCATCACAGGCTCTGAGAAGCCACATCAGAAGAACCCAGGGTCCTTTAAGAGTATGGATTTGCTCATGTTCATTACCTTAACCCAGGAGATACAGTTGCATGGGACCGAGGAGCCGTTTATATCCACCAGCCAGAAACACGGAGGTATTTCTGGAGTCTGTATATATGTGGCACATAATGAAATAATTAGGATCGCTGAGATTGGTGATTAAAGAAGGACTCAAGCAGCAGAAGGGAGGCATGAAAACAACCAAACAAAACTAAGTCTAAAGGCACATCTGGAAAAAACAACTCTGGATGAGTAGTAAAACGGGATTTAAGGAGATCTAGATTAAAAACAGGTAACTAAGAAACCCCAAAACCCAAAACAGATCTAACATTTCAAAAACTAAACCACTAAAATAGAAAGAAACAAGGTCCAGCAGCAGAACTCAGAGCATTAACACCCTAAACCAAATACAGATATTTAAGGTGGCAGGGCGTGTTTCCTCAGCGGGCACCGGAGGAGCTAGATTTGTTTTATTCATGTTTTGTTTCAAATATCGACAGATGTGACGTCTTTAAGTCAATGCACTCATGTCAAAACAGAAAATATGAATTATTCGTGGAAGAAAAAGGACTCTAAAACCGTCCAATGGAACAGCATTTTGACAGATGTGCTTTTCGGAGGCGTGGCTTCACAGGCACATCTGGAGGAAGGGGCTGTACTTGGGAATCGTTTTCACATTCTCGCCGACTATTTGGATTTTCGCAACATCTCTCCCCCAAGAAAGGAAAAAAACAACAGAGAGTGAAAGCAGTTGGTTTACAAATGCTCTTAATCCCACTGGGGACTCTAACAGTTTTACCCTTTGGCAGGTATTTTCCATTACTGCTAAGATGTTTTCCTCCGATGTCCCACTTCCAGCTGCTCGAGTGTTCACTTGGACCGGATTCAGCAGCAACTCTGGCAGGAAAGTTTCCTGCGTTTTCTCCTAAACGACTACAACTGCTGCCATTTGTGGCCTCTCACTTCATAAAAGACAAACTGTGAGCACATTCATACTGCACGGCACGCGCACCCCTGCATCATGAACTCAATTAGAGATATTCAAATTAGCTGCATGAGTCAAAATGTTAATTATGTTGTGTGTATATATATTTTAATTTGAAGTTTTTTTTCAAGTTTCTGGCAAGATCCTTTTTAGCAGAGCAAGGCGGTTCTAACAGAGCATTCCTGAACATACAATTTGTCATTATATGGGCCAAAACATTTATATTTGTGCACCAAAACATTATTATGTAAGAAAAAGCTAAAATGACCAGGGACATTATTATTAGCCCCCTTTAAGAAATTACCATTTATTAAGTCATCACACAAGCCACTTTTATGCAGTGATGTGCTTAACCTTCACATGTGATGTGCATAAAGGTAATCAGGTCAAACAGGTGATTGCACTCAATTCAGTTAAGTTAATTAACTCAAGCCAAAACATGGTATAAAAGCCTCATTATGGAGCTGGCAGTTGAGGAAGCAACATGCCAAAAACAAAGGAGATCAGTGTGGACCTCAGAATAAGAATTATAGATGCCCACAAAGCAGGGGAGGGATATACGAAGATATCCAACCGTTTCCAGGTGTCAAGGACTGGAGTGAGAGGCATCATTCAACGCTCCAAAGACGGCAACACAGTGCAGAACAAGCCTGGCAGAGGTAGAAAGAGAAAGATTTCAGAGAGACTGGAGAGGAAACTGGTGAGAGACGTGTCTAGAGACCCCAGATTAACTTCCAAGGCGCTGGAAAATGACCTGGCCACATCAGGAATCATTGTCTCGAAGAAGACCACAACTAGAGCTCTGCACAGGAATGACCTACGAGGGTGCAGACCAAGAAAAACCCCACTTTTGAGGAAGAGGCACCTTCAAGCCAGACTTCAGTATGCTCGAGACAACCTGGAGAAAGATTATTTATACTGGAAGCGTGTCTTATGGTCTGACGAGACTAAACTAGAGCTCTTTGGTCACAGGGACACTGCTTACGTTTGGAGAAATAAAGGACAGGCATTCAACCCAAAGAACACCATCCCCACAGTGAAGCATGGTGGTGGGAGTATTATGCTGTGGGGATGCTTCAGTGCATCTGGAACAGGAAATCTTGTCAAGGTGGATGGAATCGTGAATAAAGAAAAATATTTGGCTATTTTGAAAGAGAACCTTAGGCAGTCAGCTGTGAAACTGGGTCAAGACGTCACTTCATCTTCCAACATGACAAGGATCCTAAACACACCTCCCTCTTGGTGAAGAACTATCTCCAGACGACCAAAGTGAATGTCATTGAATGGCCTGCACAAAGCCCTGACTTAAATCCAATAGAAAATCTGTGGGGTGACCTAAAGAAACATGTCCATGCCAGGCACCCATCAAATCTAGAGGAACTGGAGAGATTTGCCAAAGAAGAATGGGCCAGGATTCCTCAAATGAAGTGTGAGAGACTTGTTGTAAACTACAACAAACGTCTGCAGGCAGTAATACAGCAAAAAGGATACACAATTGACTATTAGGGTGTGGGGGGCTAATAATTTTGACCCTGGTAGTTTTTGTTTTGTACAATATCTTCATTTCTGAGTGGAATATAAAATAGTGTAAGCATCCAAAATAAAACTACGAAGTCTACAAAAAGCTGTGTTCAGTTTATTTTGCTCTGGTTAATATCACTTGGAAAACACTTAGAAAACAAGCACTATTTTGTAAGGGGGCTAATAAAATCGTCCTCAACTGTGTGTGTATATATATATATATATATATATATATATATATATATATATAAAAATATAATATATACATGTGTACATATGTATATGTGTGTGTGTGTGTGTATATATATATATATATCCTGGAGTGCCATCAATCACCCCTCATATACCCCCTTTTTTTTTAAAGCTCTGCTCCAGGCAACAGGAAATGAGACATGAAAATAAATAATAAAAAAGTGTATACAAACAGCAGTCTCAGGTTTAGCATGATCTAAAACTGAACTACTGAGATCTACTTAAAAGATCTGGTGTTTGTTTACTTTTAGGGCAGTGGGCTTCAAAGACCCCCGGGGGCCTCTAGTTAAAAAAAAAAAAAAAAAAAAAAAATCTGACATACAATAAACAAAAACAGACTGAGCCTGAAGAGTCATTTGATTTTCTTTATTTCTTTCTTTTCAATAGATTTTACACTATCTTGCTGGAACCAAAGAAACATTCGACTATATAAACATAAAATAGCACAAAATATATGCAAAAAAAAAGAAAAAGAATACATTTAAAAGGATTACATTGAAACCATAACTCTAGTGAGGGTGTTCTTGTCAATTTAACTTCTTTTCTTTTTTTTTTTGTTGTCTTTGTTGGTTAGTGAGACCACAACAAGGATGACACAGTCATTTCAAACCTGGTTTCCGGTGTAGTGCCCTCTGCTGGACGAAGCGGTGAACTACACGCTCCGCCTGTCCCATTGTAAGGCAATGGCACAAAATAAACGTCATGAGATCCAGGACACCAGAAGTAAAGACCAGTAACTGCTCCGTTCAGGCCGCAGCCCCCACTTTTGGCCTTGCGATGCACACATTAAAACCTTATAAAATGATTTCAAATATAAAGATTCATATTCAAAATGAAACTCAGAAGGGATTTGAGAAGAGAGAGCCATTCACATCTCTTTAATAATAATAATTTCATAAGAGCTCTTACAACATAAAACCTTAAGCACGATGGACTCAAGATAAGGCAAAGTGTTTGGATAAGCTGAGTCTGCTCAGTTGACCAACTGCTCAGAAAGTGCTTACATCTCTCTCTCTCGCTCTCTTATTTTTTTTAAACCATCAGTCAATCGTTGCCAACACATTTCAAGAAACATCCCAAGACGACCCCGAACACGAGGGTGTCTCGGGTCAACGAATGAGAACATTTTTTTTTCATTTTTTCAAATTTTGTACAGACATTTTTTCCTTTTTTTTGTTTTCACTAGAAACATTCAGTACGTTATAATTTAATAATAAAAAGAAATTATTGTTTACCCATGCAACGACACGTTCAATTAAAAGTTGACCACCGGTGCTTTTGATGAACAGATTCGACTGTACCAACGTGGTGCAGAGACCTCGAAACAGATCTTTAAACAAAGTGCAATCCTAAAACTCTAGTGATACATATGTCTCAATTAAAAACTCTCAGTGTGGAACTTAAAGGTCCTTTATCAGGGGAGGAGTTGTACATCTGAACTTATTCATTCATAGAATATTTAGTTCTTACATATATAGATTTATATTTATATGTAATCTATATAACATTGATGACTTTTTAATCTATAAGTGTTACAGTCGCGGCGCTACAGAGGCTGCGATTTGCTAATGAAAATATTAGGTCGTTGTTATAATCTCAGTGAAGAATAAGAAATGTTCATATCTCCTTTACAATCTACCTTGTGTACAGTGTTCTAGCAAAAACAAACAAAAAAACAACTTAACAATGTCATTTACAAAAATACCGAACTTTAGTAATTGTAAGATTTGGTTGCCACAGCAACAACTTAATCTTGTTATGAAATACTATCAGACTAGAGTGAAAATTACATCTTTTTTTGTTGTTTTTTTTGTACATTTCTTTGCTTTTTTTCTTGTAAAATGTCATCTATACAATAAACATTTGTGTGTGTGTGTGTTTTTGTTTTGTTTTTCCAACAACACAAGCAACTCTATGACTATGCTCATTACTGCAACGCCGTGATCAGTTTTTTTTTCCTTTTTTCATTTGAAATCGATGAGAAGGCAAGAAGGATCCAGTAGCGTTCGACCTTCGGCGGGGTCGACTTTTAAAGCCGGGCCCCACCCTTCGGACGTGTGCGGCTTCTCGATCGCGGACCTGACGGGTTCGACCTCCGGATGACCCCACCGTGCAGAATGTAGCGCAGCTCAATAAATTACATTCATGTCAAAATAGAATAGTTTACAACTTGTTTTTTTTTTTTGACTCAAATTTGACCAAAAAAAAAAAAGATAAATTACAAAAAAAAAAAAAAGGACTTGTACCACCTTCTACAAATATTATAAACAAGTCACGATGTATGTGAAGACATTCAAAGTGAATGGGACTAAAATGTGTTTGAATTTTATGATTGGGGGGGGATTGTCAATGTCAATAAAGCACCATGAAATTACATCAGTATTGGAGTTAAAACACACGGCTATTGATCAAGATCATTGGTGGAAAGTAAAATAAGATGTGATTTGTGAGGTGGCGGAGGGAGGGTCTCTGGGGCGGGGTGTTCATACACACCAGCATAGTAGACACAACACAAACTTTAAACTTTAAATAAGTCTGAATACATTTCTAGAACCATGAATATAAACTTTCAAAATAAGAGACACTTTACATACATTACACAGTTTACAATACATTGTTTTTCTCACTCACGTTCCTCGTGTAAAACTACTCAAACCCACGTAAGAAACCGTGAAAGTCACCAAACATTCTACAAAGCTAGATTTGATTTGTCGTTTCTTTTCTTTTCTCTTCGTCCCGATGAAGTCACAACGTCTTTTATTTTCCCAGAAGGTACGTTTCGGACAGTGGGTTGTGTTGTTGTTCGTGACTTGTAGGGATCCACTCCGGACACGTGTCGTTGATGAGCATTTTTTTGTTTTGTTTTTTTTCTTCTTTTAGGCACTTCTACAGTTTTTCTAAAATGGAACAGGATTATCGGTGATAGTTGGGTTGGACAGGACAACCGACGGTCACAGATAGCCCTCCAGTCCAAGTTCAAGTCATCTTTTTGCTTGACGAGTGTCGTCGAATGCACCGTTTGTTAGTTTTTTTTGTCTGTTTTTGTTTTTTTTTCTTCTCTTTAGGCTTAGCACTTGAATCCCTCGTCCTCCCTTTCAAAATAAAATAAGATAAAACAAACCCTCCTCCTACCAGGCCCGGTGTTGCCATCACCTGCTAGTCCTCGCTTCAAGTCGCAGTCTGCCTGCAGACCATCAGTATCCAGATATGAACACACATGCACACACTTAGCACGCGCACAAGGCTTAGCATGTCTGGAGCAGACCCCTTGAGCTGCGCTGAGCCCTTGGCACAGACCCGAGCCTTCGGGCTCGTCGGTATTGGCCGCGACCGTCTGTCAACACAAATCTCCTCCTGTCCAGACTGCATCCGCTGACAAACTGAACCCGGCTTCGCAAACGCATAAAGGGAGGGTGGATTGTTCTTGCAGCATGGCGCGATGGCAAAATAAAAAGAATTTTGGAGGGTGCTTAAAAGTGTGGCGGTGAATTCTGGCGGGCTGACTTCATCAACCTCTTCCAAGCTGCAGCTTTGGCATGATATTTCCGTGGATGAACCGTTGGCAGGGCGAGGGGGGGCGAGCGATGGCATCTTAACAGCCTCTGGGGGATTTGGGGGGCGGGGACTGCGAGGCGAACCCCTCCTGACCGGTGCTGCGGTTGTGCATGTTTTTTTTTTGTTTTTCTGTGACTCTTTCCATTTTCCGCTTTTTATGCAAACCAAACATCTGTCTCCGCGAACCAAAGGGATGACTGCCGTGCAGAGGTTTTTAGAATAAATATGCGAGAGGAGGGATCAGCTGGGAAACAGTTGTTAACATGACCTCTACTGTGTATCTGCGATGATGTCCTATACATAAGAATATTCTTTACTCTTCCATGTTAATAGCTTTTTTTTCCTTTTTTTCTTTTTTTAAAGCAATACATACAGTAAATAGCTTTTTTTTGTCTTCTGTGTGTTACACCGGCACTGCAGTTCTTACGATTAAACGGAGGTGTTACACTCTTAGCATGCGGGTTGCTGGACCTCTACGGGAAGGGGGAGATAGTATTTACAGAAGGGCTGTTTTGGGCTTCCTAGTGCAGCTTCGTGACACTCCATTCCTCTCCTTATGCTTATTTCAGGATGATCTGAGGAGAACACAAAGAACAAAAGGGAAAAATTGTAATTTTATCAGTAAAAGACACAAAAAGTTAGAACTTTTGTAAAGTAGTATATACTGTATATATACAGAACAAGTGGATTGAAGTTGAATTTCTTGCTTTTCACTAACAACATAGTGTAGAGTTGATGTCCTCCTGAAGATGTGGATCTAACTATGTTTTGGTCTAGATAAGGTCTTAGTATGTTTCAAATGTCTAATACCTTCTGCAGCTTCTTTGTAACTGCACAGCGGAGGTTTCCAGAGCAGCCATTGAGATGGTTTCTTAGGATCTAAACCAGCAGATTAGCTTGTAAATGTTTCTTTTTTTCTTTTTTTTTTTTTTTTAACTCTGGTTACACTTTCCCAAACTGGAGAATATCACCGAAGGTGCAGAGAGAAACTGGGGAGGGGCTGATAAAACGGCACCCTCTGCGATGGCACTCGAGGTAACGGCGTAATGTGCAAAAGTATTTCCTTTGAGCCACACTGAGACCTTAAAGCAACAGGCAGGTTCGGCTTCACCACAACTAAACAAGCCAGAGAGCTACAGATGAATATTGCCACTTCTCTCTGGTTGATGTTGAGCTGTGGCGACGCCACCTGCCTGCTGCTCCATGCAGATAAGAGCAAGAGCTTCTAACTACTTGCAAACCAACATTATGACCTTTTTCTGGTCACCTCTGTGTCTACTCTCTCTTTAGAGAGATGAAAAGTAATCCTCAACACAACAAAGAGACTAAGGCAGAAGAAGAGATAGAGGGAGAAAGATAGACTACTGAGGGAGGGGGGCAGGTAGAGGAGCTGCTGGCCGCCATCACGTGGCGGCGAGCCAACGCAGAACAAAAGCCGCATGGTGCTTGTTAATAGACAATGGACAGCCAGCACAGGACAGAAGCCACTGGTCTCATCGCACAATCACAGAAGGTCAGCTCCGGGGGGGCGTGCACGCTCCGCCGTGCAGGGTGGGGTATAAGATCACTTCAGTGGTGCAGATGGGCGGGATAAACAGATGCAAGGAAACCGTTTAGAGGTCAAGTTTGCCAGTGAGGTTGTGCAGCGATGCCGGCAGCAGGTGTCGACCCTGGATGAGCTCGTTAGTCGGCGAAATGCGTCGTCTTATTTTTTAATAAAGACCTGCCTAAAACACTTATCTGTAATTGTGTTATCCTCGCTTGAGGTTTTCACCTGTGGCTAAAGGCTGCAGTTTGACTTTCCGCCAGTAGAGGGTGCTGCAACCTCATAAACGCCAGCTAGAGTTTAATATTTGCTCAGACATGGAATGATGTAATTGGTTCCTGCTCCTCATACCACATCAACAGCTCCGAGGACTGAGAGGTGACCAGACTCTGAACCTGTCAGCGTGTCTAATATCCTCAACACATGACGTCTTTACACTTAAGAAATACATATCTCTTCTAACGGGTAGATGTTAAATCAATACGTCTGTTTGGGGTCAAAATGAGGTTTAAAAGGGAGAAGATGGGGAAAACCGGTGCTAACCAGACCCAAAAGCAGTGACCTCAGCAGCTTGTGTCCTTCATGAAAGAAAAAAAAAATAGTCTGGATCTTTATTTTTAATGACATCACATGACCGGGATGACTGGAGTAAACAAGGCGTGCACTGTGTGCAGCATGACTGATGATGCTAATATGAGTTTACTGTGTCCTAGCTGCAGGGAGGGGAGGGACGGGGGAGAAAAAAGAGAAAGAGTAAGGGACAGACGGAGACAGACAGCGCAGGCTGACGTCAGTGTTTCTCCAGCTCCTTGTCCCACATGCATCTTTAAAGAGCGGCTCTGCTTCCTGCTGCTACTGCTGCTGCATGCCAATTACAGGAAGAGGTGGTGACTCACAGGAAGTGTGCGCACGGCCGGCCTATGAGGAGCAATAAGACTCGGTGAGTCGGCATTGTGGTTAATGACGGAAGGGAGGGGTACCTTTCAAAAATGTGCCTTCGCACTTTGAGGAGATTATTGCTTTTTTTCCCCCCCATTTTAGATATTATTCTCCAAATAAAGGGAATAATGTGAGTCATATGATTTATAATACCCTGCTATTGATATTATTGACCCCCGCCCCTTTTTACGGACAATTCCTGATCATCTGGGAGTTACGATTCGACATGTGCAGCACGTCTGATCTGTTCATCTGCGTGTCCTCAGAGCACCTCTGTGCAGATCTCCGGGTAAATGATTGCCAGCTGCCCGCGTGAGCCCCGACGTGCCAGCATTGTGCTGAAATTTCCAGGTTTAAAATGGGCCGCACGTGTTTCGCTCTGGCATTCAGACCTGGCCCTGCTTCCCTGGCTCCCGCTGACGCGTGGCAACAAGAGAGCGGCGGTTCAGAGGCCGTTTTTAGACAGCTCCGCCGATCGCTTTTTTTCCCTGTCTGTGTCACCCCGACGAGCGCAACCTGGAAATGTTTCCTCCCATGATTTGTTCTCCCCCTTTTATCCCGGATTCAGGAAGAGGTTAAAAAGGTGAAACTTGGGAGAGATGGAAACGGGAAGAGGTCCAGCACGGCCGCGGGAAACCGCCAGCGTGAAAGCAGTACAGATGAGACCCCTACTGCAGATGGAGAGGCTTATTTGACAACGATAAGGAAAAGTTGAAAATAAAACTTAGAACAGAACATGCAAAACAAAAACAGGAAGTGATGCAACATAACACAACTACTACTTGCAAATGTGGGAGCTGTGAAGAAGCATTTTTTGTGCATTTTAAAGAAGTATGATGCGGTTTCCTATGGCACTGGTTTACTGAACAGCCTGTCTGCACCAGCCGTGACACTCGGACATGGATAACTAGGCAGAGAGGCAGGGCGTGGGCTACGGCTCAACTGCAGGTTATTGCAGTTCACTACTAGAACAGGCAATACTTATTCAGAGCTCCGGGGACTGATGAAAGAAAGCTTTAAAAGGAGCAAACCTGATTGGCTGGTGCTGTTGCTGCGTAGGGGACACTTGTGGCAGGAGTTGTTGCTGCAGAAACAGTAGCAGGCGTAGCACTGTACATCATTGGGACTTTGTTTGTCAGGGTGGGAAAGGGAAGAGGGGAGCAGGAGGAATGGGTGGGGGGGGTGGGGAGTGGTAGCAATGGACAGGTAGGTGGAGCATTATGGTAACCGTGGCAACAGTGGTGGAGTGTGTGTCGACGGTAAGGTTTGTTGTTGTTGTTGTCGATGATGATGATGGCGGTGGTAGTGGCGGATGTGACAGAGCGCCAGCAAGCCATCGTTAGGGTTACACCGGCAGATGGCATGCAACCATTCGCAATGCAAAGCAAGGAGGACAGAAAGAAAAAGAGAGCATGGGAGAAAACAAAAAAAAAAAAAAAGAGGAGAGAAGCTGATTACAATCACAAGTAAGGAAATTTATACGGAAAATCAGTTTGCTGTTTTTCCCAGAGAAGTTAAAGGAGCATAAGACACCAATTGCAATGAATGACTTGCAGTTTTTCCTTTTTTTTGGCAGAAGGGATTTTAGTCGTTTTTTTCCCCTTCCAGCTGTCAATAACATGCCATTCTGATTGCAATGTTGTGGTAAAAACAAAAAGACATTTCTGGTCACCAGTTTAGCATTAGCTGGTTAGGAATTTCCGCCCCCAACTCATGGTGATTTCTCTGGGAAACTGATTTAAATTTCCTGATCAACACAGCACAGCAAACAGAAGCTATCCTAGAGCTTAAGAACAGATCAGATGATACTAACATTTGAACAATAAACAACCATTAGCAAGAAAAGTCAGCGAGGAGAACAAGAACTCCTTCAGGTGACACAAAATGCACAGAAAGGGTGTTTCATATCTCAGGAATAAATACATTCATCAGCAAACCAAGGACATTTTGTCTCACCTGCAGGGACTGCAGACCCTTCCCCAGTCCTCCCACAGTGACCCCCCCCCGTCCCACTCCCACCCAAATCAGACTGAGCATGTGAGAGAGCAATGGGAAGGTCAGGACCTACCAAGACTGCTAGCAGGAGTCATGCACAACACTGACCCTGTTGTGACCATGCAGAGAGAGAGAGAGAGAGAGAGAGAGAGGGAGAGAGAGAGGGAGAGAGAGGAAGAAATAAATGGGTTAATTGAGGGGGAGGGAAAACAACAAGGTTAGACAAGACAAAATAAAAAAAAGCCTTCACTCAGGTCAGAGGCTACTGTTAACAGTGACACTGTCGGCTAATAATGAAAGCAGATTACGAGAGCAAGCCGTTATGTTTTATAAAAAACAAAAAACTGTTCATTTGCAGCTGCAGGTCAAACATGAAGCAAACGTAGCTATAGTCCATGTCACGAAGCTGCTTGATCGTTGGGTTTTAGCTTTATCCGTATACGTGAAAAAGTAGGAATTTGGGGAAAATACACTGTTTATTTTTCCTTACTAAGTATAAACGCAAACCATATTTATTAAAAATGTTCAATCAGTTTTTTTTCTTTCATAATCTTATTGGAAAGCTGTTTCATCTCTCTCTTTTTTTTTTTATTTTTTTTTTACATATTTCATTATAAATACCGATAGCGCTTTGCCATATCTTCCTGGACTCGATGCGGCTACAAAATCCTGCAATTAAACAGGTGTAGAGGGACGGAACAAAATAAAAAATAACAAAAAAAAGGAGAGAAAAACCTACAACAAATAACAAAAAATGTAATTTATAGTTCTGAGAAAGGGAAAGAGAATGAAACTGAAGGGTTGAGCCAAAGTGCAGCACCATGCAGTGTCAGTAATGTGATGTGCACAGGCTTCCATCCAGATGTGGATAAAATCAAGATGGGTAGGTTGGGGTTTACCGCCTCACAAATAAATCATATTCTTTTATGTTGTCGTTGACAAATCCAATCCATCTGAAATGTCAAAAGAATATTGGACCACTTGTGGATACACGGGGAGGGATGAAGGGGCCAATTTTGGACTCACAAACAACTGCAGGTTGCAAGAAGCGTGAGGTGCGGGAGTCTTATCCCTTATGACTCATGAGTGTTGCTACCGGCGACCACATTAGCTGTAGTTAACTCATTTAGCCAGTCACCCGAGGGCTCTCGAGCTGCTGCTCGCTTCTGTGTGAGGCAGACAGTGGGAGTATTTTTGTTTTAAAGCCCCTGTTAAAAAAACAAAATAGCTTTCTTTTTTAATTTTTAGATATCAGCGTCTGTTAACACTGACCCGAAAAACGAACTTGAACTATTCAGCCCGGTAAAGTGGAGCCTAAACAATAGGTCCTGGGCATATGCGGGAGCAGTTGGGCTTTTTTTTTTTATGAGCTCAGGCGTTAGATGAGCAGGTGTGTCGTATTGAAGAGGTAATATATCACACGTTCTGGTGCTCAGATCAAAGGCTGCGCTGCCCCCTCCGACTGGCAGCAGTGGCGTGTTTTTAAAAAGAGCAGGCGGTAAATCAGCGCTTCTGGATGGCGTGGTTAAAACGTTAGCACGAACCAAACATAAAGTCGGAATGTGTGTCGCTCATGCACATCGATTTATACAGGAAGTATCAGACTATACAGGAGGAAACGGTCACATGTGAGCACATGCACGCCTGTCTGCAGCTGCATGCCGTGGTGTCAGGTGCGGTATCTTACCTGTGGGAAAGAAAGCGGGCTGCTGGAGCTGTGCGTTGGCCAGCGCCTGCTGGTAGTGCAAGACACTGGGGTTGAACAGGGAGCTCGCTCCGTTGCTCTTCTCGAGTGCCGGTCTCTTTGGTAGGGGCTGGAGGACACCGTGGGGGAACGCCTGTCCACCACAACACACAACACACACACACACACACACACACGTACACACACACACACACACAAACACAACACAAGAACAGTTGGTTGGAACCGTTTACTCGAGAACGTCAACGCTAATAGACTCTAAATGTGGTATCTGTCTACGCACAGCACAAGAATGCAAGTAGAAACTACACCAATCATCAACAACACATTAAAGACAGTGATAGTTATTTAACATTACGTTGTAGCTGCTCAGCTCATAAATTTAGAATATAGTCTAAAATGTCCATATGTGATCATATCTATACATTAAAGTGTATCACAAAAACAGAAGAGCCAAATTAAATTTTGTGAGTGGCTACAGTACAATTAAAGAAGCTACATGCAAAGCAAAAGGTGAAAGGTCAAAGTACCAGGTCTACAGTTGCCTCGAGGGGTCGCTTCATTGCTTTGGCAGTCGACTGAGTCTTTAATTAGCAGGCAGCGAGCACATGATGGCAGTGGGCCAATGGGATTCAAGCGTATTAACATACAGGTAACAGCAAGCAGAGGTGCATCATGGGGGACAGCATTGCATTGTGGATAGGTGAGAAGGAAAAAAACAAAAACAAAAAATAATCTGAATGCAAGTATACCACATACAAAACAATAGGCATGCACAGAAACAAAAAAACTGTTTTGTTTACTTTAAAGAGACATTGCTACTTTTCTGAATTAGTACAAAAGCAAAAAGAAAAAAAAGCATCTACATTAACTTTTGGTTAAAAAAATAAAGAGAAAAAAAAAGCAATATACTAGGATGTACTTCAAAACTGCTGCGAAAGCATTTAGTATTAACGTCAGCTATATCCGAAAAAGTAAGTCAACTTTAAAGATATCTCTGCAAAACACAAGCAGTGGGGAAACACACTTCTCTCACTCTTATATAATGACGAGCGGTGATTTGGTGCCTGAGAAAATATACTTTCCAACAACAGCTCGGGCTGTGAGCGAGCTCAGGCCGAAGCCCTTTTAATTCAGCTCTCCCCTCACAAGAGACAAAAAAAAAAAGGGCCTGGACGCATATGTGCGGGAAGATTTAAAACCGGAGATTAGCGCAGTTGCGAGTGAGGCCGTCTCCGTTGGGGCAGCTGTGATGATCAGATCTAACAACGCCAACCAAAAGTAGCTTAACACAATCGCATCGCCTGAATCCTGTTAACTCACATCTATCGAGAAAATTCTCAAAGGAAATCTCCGCATCATGAGGGCATGTCTCTCGTCAGCGAGATCAATGAAGCTGGTAAAAGTGACACAAGTTGCAGCGTAATAACAGAATGTGGAGCTCTGTTTATTATCAAATTCATCTGAAATACTTTAGTCAAGCACAATCAAGCCTAATTATGCAACAATGAATACGTTTATTGCTAGTTATTCACTGTGATGTCACTGCTGGGAGGAAAAATAAGTACAAAAAAAAAGATGAAATGGGTGTGATGAAAGGTTAAAGGGACCATGCACAAGCCTCTTGCTTTATGTATGTGGATCTTTTTTTATAATTTTTATAGTTTTTAGTAGTTTACTTTTTATGAAATTACAACAATGCATTGCCGACGTGAAAACACTCAAACATTGCGGTTAGTTAAAGTGGAAGATGGTCTATTAAAGGTGACATGAAAAGCAAAGATGAATGCATTCGACTTGCAATGGGGTAAGAAGATTACAGCGTGGCAAGCAACACATAATGTGACACAGTAAAACAACATAATCTCAGTAATACGATCTTCTTACTCTAAGTGTATCAGTTAATGTGTAACCTTATCTATCTAACACTTGCTTAAGATTTAAAAAAAAAAAAAAGGAAAAAGAAAAGTGAATCATGGATAATGGTATTACCTATTTGCAGCAGTGCATCAGTTCAGGTTTTATGGGTCTCTGCTTCAATAAAAAAGTACTGCAGCTTAGGCTCAGAGCTAAAGGAAAATTGGATTAAAGGTGCTGACTAAACAACTTATTGTCCTAAGGTTAACCCTCTTCACCTCTAGCACAGATTGCAACTACTGAAGGTAATTTAGGAATTGGGTCATAACACTGATAAACTAAAGTGAATGAGGAACACGGGAGTGCGAAACATAGGATTGCAACAAAAAGTGACTTGACAAAGTGTCCCTGAGGGAGGGGGACTGACTAATGCAGCTTTAAGGAAACAGCAACGTCAGGTTGCACATTTCTTTACTTAGTGTGTTTTAACGCTGTGATGTTTTCCCTCTTTTGTGTACAGAGATCATTCACGCTGTGGGCTCAAAAAGGAAGGAGAGGACAGCAAGCAGCGATGGAGCCAGCCGATGAGAGGTATGTGCACCGCGTTAAGCATGCCCATGCCATGGAGGGGGAGAAAAAAAAAGGAGTCAGTCAGCACACTGGTGCAAGGCAAGGTGTGCAAGAGCAGTAGCCAAAGGACAAATTCAGAAGAAGCCACTCAGAGCCGGGAGGCGGGGGGGAAGGTGGGGAGCAGCCAAGACCGAATGCCAAACTCGTCTGTGTGTCTGTCTGAATCTCCACCTGATCGTCTACATGTCTGTCTGCCTCCTCCTCGGTTCATTAGGGTGGGATTTTTTTAGTGCTAAATGCAGAGGAAGGTAAACCCCCACCACTAACCCCCACCACTAACCCCCCGACGCTACGTCCTCATCCATCCCAGATTCAATTTGTGCTGATCTGCAGAGAACCGCACTTATCATTGAGAGCGGCGGCGTGGGATGGGGGAGGTGGGGGTCGAGGTGTGGGGGGGTCGGGGGTAGCTCATTGTCTCTCTCTATGAACCAAGGGCGTAGGAGAAATAAAAGGACTGCGGTGAGATAATGACGGATTGTTGCAGCGTTACTGTAACGTGTTTGTGTTCCACTTTTTTATCTTTTTGTGTCCGACTGCGCCCCTCTGCGATGACTATTGTCGCTGGAGTCCGCTGGAATAAACCAGCGGAGGCGGGTGTGTTTTTTTTTTTTTGTACAGTAATAAAGCAGTGCTCCACATTTTATGTTGGTGGATGTGTCTTAATATTTTGAAGGTCAAGATCGTTTGTATAAAAATTGCGCATCCTGCTAGTTTTCTTCCACTACCTGTACATTAACTGGTAAAAATCTTCGACCTCGACCTAATCAGCGACGAAAGCAACAGAAAAAGGAAAAAATAAATAATAAAACAAACGTAAGTGACTCCTACAAAATAAAATAATTAAAAAAAATAAAAATAAGAACAATCATTACACTGTATTGGACAAAGTTGAGGAATAAAAGTCAAATAGTGTCCTGTTTGAACACACAATCAACGATTATCTAGTCACCGCAGTTTTGCTCTAGGAAGCAAGTAATGTAAGCACTTCAATTAAGTACATTATGTCTATTTGATGCAAAAAATAATATATAAGATAAAACAATGAGACATTATATAATAAAAGACTATATTGAGGCTCTTTGGAAGGAACACTGCACATGTGGTCTTTAAAACATTAAAACATTTAACATTTCCGTCCTCTCTTTGTCCTGTCAGACCTAACGAGCTACAAACAGGCAGAAACCAATTAGTACATCACTAAAACTGTAAGGTACGCGAGTGTCTCCTGCTCTGTCTCTGTGTAGGTCTGATATACGGGAGTGTGGTGCTCTCACCATGGCTGCAGCTGTAGCGGCAGCCTGCGCAGCCACAGCCGTCTGGTTGGCCTGGTGCTGGGCCGCCTTGATCTTGGCCTGCAGGTGGGCCGGAGGGTGGAAGTACTTGCACTTCTCGCGAGAGCAGCGGCTCTTGATGTAGTCCATGCACACGGTGACCGTGTTGTCGCTGGTGTCGATCATGGGGCTGTCGCTCGGGTGGGCGAAGCGGCAGTCCGTCTCGCCGCGGGCGCAGTTGCCCCGCTGGAACTCGCGGCACACCTGGGTAGCAGGAGAGTTGGGCGGACGGACACGGACAGACGCGCAAACGCACACAGATGTGGACAGACAGATGTATGCATGCACGAAGAGAAATCAAAGAAATGCACAAAGAGATGTTTTACTCTTTAGGACATGTCAGAAAGCATCTTATTGCTACTACTCTGTAATTAAATCTAAACCTGGAATTGGGCGTAATCACAAGGTTATCTGTGCTTTTCACACATGCGTAACCATTTGCACGTAACACTAAAGCACACCTACATGTTTACAGAGAAACTGGTACTGTATAAATGCACACGGGTGCACATATGTGACGGCTTCGTGTAGGAGTGCAGGCGTGTCTCAGAGGGATACTGTTTAATTAGAAACAGCTCCATTCAGTTGCTAAGTGATAGCACTCCTGCAGAAAAACACATACAGGCACACACCTACGCATCACCTCCAGGTCTAAGGGAGACTGTTGTTTATCTTCATAACTATAGTGGAAAGGAAAAAAAAGCTCCTCTTCACGGTCTTTCACAATAACTAAACTATTCTCAGAGTCTCTCGCCAGTTTAACTGTCGCTGTCTCGCAATTTCCAGTTTATTCTGAGCAAATTCGCTTGAAATGGTTTTGTGTTTTTACACGTTTCTGACAGAAGCATAACCATGTTTTTCAACTGAAAGTCCAGGATGATGACGTGAACAGCGATAAGGATAATAATGTGTGGATAAAAGAAAAGCCCCACATGAAATGATGCCGCTATAACAGACTGAATAAAAGAAAGATGATATGAGAGTTAATCCTTTTAATACTACTTCATGGCTTTTTATGAGCATGAATAGCTTTTCTGGACTTCTTCCAAGGCGACTTTTACATATTTTATATTGAAGGCGGTAATATTACTTGAATGGAAATGTAGCGTAATGAGATAAATCTGCTTGTCTGTCTTTCAAAAGTGAATTAAAAGTTCAACATTAAATCAAAATTATAGGTTAAACGTGTGTTTTAATAGGTAAAGAATTTGAATAATTTATATCTACTTGTTATGACTGTGAAAAATTAGGATGATTTTGATTTTGATGGGTCACCTCCAGCTTGTCGGTACGCAGAAGCTTCTGGTTGGAGGAGGAGCCGCCGGTCACCGAGACGGGAGGGCTGCCGGGGACGATGACGGGAGTACTGGGGAGGATGTCGGTGGGCACCAGGCCCATGCTGTGGGACATCGGAGTCAGGTACGGGGCGTAGCTCAGACCCGCGGTGGAGCCCAGGCCCTGGCTCACTGGGAAAGTCTGCTGCGGAGGCCGAAGAAGAGCAGGGGGAGAAGAAGAGCGGACGTTTACAGCTATTTCTTGCTTTACGTTCGCCAACGTTATCACATCTTTAAGTAAGCGGCTCGAGACTCAAGAGACAGAGGAATGGAAAAGATGGGAAACGATGGATGCAGGGAACGGGTGATGGAGAGTAGACAGAGGGCACACAGACAAAGAAAAGGGAGAGAAATTAGAGAAAAAGAGACACCAGAGACAAAATGGTGGTGGAGACGGATGAGAGGGGAGGTGGGGGAGGTGTGACAGGTAGATGCACAGCTGGGGGAACAAAGAGGAGGAAGTGGACCTCTGTGTATCCTGGAGAGCTTTTGCTGAGTGTACATGTCCTGCTTTAGTTGTGCCTCGCCTTACACTGATGCAGTTAAGCACATTCACACTTGGCAGCTGCCCAGTCAGCCGCGGCCTGCCACCGACTGCTGAGCAGCTCCTCCACGTTTGGACGCTTTGCTCTCGCACAAGGGCGACGCAAGAATAATAATCGCAGGAACTAATTCATGATCTTTCTCGTCTCAAACAACAAAGTCATCTGAGCGCTTAGATAACAGTCAATCTAATCAAAGTCTGTGTAATTGAACTTGGCCTGACTTGACATGATTCATTGAGAAAATACTCTGAGCGATTCTGAGCTGTTGCCATAACGAAGGATGACTCCACAGGAACGTGATCCCTCGTTTTTACACGCACCAGCGCTTTCAGAGAGCCGGCGTGTAAAAACGAGACGTTGTGCAGGTAACATATGAACGTCAAAGGCGTGACCTTGCAGAATATTTCAGTTAGAGTGATGCAACGTGTGTTTTGACAGGAGCCGGTTGTGAAGCAACACTAACCACAGGCTGCATGGTGGTGCCGGGGATCATGAACTGCATCTGTTGAGCCAACATGGTGGCCGCTGTCTTCTGCTGGATCAGGTTATTTCGGCCGTTGATCTCCAGCTGGGTCTTCAGGTGAGCGGGCGGATGGAGGTATTTGCAGTTCTCTCGCGTGCAACGACCCTGAAAAGGGGGGAAAAAACGAGTTGATGAGGGAGAGATAAACCTGGCTGTCATCAGTCTTGTCTGGTGACCTGACTGAGCTGAAAACCAGCTTTCGATGATAAAGTTAAAGCATGAAGAGGTTGTTTGTCGGCCCAGAGACTCCAATACATCAGATGATTGAAAGCAGTACACATCAACATACTTTCTCCTCTATAAAGGAACATCAGGGTGTCTACAGGTTTGACCAAGGTAAATTTAAGACTTTTTAATACCATTTTTAAACTAAATTTAAGACCAAAAAGACGAGTCACTAAGAAATCCAGCACTGAAGTCGAGGTTGCCAGATCTGGCTGACAGGTTCCAGCCCAGACGCAATGTAAAACCTGCCAAAATAATGAAAAACCAGCCTGAATCATACATTCTCAATGTTAAAACTGTCAATTACTAAATGCGTTATAAATTTCAAGCTTCACAACATCACTAAATAGCCCCAAAAAAGTTCAAGCTCCAAACAAAGACTACAATTAAAGGAGCTTGAGGCTCCTTTTAAGAAATGAGACTCCTTAACGCCACCCTTCACCACGACGGCCGTTGGGGGTACTGCAGCCAACAGTGAAGCCGGCACGGGAGAACGGGGAGAACGCACATGCAGCGTCATGTGACGTCACATCTGCAGGACAGCGGGAAATTCGGGCCCGGAATTGCAGCACATTTTGCAGCACACAGCCTGTTCAAGGCAACGGAGAGATACACTAGAGGGATCATTCTTTTGGGTTTGGAACGCTTCATCTGACATTATTACTAGAAAACTTAAAATGTATACGGATTTTTTTTCATAAATCTTGCCACAATCCAGCCTCAAGCTCCTTTAAATCAAATAGCAAAAAGCAAATAAAATATCAGTGAGTTTATTGTGTATGTTTCTACTTTTCTCTGCCATAATAGCAACTTTTTTGTTAATAATTTCTTCTAAATATTAAATAGTAAAAACCAGGAAAAGCAGCCCAAATAAATATTGTTCAGCCCAATTGGGCTGAAACTTTCCCAACCTGGCAACACAGATTTAGAACCTCAGAAGGAGATTCTCCTCAAAACAATGAAATACACTTTTTAATGATACCTGCATACATTCCCTGTAAAAATAAGACCCCTGGATTAAGAATTAAGACAAATTAAGACATTTAAAGACCTTATTTTTAGCAAAAATTGAATTTAACACTTTTTAAGGACCCGCGGCCTCCCTGATCATTCTGATAAAAGATGATAGCTCTGTAATTGATTTGTGTCATGCTTTCATCATGGAAACACTTACAAACCCTATTATTAGAACAGACATGAAAATCAAGATAGCAATGATTGACAAAAGTTAAGTTTCGCTGTAGTTTTCTGACAGACAAACCGCATTTTATTCTCAGTGGAAAGGCAAATGGAGGATCGGCAGGGTCAGACGCTCAGAAACCCTGCTGGATGAAGGCAATTACCATGTCAAGCCAGAGCCTAATGGCAAACACAATGATCCAATATGGATCCTCTTTGCAGTGCTTATTGCGAGGAAAGTGGGTGAAACAAACGAGAGAGGTCAGGAGGGAGCGACCAAGACAAAGGTGGACTGTGGGGACGAGGTGAAAGGACGCAGAGATCGCAGGGAAATGACACGAAGACAAAGGGAGGACATGACATGGCTGGCACGACATGGAGGGTTTTGGTTAGTGTGAAGGAGCACACGGGGAAATGAAGACAAATTAGACTCAGCCTAGCGTGAGGAGGTCCGCTGGTTTCTCTAAATACCCCTTAACTCCATGACACAGACAAGACGCAGCGCCGTCTTCTGATTAGCGGTATCACTGGCATCACAATCTCTCTAATTTCCTCTTCTGAGGAAATATGACGGGTCTGCCTTCTGTCCGTGCGGTGATTGGCAACGAGCGAGTTTAATTACTCAAGTGCTGCACTCGAATGCCAGTTTAAGCCCGCGATAAATCAGAGAAAAGGGCAACAAGCCGTGTACAGGATACGTCCCATGTAATGTGGCGGCCTGCAATGATCTGTAACATGTTTGACAGGGATTCCAGCTGAATGCTTCTGCGATTGGTCAAAGTGGTATTGAACCAAAAGAGCCAGCATAAAGTTTAACAGCTATATCGATAAACAAAAAATGAATATCCAATTAAAATTCCAATGCAAACAACATTATTGCGGTGCTTTCAAGCTGCTCCGGTTCACTGTCTATTATCAACGTTGCCCAGGTACTTCCAAGCCCTTAATTAATCAATATTCTCTCTTTCCTCACTGTCATTAAATATGTTTTAAAGCACAATCAAGTCGGACGTTTCAACTGAGCCTGAGATCTATTAGCAGTGAGTGGAGAAAAAAGTCGATATAACATATTATTCTGAGACACACGATTGAACAAAAGAATAATCTGGATTATTTCTGTTAACACAAAGACTGGGAAGATCAGGGTGTCCCGAGACGAGTTCGACGTTGATGCTCAACCTACAGTCAAGTCTACACCTCTACTCTGAGAGCTTTGTTCCTCCTGTACGTTAGGCAAGCAAGCAACCAAAATCTTTTAATCAAGCACGGCTCAATGTATAAGCCTTGCTCTTAGTGTAAACAACACGTACTCAACTCTCATCATAGGAAAACTAATAAAAGCTGGCTATCATGTTCCTCTCAACTGATGTGAAAGACCGCCCCAGAGAGAACCAAACCGACTACTTGCATTGTTGTGATTACTTTTCTTTCAACTGATCTGGAGTGCAAGAGAGTTCAAAAGATGTTTCATTCGTAGGCACAATAGGTGCAATAGGTGGAGAGATACAGTCGAGAAAGGCCGGGGTATAACTGGACAGGTCTCAGGTTCATCGCCAAACTAAGAAGAATAACCACGCATGCAGCTTTGCATTTTGCTGGTGAGGAGCATTGAAATGTGTTAACACAATACCAAGCAGGAAAGACATCAGAAATAATCTTAGAGAAGCAAATGTTGTTTCCAATCCATCTGGAAAAGTTTACAAGGTCAAGGGAAAAAAAAAAAAAATTCAGACTCCACCCAGACAGTAGACTTGGGTACTAAATAGATTTAATCCAAATTGATAGTTTATGAAAATGCTTATAAATAAAAATCTATTTTTACTTTGACCTGCATAACTTTTGCATGGTGCTGCCATGTTCAGAAAACTTCCAACAAACCACATATACGATTGAAAGTGAATAGTTTTCCCCAAAAAGTGTTTCCAAAAACAGGAACAGTTTCTGTTTTTCCGTTCAAATTTGGGAGGTCTGATGTCGCGCCATCTGTTGTTAGCCGACGACAGATGGCAACTGACTCCAATGCAGCAACATATTCTGACGACCAATCGACTCCAGACCACTTATGAGTTATCATTTAAGCCTCTTTTCTCTAAAAAAAAAACATGGCAGCAAACCTGAAGGTGGAAAACTGTTGGGACAGTATTCGTTGGACGGATGAAAACAAAACAAAGTTGACCAAACTGCCCAGCACCACATCTGGTAAAAAACCAAAGCTATAAGTTGGTGTTTTACTGGGGGGGGGGGGGATTTACGCCCCTTTTACATCCACATGAGTCGATGTTTAAATGGACATCAGTGATCTAATTATAGACTTTAATCTATTGACTTAAAGCTAAATGAGACGATACTCCATTTAAGCTGTTTACATGAGTTGCTCTGAGAATATTCACTTGATATTCTAGGTTTCCATATTAAACAGCATAATTTGATAAACTGCACATCCCTTATGTCCCTGTGCCTTTCATCTCCCTGATGGGAACGTGTGGAGCCAAAACAAAAACTATTAATGTGTTTTTAGATACAGTTTGAATGTCAGCTAGTTTTTCCTTTAGTTTCTCTCGTGAGGGGCCGATCCATTTTTCCATAAAGCACATGTAAAAATGCCTGTTCTGGTATTCTGTACAGATGTTTGTTGACATCAGATTCTGTTATGAGTGTTTTGTATAGTATAGCCTTTTATTGTTAGTGTCATTTGTCATTAATATTTTACAAGTACTATATGCTGTTTAATTGTGATTAATATGTTTATTTACATGTCTTCATAGATTGTATTACATACTTTAAGTATAGATGAAAGTCCCTGTTTACATGGACGACTCGTATTCAGGCTATTCAGCTAATCAGATTAATATTAGAGTATTGTTCACCATGAATTCCTCTCGAGTCAAATGTGACACCAGCTGTCCCTCAACGATAGTCTGGCTGAATCTGGTTCACGCAACGAGACAATTATCCCAAACTAATCAGTAAATCTACATCAGAATGGCTGAAGAGGTACTGTAAAGAAGAATTCAAAATTCATCCACGATGATATAGGAGATTATTAATAATGTCAGACCAAGGCTTTAAACTAATGAATTATGAGGTGTTTTTTCCACATACTGCTTCTGCATTTTGATTCTTTTTTTCTTAATTATATCTTGATAAGTAGATCTTAACCTCCACGACCTGGTGTGAAAGCTCCAATGAGCTTCTGATACCTCCTCTGATAACTGTTTCACAGTTCAAACGCAGACAAATCGCACCTACCCACACATATGCATACTAAATCGCTTGGTCACAACAAGCCTCCCCCTACACACACGCAGAGGCATGTGTGTGTGTGTTATACTGTTATAGGCTGTTCAGAAACCTCATCCAGGCCAAAGGCATTATGCCGGCACTTAACCTCACAACCAAAAACCTCACAGGTGGGGGAAAAAAAAGGGTTTTGTGTTGCCGCCATCAGAAATGTCGGCAATACACGAGTGTCATGTGTATCTGTGGCCACGAGAAACAACGCGTAGGCAGGTGTAACTGTGCAGGAGAAACTGCGCGGGCGGGTGTGAGAAAGGGAGCTGGTGCTGAAGCTGAGCTCTGGACAGCATCCCAGACCGAGTCCGTGGGGAAGTGCAGCCTCACCGCTACACCCTATAGTGCTCGTATACCCTGAAGGACACGGATAACAGCATGCAAACAAACACCACCGACCCTCACCGTGCACTTTGTCAGTCATGTGTTTCTGTTCATCTACGGCTGGAGAGGGAAAGAGACTTCTCCGTAATTGCGCATCATTATTTTCCATTTAAAGTGATGAGTTAAATGGTGAAGCTGCTTGGGAGAGTGGCTGTCTTTAGAAGCGCTGGACTCGCTCTTGAAAACTCCCCCTACTTTCATCCTGTCAGTCCTGTTTAAGAGTCTTTTCTCACTGATCTATTTTTGATTCATCACAGCTTTGTGCGTGGTCTTTGCATAAGTTACTATTTTTCATTTTCTTTATCTTATTTCAAGGTAGGAAAAGTATCTAAAAAAAAATAAAAAAAGGCCTCTTACAATGGAAACTCCAGCGCAATGACATTAAAACAATATTACCCAAACATATATTAGTAAACGTGATCTTCATTAACCTTAAAGATCCATATATACTTGGATTATACGCCAATAACCGCCAATTTAAATTGTCTGCGACATCTAAACTACATCAGAGTCAATCCACATAAATTGGGATCAATTTTAATTAGTAAGTGTATTTAAATAAAGGACAGATGAAATAACCGAGTTTATGAGTCACCTCTTAAAGTGAGCGTCTGCGGTGTTGCTGGTGCGTTCGTGCCAACTCTCAGGCTGCGAGCAGCTTTTATTAGGATGAATGGGAACCACTGCAGAACATGGTATAGTATAATCAAATAAAACATAATAAATCCAGGTCCTACAGATACATTTTATGGCTCTGAACAGCTTTCAACCACAGAAATAATGATTCTGTGGGACTATACAAGTCTAATTTCTTTCCTTTTGATTCACATGTGCACATAGATATATAAGCATATATACGTTTTATAAATACAAGAAGGGCAGGTACAACAGAACAGGAGAGAGATGAGAACAAAAACCATGCAGGAATGGTCCAGTGTGCTTTTTGGGAGACCACACTTGGGGATTCGAAGCACATAGGAGGTAAGCTTTGAGGGAAGGCAGCGTTGCATGAAAAGCTGATGGTTTTAAGCACCGACGGGGTTCACCAACATAATCATGACGGCCCTAAAAGGCAGCACGCATGACCGATGACAACTCCGAGCCATCATCTGCTTTCACATCTCCATTCTTTTAGTGGGATGTGCAGACACAACTGCAGACACCCGCACACAGAGCGACACACACGCCGAGCGAGTGCACCGTGCCTCGTGTCTCAGCCACCCACTCGGAGCAGGGCAGAAAACCATTCATGGCATGTGCTGTCGCCGAGCGGCCGTGTATGAAAAGGATCTTTGAAAGCACCACGGCACCTCTGCGGTTCACGTGCCAGCCGTCGTTGTGCAGCCACAGCCACCTTCCACCAGGGTCGCTCGTACCAGACTCTCTCTGAGTGTCCGCTGCTCCTCTGTGATCCCTGCTTTTGGATTAATAAGTGCTATGATTTAGACTGGATAAGTGGCTCTGCAAGAGGGAGAGGTGACAGAACGATTATGTCAGTCCCATAAATCTATAATCTATAAAAGAGGAGTAATGTTTACAACTTTGTTCCCCTTGTTTATTATTCTGTTATTGTCTTAAGTGTGTTTAAAGTGTAGTAGCACAGAAAATCGGTGTATCCCAGTTCGGCTGAGCACGCTCATTTGACTAACTGTTTGATAAAAAGAAGTTGGGGGGGGCAGAAGAAAACAAAAAACCCAGTTCACCCGAACACAGCGCCAGAGTGCTGAGGGGGGAGGGAGGTAACGAAAATTCATCCGACCCAACATGACATCGCTATGATCAATCACACTGATGTTTGGGTTTGTCTGTCCTCAGTTATGGACGTCTGCATGTCTTTCCACAACCAACAGATGTAATTTAAGGATGAATGTTTAACCAATAATTACCACATTCAGACCAAAACTTTTAAAAAACAAAAAAAAAAAAAAAAACGGTATATTGGCCGCACGCTGGAGGGCTCAGCCGTAGCGGTGAATTTCTAACTAACGTCAGCATCTCCTTGCCTGGACATCTTCGGTGGCTCGGAGCCCTTTCCTCGACCCCCTACCTCCTTCATTAGGATAACTGAATGGCTGGAGTGATGACTGTTGTGTGTCTGTGGGTGGTGGAGACACAGAGGGCCAGTCTTCAACCCGCTCGGAAGAATAGCGCTTCAGTTGTGGGCCCCTCGGTTCGTCACTGTAACATTTGCATTTCGCCCTCAATGGCTGCTCTATCCCGAGGCCCGCTGGAGACACAGAGCGCCCGCCTATAGGCCGCGGCTGACTGATGAGCTGTAAACGGCCTGCTAAGGGCTTTATTTCTCCTCTTTAATAGGAAGACCAATCTCCCGCTGCTTATGCAGGATGGATGCACATGAGATGAGTTATTGCTTTTCGTTCCCTAATCAACACCTCAATCTGTGAAACGGTATTGAAACATTAGGTAGTGCCTTGGGAATCAGAGAGGTGTGCGCATGCAAATCTATATTAATCCTCCGTTTTCTTTTGTGGCGCCGAGAAGCTGGGTTGGTTTTTACATATCGTCGGCCTGATGGTATCTCTTTCAGCGCTCGGCAACATGATCAATGGTGCTGTGACTGGCAGTAATGGCAGACTGCGCGCTGGAAAGAACAATCACGGTGGACAATAATGGGGAGGAGAGCAGGGTCAGCACACAACGGGCCGTGACTAAGCAATGTTTGATTGCACCACCTGACAGAGAGGCAGTGGCACACTTCAAACCAGGAATATAGGACTATGACTAACGACGTTGTTAATCAACGCGGATCGCGATGATTCTGGCGAGCAACAGATGCACGGAGAAAACACACTTTATATTCCCCCGAATGAGACGGCCTTGTTACTTGAAATCGCCTGTTATGTCCCAAAGCATCTGGTTTCCTAGCGGCTGCATCCATCAGAGTCCTCTCCCAGCAGTTTATCCGATTGTACTACAAAGCGTGAAAGAGGAGGGCCTCTGTGAGGAACCGACACAAATCTCCCCGACATAAAACCTGTGATATGTGTAATCCACTTAGAGCAGAGCTGAAGAACCTCATGTATCTAAACTGACCAACGAAGAAAGGAGGTCAGCCTCTCTTCCTCCTCCCTTAATATTCCCAGGTACTTTTCTTTATGTGCTACTTCACAGCCTTGTCATTGGAGCGTGCCGTTTGTGTCAATCCTGCTGTTAACGCGAGGTCGTCTTCGCTTGTGAGATGCTGATGTTTGATCTTCTTTTGAAATATTTGCGTTTGTTCCTATAAATATCCAAAGAGCATGTTTTATACTGAAAAGAACCTTTCTGCAAGGTTCACCTCACAATATCCCGTTTTCTTTTTTGTTTTTCTAAATAGACCAAACCCTTCCCCACTATTCTTAGTTTGAAGCCAGAACTCACTCTTCCCCCCGAAGGCCGTCGTTGAAAAACAAAAATATTTTGCTGCCGTTCTCAGTTTACACCCGGAGTCCTCTTTCAGGGACACTTAGAGCTGGTTGTGGGTCAGTCTGCAAATCTCGGCTATGAAATGCTAGCGCTCTCTTGCTCAGAGGACCGAGCAGAGGCCAGGCCAAGTGATCCCACCACCTGGTTAAGTCGTGAGGCGCTGGATGCACAGAGACAGGGGTCCCCTTTATCCTCGTGGTTGGAGAGTGCTTCCTCTTAAGGATCTTGTTTTGATTCGGACTCTAATGGATAGGTTAGAGCTAATGGGTCTGTTTGAAGCGGCGAGGCCCCGGGACAGCAGGAAACACAGAAAATCCATTTTGAAATGATAGCCGAAAGCTTTTTGCTTACATTTGGTAATGGTGATGAAGGATCAATGCAGAACAGTGGGTAAGTCATTTATATGTAAAACTGTAATGAAAGCCTTGATAAAAGGTTCTTTCCAGCTCAAATTATATTGCGATCTGGTATATTTGTCTACCTACATCACAATTAAATATAATTAGAGTAAACAAAAACAAGGAAATACCATATAATGGACCAATTTAGTTAAAAAAACCCTAATTTTTTCCCTAACACATACACACATATAGCAGACACGCATCACCGGTGAAGACTGTGTTGCCTCAGCAGTAATTAAGTGCCTTTGTTTCACCAGCTGTAATCCCACAGATGAAGGAGTGGTACTGCTGCTGACACGCCTGAGATTACCCGAGGATTGAGACGAGGAGAACGCCAGCAAGAGATACACACAGACAAGGAGAATGGATCGAGGTGCAATAAAGTATGCCGCTTTGTTGGCGCTTGTTTGTCCTGGGATGCCTGGATATCCTGAAATCTTTCCCCCACAGGGTTCAAGAGCAAACACTCCCACATGCGTCTGAGATGTGTAATAAATCTGAGGCAGAGAGCGTCCATTTATCCGGTTTTAACTGACACCCTTTCAATGTCTCTTCAGTCTTTCCTTTGATCACATTGTTTCCTCGTAGGTCTGCGCGGCAGCGTCTCAGAATAGTAGCAGAGTGTTGCACATCAGCTGAAAATCACATGCTTGTGCTATCATCAGACGGCACCGGCACTCCGAGCTTGTGATCAGTTAACTCGAACCGTGGGTCATGCAGTTCTCAGGAATGGTAAACTGCCCGCTAAAGGGATCATTTAAAGATCCGAACTGCACGCTATGGAAATATTAAGACTAATGCTGCAATAAGTGGGGGCTGAATACTTGACTGACTGCACGAGTGACAAAATAAATAGTCTTTATTAAGCTCAAATGACATTTCCTGGACTAATGAATTGAAGGTGTCTGCAGAACATAGATGTTTATTAAGAGATGCGGTATACTAGTGCAGACGGTGAAAGAGGAAAAGGGAGTTTAAAGTGACAGCTGCAAATAAGCCCCTAAACATACTGGGGTTACAGCTGAGGTAACTACCCATGCTGAATGTGACTGTGGTTGTCTGAGTGTCTTTTGAGGAGGCAATGTTCAAAGTGTGGCTGCAGCAGAGACTGCTGCGAGGCACCTGCAAAGCCCTGCTCCCTGCTGCTAATCCACCTGGAGGCTGGCGCCCTGCTTCAGTTAATCTGATCATCTGTGACCTGCTGAGACATGAAACCCACCCCTCCAGAGCTCATTTAATCTGTGCACACAAACAGGCATCAACCCGGGGAAGCTGAGAGGCACCGTACACGCGTCGATACTTAACGTGTCCTAAACTCACATGCAGCATTTTTTTCTAAACTTTCCCACGTCGACACACCTTTGACAACTACACACAAAGTGAACAAAAGCTCAACGATGACATTGCCACCTCTCAAGCTGCTGATAGGTGAGTCACGGCGAAAAGCCAAGGGCATTAAACTGCTTTCAAGCAGCTGACTTTTCCCTAAGAGGACGGGTCTCGTCAGCTCCGCGGCGATATGACAACACTTCTACAGCTACCAGGCAACAAGAAATAGCCATGAAGATTTCATAGAAATAGGTTACACGATGAAGATGCCCCAGTTTGGAAGCAACTGTGTCATGGCCCCAAGAGGACACGACAGCAAGGCCTTATTTCAGTCTCTTCGTTTTACATTTGTTAACATATTTCGATCACTCCTCAGCGATCGGAACTGAAACTTCTTAGCCATGGTGCTCGAAATCACCGCACACGCTAATGAGACAAATTAAACAAACAAAAAAGGATAAAATAAGAAGACGAGGCAACGTCTTGGGTTCCTGCTGAGGCTATCGACAGCATGTCACAGCGTGTTGAAGAGTTGTGTAAATCCATACAACAGATAAAGGAGGATAATGAGATGGAAGGGAGAGAGCAGATCTATTCATCAAAGCCTCTTTCTAACACACTCAGCAGATAGGGGCAGAAATGTTGCATGGCTGCTTACTCTCCAGTTTTCAGATTAAAGCTCTGGTAGCTGCAAATAAAGTGGAGTTGCACGTTTGTTTGTTTTTTTCCTCTAGTGTTTTTCAAGCTACAGTAGCTCTGGAGAGTCCAATTACTACAGTAAGACTTCAGAATCATCCTCATATTCGAGTTAGGAGCCTTAAATCTTTGATCAGGCTGTAGATATATATCTAGTTGCTCATATTCATGCATGCATGGGTTAAAGTCCACTACTTTTGGTTTCATATTAAATCAGATGGAGGCAGAAGCTGGAAACCACCATTGTAAAAGTAGTCGGTGCAGGTTCATTTTGATAGGTGTGGTCGAGGGGGAATAAAGTACAGCCCTGCTTGGATCGGCGTGTTGTTTGTTGGCCGTGGTGATGAGGCCTCGGAGGCCTCTGCGACCTCCTGTGGGCTGGAGAGACTCTAATCCCACATGGAGATGATGAAAAGAGTCCTCACAAGAGCGAGAACGTCAAGGAACAGTGAGCTGAACGAGTGCTTGTGCTTGGTTAACGCGTTAGACGCCCTACTCGATGAACTTGAGATCAATAAGCAAGGGTACGGTGACTTATCTTTGGGTCAGATGCAGGTAAACATCACGGTCACTCTATTCCCCCATGTCACCATGTGTTATTCCTCCTGTTTGTTCGGAGGCAAACTTTGGATTGTAGCGTGAATGAGCCAGAAAGAGAAGAGGATTAGAGGCCTCCACAGGAAACATCTGTTTATTTAAAGACTATGCGCGCACTTTAACCCGACACTCGTCCCACCATGAATATGTAATGATTTGTTGCGCACATTTCTGCTCACACTGTTGCCGCGTCTCTTTCCATCTCATTGTCATGTCGTGCCTTCCCTCCCTCACCCACCACGGCCTCAACACGCTCTGTGATGCTGCACGCTGCCAATTAGAGTCCCCCACCTGTCACCACAGGTCACTGGTGACGGCTTCTGCTGGGTGTGAAATTGGCCATCTCACTTTTCGCCCATGAACTTTGCATGCTAACCTTCCCTCTGAATCCCCCCCCCTTTTTTTTTTTTGCTGTCATGGCCTAAAACTGACCTTAGCGGTATGGCCACCCAGCGAGATGCTACAAATAATACCTCCGGCCTGGACAGTATCCAGTACTCTGAATGTTTTTTAGACCCCGAATGGTCTTCAAAATTACATTCCCAGTCACAAATGAGCATATCGCTGTTAGAAACGATGCCCAAAATAACAAAAATAAGCCATCAGCTGGAAAGTAAATCTGATTCAGCAAAGGGTGTTAAACTAGGCAGCATTAACATTTCCAATGGGTGCCCAGAAGCATTTCAACAGACTCCAAGACTTTCATCTAGACAAGCTATATCAAATTATCCCAATTTGTAGCAAGTATAGTGTAGCCTATTAAGCTTGATGTCTGAGAGAAAGGTTAAATTGGCCTTGAGTGAATCATCTACTTCCTGGAGGAATGTTTTGGGTGATCCATCAACCGTTTTCCACAAAGACTCATACCAACACTTTCTTTATCTTATCAGCCTGATTCAGTCCTTACCCTCAGGGCACGGAGATAAATGATTGCCTATTCAATATGCATTGGAGGACATATATTTAAAATGTAGAGGTTAAGTGGGTGGAAGAAGGTAGCAATTTGTAAGTGCCATCCCTGATTGGTGGGACTCCGTTCAGCTCAACAAAAGCGAGAAGAAATGACGACAGGTAACAGTTCAGCTGTGGAGTGAAGTCATCGCCATTCACAGAGCCTGAATAGGATTTGAGTCAGAACACTAACAGGAAAGAGAGGGAGTTCACCCGGGGCACACGCCATTGTCATTTAGCTTTTTATAAGGCAAGACCGTGCAATTTAACCCCCCCCCCCCCCGACCTGAAGCTCAATCTGAACCAGGTTCAGTCATACGTTACATCAGGTCTTATCGGGTTTAACCACAGAGTCTTGAGAGTGTCGTCAATCGCGGCGATGACATCTTCACAGGGAAGTGGGATGTCACGGTGGAGCTGGATCAAAAGTGCCTGCCTGATGGATCCACAGTCATTTAGACGGAGAAAGCGCAGGGAACCCATTCTTCTGTAGGGCCCCTAAAGATTGCATTTCTGTTGCCTCATTAGGTGGAGCCAATTAAGAAGATCTCTGTCTCATTATAAATGCTGGCCCCTGGGAGACAGCTGGGCCTGTCTGTCTTAACTGTTTGTGTGTGTGCGTGTGTCACCTTACGTGTGTCTACAACCTGAGGGTAGCTGGCTGGGAATTGTGGGGCATCTTTAGCTTTGTGTCTTTGTGAGTTTGTCAATTTTTCTAATAAGCAAAAGAATGAACTGAAGCCTGGGGGAAGGAGTCGACAGATTTCCTATGCAACAATTAATTTAGATGTTAAAACAGGTCACATTAAACACCATATGCTTCAGTATACTGTTCAGTTAACATAGCGTGGCGAGCAGAAACAGTATTTACATTTTCAAATGACGATAAGGAGACATTCAAGCAAATAAACCAGGCACATAAATGTTTCTTTCGAACAACCTGAATCTGTCTCTGAGTGATGATCAAACCAAACATCAATAATTAATGAGGCCAACACTAAAGGTCAAGCCTCCTGCCTGACTTAGCCAGAGATCTGCCTTCATCTCCACTGCAGAGGTGCCTCGCAACAGCAACGACTACTGCAGCAGTGAGGGAACGTGGCTCCAGCTGGCTTTGAAATCGTCAAATGTGAGGATGGAATTGATCCGGCGGCTGTGATTTAAGCTGCCGGTGTATACAGAGAGAGGGGGGGGGGGGGATAAAAGTCAGAAAATCAAGCACTTGATCAGCACTGTGGGCAGCGGAGAGCGATGGAGGACGAGGATGACTCAGAGATAGTGGGTGGACTTAGACCAGGTGAGACACTGCTACAGCAGATGGGCAGATTTTCAGTCTTTCCATCATGTTGCAGGCAGCTCATGGGGCGAAAAACACCTACTATTCAAACTCAACAAGAGTGGTTTTGTTTTTTAATTCACAGAAAAGAAATAATGGAGTTCAAGTTCCTAAATGCAACTCTATTATATGATATAACAAAGGCTGCACATTATCAGAGGGGTAGGAAGAGTAGGCAGGCTGTACTCTGGGAACGCTTCAACGTATGTAAAGTAAGATGGGTGAATTTTTGATTATAAGAGAAAAATACTTCAAAGTGAAGACTAACATTCACACTGGAGAACATCATTAGACGAGTAATATAATACAGATTTCTTCTTACTCTGGACACAAAACTCCTTTATCCATTGGTACGGTAAAATGTGCCCAACCATTGTCAGGCTCTGCATTTTATTTTTAGTCTGGCTGCCCACATAAACCGGCGAAACCGCTCACCAAATTTCTTCTACTGGAAATCTACGAGCAAAATGAGGCTCTGCAGCGCAAATGAATACAGAAATAGATAACTTTTTCAGTAACTACACCTGAAATATTTGCACATTACCAAATCAGAGCCTCTCTACCTTCATCTTCACCCAAACGCCCATCATTTGCTCACATAGTAGCATCAGCTGGACCTCTGAAGTATATGTTTACCAGCTAAACAGACATGGTTGAAAGTGGAGCTTTCGCCCTGCATCCCTGACTGCAACACGTCCAATGTCAAAGACATCACATTAAAACCTCAGGCTATGGCGTCAACATTTAAAAAAAGATTACTGCCTATAATTGGCTTCACCCAGTTGTTTAGCTCCACCCATAACGAGCAACTAAACTCCTGGCTACGCGCAGATTCTGACACACATTGACTGATATACATGTGGGTCAAAGTGCTGGCCTAATTAAAATACCAGCTTGTGTTTCAACTTGAACGACGGCCGTGGTGAAAAATGAAACTCCTCAGTTCAGCCGATGCAGAGTGAAGAGATCATTCTGCATCACGTGCAGACATAAAACGACAAGAACGGTTACAACTCTTAATGATCTGCACATGACTGAGGGAAACTCACTAACTGATTCATTGCATCCATTACAAATCGTGTCATACCGGTCTAATAACAAGAGTTGCACAAAAGGTATGAGCCATTTCCAGTCCACCCATATGACTAATTGGTTCATGAGACAGTGGGCTCATATTTGTTCCCCTTCCTTCTCTCTTGTCTTTGCACGTTTTTTTCCTTCAGATCAGTCAGATTAGGACTACAGGGTGCAGGGGGTGAAATCATGTGGATCAAATGAAATTTGGCATGGTTTGCATTGGCAAGAAAGTGAGTGTGAATGCATGCGGCTGCGTGCGCGGAGGGCGGTTTAAGGAACGGCAGCAGTTGGGGTCTCCTAGGGGCTCATCAAAGCATGCCGCATCCACTGCAGCCTCACATTAGGCTCAAGTCAGTGCCTCATTGTGTCTGTGTGAATGACCCCAGGGGAACACCGGCTACCGGTGCGCTGCATGCATTCCCCCTCCACATGTTTGCTCTGCCCAGGGTGTGGCCCAGTTCGAGAGGATTACGCCGAGGAATGTGGCCGAGCCCATATTTTAAAACAAGAGGCTAAGGCTATGTGCATGAAGTTCATGTTCAATGGAGCATCCCAGGGATCCCTCTCCCCCCCTACCCAAAAAAAAACAAAAATGCAAATGCAATAAGACCAGAAAGGCGGGGCGGAGTTACAGTGAAGTGAGAGACCTCTTTAAACTTAAAAAAGATCTGGCATAGATAGGCATTAAGCTTTCCAGTCTGGTTTCTGTCTGGACGAGTGTGTCTGAAGCAACAGCCACATTCCTTTTGAATCTTAATATGACTCTTTGATAATTGCTTTAAAAATACCGCCCCCCCCACCATTGCTTAGCTGAGCCCATTACTCGCTAACAATAAAGCCCTCATAACCACATTTATTTCTCTCTCTCTGTGGCTGAATCACTTCTCAGCACTTTCCCTTCCGTCATCCCATGTCTTGCTCTCTTTGAAGCGGAGTCTGGATTAAGAGGCTCTCAACATCGTGCATCACCCCCCCTCAAGGGGGGCCTCGCACTGATTTTGTGATACAAATGAGAAAACCGCACCTGAATGGGGCCTTCTATTGTTTTCACCCATTTTGCTGCTTTCTGAGTGAAAAATGATCGCGCAGATGTGCAGCAGACTACCCCCCACCCCTGACCGCGGGAGCTCGGTCAGGCGTGGTCGTCACCTGGCCGAATATGACGGGGCGGGGGAGAAAATCTAAACACGTTACCAGCCGTTTGACCTGCCGTGTCAAGGATGTTTTGGAAAGAAGACACCGTTAGGGGCCCTAGTTTATTTAAAACCTACATCTGTGTTATGTGCAACAGAAAACCATCAAAATATTCAAAAACAAAGACGCAATCCTGTCACCAGTCATCAGTTAGGGACGTCACTGGAGGGAATGAATCAGAGGAGAAGAGAGATAAGCATCGACAAAAGGCTAATGTCTGCAGTGACATCTTCACATGACTGGCCTGATTGCATTTACTTCATTAAGGTAGACATTCTCCCTCATTTCCTGCAGCCCCCGCCTCCACTCTTCCCACAAGTACCACGCAGTCAGGGTTTCCATGGCCACAGTGCAACAAGTACCAAAGAGCCTAAAGGAAATGGCTGCCAAATACGACCATATGGCTTTGTTTGATTAGCCAAAGGCAATATGTCCACATTCAAATGATGTGAATCAGCGACATGTATGGGGGTAATGTAATGCTGATTGTTATCACTGCATCATTATAGGACATTTAAACGACATGTTGTGCCTGGCGACCAGCACATCTGCCTGAACATGTTTGATTTGCATGTTATTTTCCTATCTCAAATCGCTAAAAATATGATGCAAAGCCCACAAAAAACATCATACTACTACTAGGACTCTTGGATTTAAGGAGTGCAGCTCAACTTTAACGGGTCTTGTCACCTCAAAGGACATTTTCTCTGGTTTTGTTGCAGCTTGTTCTATTTTCGAGAGATGACAAATGTAGCAGAGGGTATTTCTAAAACCCCAAAGTGTAGAGCAGGGGACAAAAATAATCCCCGGGACGGTACACCGCAGAAATGCTGAGAGAAGTGCAGCGTCAGGATGCTTCGGGCTTTGTGATCGCAAAACGGAGGAGCAAACCCGGCAGGGATGATTCCACGAAATCATTTTGGCCATGCAAAGCACTAACGGAAAATGCAAAACCAGTCTCTCCCCCCTCTGATGGCTGATACTCGTGCAAAAAGATTGCTTCAAATCCCACAGTATCTCTCGCTGTCCTTGACATGCCTCATCTCAGCCAAGTGTGATGACTTCACTGCCTGAAATCTGAAAACCTGGGCGGTCCTTCACGTCTCATTGATAAATACGGACCGATAACTGGATTGTGCTCTTCTAAATATACAAAGCACTTACTGTATATCTTTTATACATAGCAGCTATTCTGAGTATCCCCGCTGCATTGTGTTTGAAATTAATTACCACTTTCAAAAGCTGCTTCACAAAAGAGAATTACCAAGAGGCCTGTGTATTTTAAATGACATCAAGTCACAAAGTACAATCATGCATCTTTTTGTGCAGCATGCATCTAAAATAAACCCCGGTATGAAGATAATTTATGGAGATTGAGATAATAAAAAACAAAATTATAGTTCAGTAAAGTACCTTTGAGTTCTTGAAAGACTTTTTACCTACTTAGCCTGAACACCACAAGCCAGACACTCATACTCCACTGAGTTGGTATGCTTGCACAGCACTGCCAGAGTTACAGAGTTACACCTTCTGCTCTTCTTCCTCTGGAGCGTTGCTTTTCAAATGTTTATCAAAGGAGTCCCCTGTGATCATTGGCCAAGTCACACCTGGCAGGACTCACCCCTGGCACGGTAACCCCGTCAGATGAGAGGACCCAGGAAGAGGATATGGGCGTAATGGGGTGAAAATCAGCCCACCGCGGAGTGAAACACATTTCCTAATGCATAATAAAGCATTCATTCTCTCGGCCATCACGAGGAACGTCTTTGTGAGAGAGGGGGTGAGTTGGAGTTAAAAATACAGAGAATCGTGTATACTCCCTTCAAGAGAGAGCGAGAGGAGAACAAGAGAGAAGTCAAATTGTGTCTCTTTGTCCACACGATAAACAAGTTATCTGAAAAAAGGTTTGTGACTTATGGGCATCCTGCGGGAGACCTAAAGGACCGCAGCAGGAATCGTGGACTGACAAGATCACATGAATCCCATCAGACGAGTTAAAGAAATATCCCAAATATTCCTGATCTCTAGGAATGTTTGGTAAGCCAAAGAAAAAGATGAAAACTCCTCCTCAAGTGTCTTTTAATCAGTCCAATGCATCAAACAGCATTTTTAGCTTCAATCATCCAAAATCTCAAAAGTCAAAGTATTTATGAAGTATTTATAAAGTGCTTTTAAATCTTTTTCATACATGTGTTTCTGCAGGTATAAAGGCAGCATCATGAGATCAAGAAGAAGAGCTGCTGTGTTTATCTGAGCAGGAAGAAAAAGGAGAGTCATAAAGAAAGTCCTGTCGCCGTGACCTTTTCTTTTTGCCATCATTAATGAAAGTGTAGCTTAGATGCATCTTCAAACTGTCTAGAAAATGGCGTTGAATTCAGTCGGAAATATTTATCACGTTTGTTTGGATATCATATTTGAATTTGTTACTGATGTCTCCAGAGGGGTCCACGTAGATTCTTCTAAACCATGACGAGGAGCATTAGCATCGGCATGATTGCACCATTTTTGCTTTTAAAACCGTTCCAGAGAGGAGCTGATAAACTGTCCTGCAGTGTTGGAGGAGAAAGATGACCCCTCAGGTCATTGTGGTCAATTATGTCTCAAGACGCATGGAAAAGAGAGCAGTCACAGAGTCTATGCCATGAAAAGTGTGTTTTGACCAAGATACGCTCAGGCTAGAAAGAAACACACACTCACTACACACCTAATGATAAATAATATACACCAAATACCATGGAATATTAACCAGAGGTCATTGCAAGCCCAACAGAGGCAGGATGGCCTTCAATATATTTCAAATGTATTAAGATTAAGGCAATTTTTCACATGATTTCAAGCATAGGGAGTGTCATATTTAAATATCTTTTTTTTTTTAACCTATTTCTTTAAAGCTAATACAATAAACTAATATATTTCTTGGAGGGATGGAGTAAATTAGTTTAGAACATGCAATGAATTCTAACTTGATGTAAATGGAGTCTACGGGTGCTGACCTGGCACACCGCTCTCAAAGATGTGTAATATAATCTTCTGTGTATACATTGTGCTGCTGTATATTTAAAAAGCCACCGTGGCAGACAAAAGACAAATTCCACACTGTTTTGGTGTTCTGCTCCAGTTTCATCGGCTATTTATCATTGTCACTTTTTTTTTTCTTCCTCTCCTCCAACATGCAGCGTGAGGAATAATAGGTTGCTCTCTGTTGCGGCTAGTGCGGGGAATAGTGTGAATCGACCTTGTTGTGATAATTTGGCTGACTCTTAAGTGTCTTATAGGTAATATAAGGGAGGAACAAACAACAAATGCAGAACATGTAAAAACACACCAGCCGATTTATTAGATATATATAAAGCGTTATTGCTGAAACAGATTCTGTCTTTTTCTGTTGTTTGTTGGTTGCATATATTATGAGAGCTGACATGAATCCAGGAATAGAAGCCCTAGTACGACTCAAGGTTATCAGATTTTCGCCCAGACGTACAAATGATGGACAAGGCGAGGTAACATTAGACGAACTTACCGTATAAACACACACACACACACACACACACACCCTGTGGTGGCTGTGAACAAGACAACAGACCTCTGTGACCTTTAGCTTCATAGGTCAGACTCGTCTGCTAGCTGCAGCACAGTACAGAGACCTGACACACACATGCTAATTTGAGCAGACAACTTACACCTACAGAATATTAGGAATCGTAAATATATATATATATATATATATCTATATATATATATATATATATATATATATATATATATTTTACTTAATTTGCCATTACTGCAAGGCGTGGCAGAGAACAAGTCGTAAGGATTTCTCTCGAGACATATACAGGTGTCCTTACCTTTAATGAGTCAAAGCAGGCGATCACCCTCCCATTCTCCACCTGGCAGCTCTTGGGTGGATGGGCGAATTTGCATTCTTCATCGCTGCGTGAACAAGTCCCCCTCTGAAACTGCCGGCACACTTCCAGGGTCAGCCATTTCGTGTCCCGTATCGAGGCTATGTTTAGAGCCATGTCGAGGGGCAACGGCAGCGGAGCTGTGGAGGACTTGATTTAAGGAGGACCTCGGCTATCCTCTGTGGGGGGGTTTTGTCGTGTTCCAGTAAAAAAAGATTTCAATAAATAGATAAATAAATAAATAAATAAAAGAAGGAAAATAAAACTCCACACCAGCTAAAACTGAGGGGACATGTAGCTATAAATAATCTGCCACAGGTCAGTGGACGAGGTTTGTCCTCGCCGACGGTGAAGGAGAGGTAATGGACTGACAGAGTCTCGGTGACCTGAACATGGAATTACACGATGGTGCTGGTGTGCGGTTTGTCAATCAAACGGCCTCGTGTTCATCAATCACTACGTCTCAGGTGCAGACCTCTGACAAGGCAGAGGGGCATGCCTGGAAACAACCTGTATCGGCTGTTCCAACGTCCTCAAAGTGTCCTCTTTATGAGTGATGGTGTCTTTACCGGGGGGGCAGAGGTGGTCCTATTTCGAGGTACAATGGCACAATTTAGGACAAAGTTTGAGGCTTTCTATATTCAGTATGAAGTCTCTTAGCTTTGGCACCTTTGCCAAGAGTGCAGCAGCGTCACTTTTAAAGTCGGGGGAGCCTGCGGTCGAAGCTGTGTCTGGAGTCTTCGGAAACACTCACGGATCTTCAAGTAGAGATGCTGTCTCACAAGGCACTTTCTGTCAGTGATCTGAAATGAGTAGTTCAGAGGAAAAGACACAAGGGACAAACAGTGAGTTTTTAAAATAAAGTCTCCACAGGTTTCAACATACGTTTAAAGTGTTTGTTTATGGATGTCAATCTAGATTGAAGTGGTTACGGCTCCAGAGGGGTCCTAACGCTGAAGAGTACAGGGCTGACGAAGCAGCTGTAATGTTATTCAGAAACCACTTCAGTTTAAGTCCCTCAGTCAGTGCTGTGTGCATTTGCGTGCCCACCGGCTTTCAAACATGCTGCATACCAAGCAGTGAGTGGCAAGAGCGAACTGTGCGATGAGACAGTAGACGAGAGCATGGAGCCACTGTACTGGGAGGAAAAAAAAGAAAAAAGCCCCAGGGTTGAGTCTGCCCCGTGGAGCTGCACATGGAGGGATGTTTCAGCCAATAGAAAAGAGCGCAGCGCAGCATTATTCCGGGCAGTCGCCCAACAAGCAGAGAAGGACTGAGACAGATGCATATACCAGTATCAGACGCGATTACGATGCTGCCCGGTGTCCCGCAACATTCGCTAGTCTCACACTGTCCAAATTAGTCGCTGGCTCACTGACAGCAGCCTGTCAATTCACTTCCATGTAGGGATCGTTTATACGTCCTGTAAAGGCGCTGGTCCATGTGTCCGATAGTTGTTTAGGGAGATCGGGGAAACGACTGTTAAAGCGACAATCTGAGGAAGCGACCTTTAGCTTCAAAGCATGAAATCTATTACCCGGCTACTGCGCAGGGAGCTTGTTTCTTGGCACATCTGGAAGTGTTTTCCTGGTAACTAAGGGGCGGAGAGAAGCAGCTGAGGACATAAGACCGAGGGAGGAGAAAGAGAAGGGTTGTTAAATCTCCAAGATCTGGTTAACAGATTACTCTTTCACAACTTCATGCATATTAGTGCAAGTGCAGGAACTATCTTCCAAGCCCTTGGGAAAGATTCTTGGGAAACCTTTCAAGGGAATACAGAACTAGTTTTTCCAAAAATATGGCGTATGAAATAAAACTCAATGAGTAAATAAAGCCGATAAAAAGCATCTGTGAGTGGTTTCTATTAAGTTCATGTTCACGAGTCCCTCGTCAGGAAAACACTGGTGTGAACAGTAGAGCTGCAAGGTGAAAGTCACCGCTAAAAGTGCCAAAAACAACATCGCTGCCAGTCTGCAGTTTGCTATAGATCACATGGGAATGGCTGAAAGAATTCTTGAAGCTGACATTCAGGACTAATCAGTGGTTACAGCGAATGTTTAGCAGCATTTGCTGCTGCAAAATTTAGTCCCACAACGACAATAAAGGCAAGCTTTACAGATTTTTACCACTCATGATTATTTCCCATGATAACAAACAGAATCAGAATAAAAAGTCACTTCACCTCCTTCAAGAATTTGTGTAAAAATGTCACATTTTTTTTCACGTTCATGCAGAAATCTGGATAAAAGTTCACAAATTTCTGCGTCCCACTGTTGTCCTCTGTTTAGGGAAGCTGGCTGATTTCCCCTCGAGATCATCACAACCCTATGTCATTCCAACCCTATACATTCAGACCATTGTCTAGCTAATCATATCGTCCCACTTTAGTGCTGATCATGTGAAATGAGATCAGAAGCTTCCGCGCCTGATCGTACCGACGCCAAGGCTCCACTCTCCAAGGCAAGATTTAATTTCACCATCATATCCCCAGGGAGAGAGCCAATCGCTGCAGAAGAGACAGTCAGGTAAGAATCATGTCAGATCTGACCTTAAACAATTAATCCCTTCTTATTTTTAGAAGCCATAAGAAGCCCGCGATCAACCTAACCTACTTCGACAGTGTGTGAAGGGACAACGGCGCCGGGTTTCTGCTAAACGACTAGCTTGAAGTGGTGATTTTTACGTAGAGAAACAACTCTGGAGAGGAAATGTGCAGAGGAGTTGGCTGAGGTCAGCAGCAGAAGAATTCACATGGGACTCGACGGGCAATGTTTGTCACAAAAGATAATCAAGAGAAAAGGTGAGGAGTGAGGAATGAAGCGCACCCCTATGGGACTGGTAATCAGATAAAAAACAAAAACATGCAGGAACATGACTACTGTATGAATGTGGGTGGATGATACTGTAATGCAAAGAAATGTACTGCAAAACAAGACTACAATCGCCAGGAATCCAAAGTTGCCATAACAGACTAGCTTATGCTACACAGCCGAGTCCTTTTCAGTTTTAAAGCCCAAGCTGAAAAGCAAACCATCATTCTGGGAGCAAAAACTATTACCTCTGCCATATAATTATATCTCATCCCATGAGGTATGAGGAGCTAAAACACATAGTAGAAGAAAACGGCTTGGCGATAATGACTAGTTTGAAAAAACGGTCTGAAGTCAGAGGCGGTGCGTGCTGTTTTAGAGCAGGCTGATTCAACATTATTGGACACTGGACCGGACCTCTGGCTCAGCAAGACTAAGGTGCAACACCGGGCTTAGAAGTCACACTTTAGAGATAAAGTCGGTGTATAAAATAACAAGAGAACAGATGGTATGTCGATAGGGAATAAACCACAGCGTGTTTTGACTACCTCTTCAATGCACAGGGTGTCTACCAAGCAGTAAATCCTTTGAATACCAACTTAAAGTCAAATTTGCAGGAAAAGTTCATCCAACCCTCAGAGATTAGCGGGTTTGTAGAGATTCATGGCGGGCCCGGTCTCCGTTTCTGCAGCTTTAAGTGTTTTCAAGGATGGAAAATTGCATGCCTACTTTTGCATTCAATGGGAATAAACCACGTATCAAGAGCTGTCCCTTGCAACATGCAATTATATCTTTTTTGCTATTTACTTGCTCTACATTGGGCAAAGGAACGTGTTATCTTGATCGTATCGCCCACTCACTATCAGCTAGACACGACCGCATTTAAAATAATACCTGGGAAGCGAGATTGGGAGCATTGTGCAAGAGGACTTTGTCCGTTCTGTGTCATACAAAAAGTGGACAGACGGGGTGACCCGATGAAACGGGATAGAGATGTGAAGAAAAGCACCACAGTACTAGACTTTATGGATTACCGACGCTTACCAAGGCCAGCTGGCAGAAGCATTATCTTCCTCAGTCTGCTTAATTGAATGAGAGTCAGCGGGCCTGGGGTGTCTCGAGTGAAAGTCATTGGCTTGACCTCTGAATACCACGTATGTAACCCATTAGTCTGGTATCTGTGCACTCTGGCTGCGCGGGTGCAGTTTATCTCCGCTGCTCGTGTTTGCTCGGCAGAGATGATAAGCTACCTGGTTTCTGTCAGTTGTGCGCTTGTGACGTTTCCTGGGGCACCGGCCAGGTGTCTCGGACAAAACGAGGCAAAAAACACAAACGGCTGTGCGAGGCAGGCGCACGAGCCGGGCTCCTGAGGGGCTGCATTTCCATTTATTACCATTTTATGCTGGCAAACCGCAGTTGTATGGCCATTTGCATGGCCAAGAGGAACAAGTGGTCAATGTTTTTCAAGGCTGTGGAGAGAGGGCCTCATTGTAGGGGGGGGGATAGGAAAACGTTCAGTTTCCAGAGAGTAATGGAAAAATGAGTAAGCCGTGTAGTTAAAGCTTTATCAAAACGTTCTCTATCCCTAACAAACCTTAATATAGCCTACAGAATGCTCCTTTGCACCCGGGCTGTAACCTGTAGCCCAATTCTTATTTAATACAATGGAAGCTGTGATGCTTATGAAATTGTCTTTGGCGTAAGCTACGGATACTCGTGGACAATATTATCAAGTACCATTAGCGATAAGGATGGGTGAGTGAGCTCAGCAGAGGCTATACCAGGACTAAGCTACCGTTGAGAGGCAACACAAGAAGCATTTCACAGAGTCAGCAGGTAGGTGTGCCCCATATCATAATAGCCTTAGCTAAACCGCAGTGACCCGAATAGCCCAGCTCATGGTATGGGACCAGGCTTTCCTCTCCTCAGCAGGGATTCGTTTTCGTGACACCGTCTTTTAATATGCACGATAGAAATATCCAGGATATTTGCCTGATATGATCCTCTGTGTTTGGTAAATGGATCTGTTTTCCTGTCTAAGTGTTCTTGTCTACTCTCTGATTAGCCACGGGGACTCGAGCTAGTCATCACCTAATTATAGTGCACTTGTCTGCCAGAGGTGCAGTAGTGCTGTTCAGATAAATACGACGATAAAAGAACACCCCAGTCTTTACTGAATGAATGAATGAACAAAGATCTTTAGTGATTATTTAAGACAATTGGACCTCTGTCAGTTGTTTTCATAAGCACGACTGGCACCTATGCATCTCAAATTCATAAACAGGCAACATCTGATCAGATCAATCCTTTTGTACATCATAATACGAAGAATAGAATATTAAATGTTGAAAACTAAACCTTCAAATTACTGTACTTGGAAACATTGGAGCTGAATGATTCAGCAAACTCCCCCCTTCTGTAAGAGAGCAATCAGTGAGCTTCTTTGAGGCAGAGGATGTCTGGGAAAAGCTTTGAAACTGCAAGTCATTTTAATAAGAGAATCAATTTAGAGATATGGGATTTCTCGCTAACAAAGTATCGAGTGAGAACCGTGCGCCTTCTTGGGATTCGGTCCTTTTTTCTATTTCCAACAGGAAGGGTTAGACTAATGTTTCCACTTTAGAAAACACCCACTTCCCCTTGGTCTGCAGCCAGGCGTATGACACCGCGTTGGCCTTTTCCATGCAGCCCGCCGATGTCCACGGGCTGACCGCAACAGGGCCGGTGTCGAGTGCGGAGCTAAATCTAGACAGACGGCGGCGAGCTAGGGACATGTCAACTATGCCACACCTAACTCAAAAGGTTAATTACGACGTGAGCCTTATTAGTACCATGACGGTCCAGCTCATTCAAGCCATCATCTATTTATGTCTGTGTACATAAAGAGGGCCAATACAACCTTTGCGTATAACTAGAAAACTGTAAAAGAGTTTTGAGGAAAAACTTTGCATGAACCCAAACATGACAAGGAATGAGAGTAGACATGACACAGTGATAAATATGTAACTCATGTGGCAGAAAAAGGAGCTTGTGTCATTTGTACTGAGGAAGAGGCAAGGCAGCTGCTGTTATTATACCTCTCCCTTAGGAGTTGCAGGAGAAAGTCTATTGCAGGACTTAAAACTGCGGTGAAGACAGCATGGCTGCAAGCTCCCAAAGCTCCTGTACATGTATACCACTCTCTCCATATTCCTTTTCCTTGTTTTCTGCCTCTCTCCTTCACACAGATGAAAGATTCCCTCAAGTCCCTCCCCACCCAGACTGGTATGCAGCACACTGCAGCAAAATTCTTCCCCCAAAAAATCTATATTCAAGACAAAAAATGTAAGCAGCCAATATGACAGTAGTTTCCCACCTTGTTTCATGGGGTCCACGGGAGCACTGCTGTCTGCCTCTGTCTTGGAAGCAGCCGATGCTTCTGTGCCACTCAGCTACACTGCGGCTCTCCCTTCAGCCTCAGCAAGTGGAGTTAATGACCATGTGAACTGTTGTCATTCCTCGCGAGCTGCCGAGTGCTGCAGCCAGAGGTCCATGCCTAGACAGGGATTTTCTCTCAATGTCTCTCTCGGTCACAGAGCGAGCGAGCGAGGCAGGCGGGCAGGCAGGAAGCAGAAGAGTGTCTACTCAAACTATTTGGCTGAAACACTTCCAGCTAACTCCCCTCCCGCCTCCCCTCCCTCCCGCCTCATACAACACACACCCCTAAAGCCAGCCCCTTCCTGCCCACCAGCCTGTGGCAGAGACCTGCCCCTTCACAGTTCTATCCAATGACATATCAGCTTCTTTGAATCCCAGCTTTCTGTGCCGCTTCATTGGAAGAGTGTGGATGACTGATGTGGCAGATACTGCGCTTACAGTAACAGCCCCTGAATACTGATCTGAAAAGGTATTTCCCCAATTTCATGCCCTGCTCAGGTAGCTATTATAACATTTATCTTCATACCGATTAAAATCAAGTGATACATTAAGAAAGGAAGCTCAAGGAGACTGAAAAGCAATATGGCAAAGTGACGATGAAAGTGCCCCTGCAGCTGCATATTGAAGATCAGCACTGTCCTTGTCTATGTTCTATCATCACATTTAACACCATCCCCCCAGGAAACAGGAGCACCACACCTCCTCCCCTCTCCAGCTTCTCCTCCACCACCTCTCAGCATCCGTCCTCTAAACTCATCCACACATCCCTCTTCTCGCCTTTCTCTTGTCCTGTCCTCACATCTCCACCTGAACACACGTATATATGTATATATACACACACTAAGGAATTGTAATAAATTTGAGCTTGAAAAATAGCTTTATATATATATATATATATATATATATATATATATATATATATATATATATATAAAAGCTATTTTTTCAAGCTCAATTTCAATATAATTCCTTAGTTTATTGAACCAGAAAATTACACAGTGGGGTACATTTCTGTTGTCAATGTACCAGAATTAGTTTGGACTGAAAAAAAAAGGAAGAAGAAGGGATAGTGGAGGTCTTGCTCTGTCCCTCTAAGCCCCCCCTCGCTCGTTCCCTCTTCACCACCCAGCTGATGACACGCTGGCTGGCATCATATGAGCCGTGAAACCGAAGCGTCACAGAACTGATGAGTCAGAGATCCACCTTCATGACTTTTCGATCCAGATTCAATAGAACAGCTGTACCGCCTGTCTCTCTCCACCTCCCTCCCCGCTTCGGTCTCACACAAAGGTTGTGAATGACACTGCAGCCTGGGTGTTTCGTTGACATCAATGAGGATAAACACGCTTTACAGTCCCATGATAAACAGACCTACTGTATTTACCGGCTGATAATAATCCGGTGCTACACTTGCAAAGCATCTGCTATATATTCTCGGGGAGATGAGGACTAGAGCGGTTAATCCTTCTCTCTAGCATGAAAAGTGTCTACCTGGGCAAATCACATGGTGACATCAACTCAGGGATTGGGGCACCTGTAGGGAAATAACACAGACGAGCTATTTCATGAAGCATGGAGAGGGAGGTGGGGAACGTCAGCCCTTGTCAAAAGCAAAAGTGTCACCTTACACCAGCGGTGAAAGTATTCCCACTTTGACATTATATCGTGGGTAGATGCAAGAGAGGAAGGAAGAGGAATGTTTCTAGATAGCAGCAATTGAAAATGATTGAAGTTTATCGATCCCTCGTTGTATCTGAAATTAACATCTTAGTAACAACATTAGAGAATAATTGTCATTACCTGTGTACCCGCCTCTCCTATTGCTAATTTCAATTGGCAGACCCCTGCAGCCTGCCTTCTAAATAGATTTGTCCGACAGGAAAACACACAAAGGCTGGGCAGACAAACAAGCTGAGCTACTTCCTTCCCACATGGTATCCCTTCTCCTCTTATCATTCCTGTCCTGTTTGACCCCGAACGGCTCGGTTGACACACACACACACACACACACACACACACACACACACACACACACACACACACACACACACACACACACACACACACACACACACACACACACCAAAACAGTTTCATTTTCAAACACGCGGACCAGATTCTTTACCGATAGAATAGGAATGAGTTAAAACTGTGTTTGAAAAATCCTTGCAGAACAGACGACAGTGTGCTGGATGGTTCAACATGACAGAAAAAAAAAATAGGACTCATAAATAGGGCACTGAAGACAGATCAATGAAAAGGCAGCTGTCTTTTTCTATTATTAGCCGTAATCAAATATCAAGTAGCAAAAAGTTGTGCTTCTTCCTGCCCGAAGCCTGAAGTTCCCATGATAATTGAGAATAAATGATAATAAATACCTGCCTAATGGATGCAAATGTAACTTTTGCCTTAAGGCTTTGTTAACAGAATTAATCTCATGCTAATTTGAACATTATTGGCTTTATTGGGGAAATTATTCCTTTCTGATTGTTGAAAGCCACTTTCCTGTCTACTGTAGGGTGTTATTTCCTATTCAAGTATAAAGTAACTGCAATAGCCCTAATGAATACAATATATTCCATGGAAATAAGTTAACTAACAAGGTCCAATTTAACCGGTCATATTCATAGTCATTAGAAAATAAACCTCGCTCCCTTTGCCTCTGAAATCCCATCTGCATGCTACTTTGCAATTTAGAAGGATCAATTATTGCGCATGACCCAATCAGCAAGTCTGATAAAAAATCATTAACCTTTCCCAGGTGAAAAGACTCTTAATTTGGAAATCTGGAGTAGATTAAAACGCTCCTCCACTTGTGTCATATGAAATCTGCCTTTTTTTTTTTTTTTTAAGTGGCAATTACATATAATGATCTATTAACCGGGGGGGTGCATTAATACATTGCGTTTAAAAACACACACACACTTTCTGGACGAGTTTTAGTCAGATCTTTTTGATTAACTGTTACTGTTTTGGCATTAACTCAGTTTCCATGCAACTGCTTTCACTTGTTTTCTTGGGAGCAGCCAATCACGAAGCAAGTTTCCCGTTTCTGGAGGAGCATTATCGACCCCGGCGTGGCCACTGCGTGGGTTTATTATCCATACTATTACGTCATTACAAGTTTGTGCCCTCGCCGCGGCGGGAAACAGCAGCTAGCCGTTAGCTGCTAGCTCCGTCCGGCTCACCTGATGACGCACCTGCCGCATCCAGCTGCGCTGCAGCCGCCGCCGGCGCTCCTGTCTCGGCTGGACTGGCACTCGCAGCTCGGGCGCAGGACGGTGGAGCCGGTGGTCTCCCGACTAACACTCGCCTAACACGGCTATTTTTATTATTTTTTTTCTTCTCCGTTAAAACTTAACCGCCTCCGAGGTTGTTTGTCAGTGAAGTGCTGCGACGCCCCCCCTGCACGCTGCTCGCTAACTACTTTTAAGGCTAAGGTAGGAAGCAACAAGCGATTTTGACAGTTCGAGGAAATGTTGACTGTGAGCCACGGAGGGGGGGGAGGTTAAGTGCAGCGGTGTTAACATTAATAACGCATTTATTCTCACCCCCCTAAACAAACTGAACTTTAAATAAAACTAAAATGTATGAATAATTTAACATTATACATTGTTAAGCTTGGCGTGGATATTAATTTTTTACTAGATGTGAACGAGAGGGTCCACCCTGCTATAAATGTGGTACGGTCCAAAGAGAGCTGTGGTAGGGGTGGGGTTGAGGGGCTGCCTGTTGCCTAGGAAACAACAGTGAATCTCCCAGGGGGAAAAGATGTGGCCACTGATTTATGAACCAGTCTGTCTGTCAAAGTAGCCTGCAATCATCGAGATGAAAAGACATCTGGTGAAATATATTGCAGATGTATTACATTTAATAGATCAAATCTATTTTTTAATACATATATATATTTTAAAAATATGATCATGTTATATACAGTATTACATAAGTTTCAATACTTTCCCTCATAGTGGGGATATTTTGTTTTTCCCCACCTCAAAATGAGAAATTTAAATTTAATAACAGGCTGATTTAACCGATTTAGCTTTGCAACGTTAACATGAATCACTTTTTACATTTTAAGATTTGTTAAAGGTTGTAAATGTGCTGTTTGAATATTTATATCTTTGACATATACATTATTATTATTTCAAATCAGCCTAAATACATGTCTTTAATTAGATACTAATTATTATTATCATTATTAATCACTGACCCAATATGACTCCATCATCACCATTTGATATATATATTTATTTTTTGTAGAGGAGCATGCACATCTTTAACATTTTGCCCCCTAATTGCATACAGCTGGCTGGATTCAGCAGCATGCGACACAGAGAGACTCGTTGTCAGCAAGGAGCACGGCGAGGCAACAAGGAGCAAGTCACAAATATCCCTGGAATGAGCAGAGAGGCACAAATTTAGCCCCACTGACTGCTGCCCATGCCATGTGCTGCCTATTGAGCGCATGAACAATGAACATAGCCATGGCAGACTGCTCCGTCAGGGCCAAGGCCTGCTTCAGTGGAATGCTGTTGGGAATAAAGGCATCATAGTTTGTCGGGACACTAAACTTTGGTAGTACCAGGAATAAACACGGCTGTAAAAATAATGATAATGATAAAGATAACAATAATAATGATGAGAATAATAATAATAATAAGCATAATAGTCATAATAATAATAATAAGCATAATAATAAAGAAGACAATCATTTTTTGAAGCAGATAAATTAATAGACACAACATTTGAACCCTATTACTCTGCAAGAATAATAAAAGTCTGTATTCAGTAGAGATTTTTCCAGTCAGACTAATTTTAAATGTACAAAGAGAGCGATGGAACATTTCCCATCTTGCCTTACTTAATCTTTGCATTTTATAATACAAAAAAAGGTCAAATAAATAAATACATATTACAGAAAGTATAATCGGACATCTTGCAACGCAGTAAGGAAGAAAAACAGTATTTTCAAGATGTCACTGATTATGAAAAACCGCTCGCACAGGTCAAGCTCAACCCTCCAAGGCTTGACATATTGATCCCCATGAAGAGGAGGCATTTACAAAACCGCTGCAGCCGGCATACTTCTCTGAAAGTCCCTGAACACCCACGCACTAACAAACAAACACACAAGTAGCTACATGCTGGGTCCACAAGCACGAAAACATGGAAAACTACAGTTGACGATGCAAATATGGCTATGTAATTACACATTTTCCTGATTTTTGCGTGTTCTGAGTTTCATGTGATGAAAATTAGATGGATGTGGTTTCCCAATACCCTGTCTGAGATATTTCTCTTGCAGACCGATTTCAATATGAGCAGTGGGCATAGTTTGGATATCTATTGGGTAATATTATCAAGAAACAGGTGGCAGCATGCCAAAGGACAGGCAGTTTCAGATTCATAGTAAGCTTTAAAAGAAACTGCTTCCTATATGAGAAATATTTCATCTCAGTTGCAAAGATGGAAACTGAATCTGAGGCTGATCACTGGGCAACGTGAATATGTGTTCACGTCACTGCTCAAAATGAATTTCAAACATCTATGCAAAGAGGAATGAACCAAAGCAGGCGTGTATGTTCGTTGTGCTCATTAATGGGTTTTGACTCTGCATTTGTTGCGGTAGCAGTCTGTGGAGTGGACCTCAGGAGCAACTGAGGAGGCGTCAGGCAGAAAAACAACCGCAGCATCTGCAGGACACCGGTCTTAGTTTCTCTCAAGCAGAGAATAAAGGGAACGCAGTAGGAAACGGTTTTGCCCCCGCAGACAGAAAACAGTAAACAGACACTCAGTCGGGGGCAAATGCATGACGCATAAACACACACACACACATGCACACTCCAGAGGGCCAAAGCTCTGACTCTGAGGTCTTTTTTGCTCACACACATGCACGGCCCTGCACAAACACACGTATACACAACTACAGTGTGCAAAGCTCTTTTGTCAAGGACAGTATTGATCTTGGAAATCTCTGAGCTCTAAATCAGAACACACCTGATTATGAAAGCTTTTAACCTAAATGCTTAATGCAGCACAGGTTTAATGGGAAGAGCTTATGTCTGACACAAAGAGTGTGCATGTGTGTGTGTGTGTGTGTGTGTGTGTGTGTGTGTGTGTGTGTGTGTGTGTGTGTGTGTGTGTGGCTGAGGTTCAGTCAGTTTGATTGATTATAGGATGCTCACCTGGGCATTTCACTCCCACTATGACTCTGACGGGCATTTTACTAATCACAAGGCCAGAGTAATGAGGGATTGAAGGTGGGCCCATCGTCATTAAACCAAATGAAAGCCCAAATGGGTTTAGTCTGTTGTGGTGAGACTGCTCAAAATGCTGAGAGGAACCATTTTGAGGCGGACTCACATGAGAAAAGACTCGTTATGCATTATCATAAATCATGCGCTGCAGCTGTTTGTTCATTTTGCTTCGTCCAGTCCTCCAGGACTCATTTCACCACACAGTGAGATACTGCGATTCATAAGGTCGCTCTAAGATTCTTATTACGCTGCAGCTGATAAGAGTACATTTTCATTCCAGTAAACACTCATTTGCATGTATGGTTCTATATTTTCATACTTTGTATTTTTTTGTGCCAACACTGTAATAAATTGGTGAGTCTATAGTTCATATAAGTGAATGTGAGTGTTTGTGGTTGTGTGGCTGGCGATCCATCCATGGTGTACCCCTGCATTTCATCCGCAGAGGCTCCTGCCGACTCCTGTGACCCTAAATAATAATAAGGAGGTTTAGATAATAGATGGTGGGGGCTTTTTTTTTTTTAAACCATCCCCTGTAATATAACTTCTCACCACACGGGGGCAGCATATCACATGATGGTCTCATGTATCACTGTCTGATGGAAGATGCCACCTCCAGTGGGACGAAGTGGTATTACCAGGGCCATTTCAAGTACGGACTTGTGTTCTTGGGAATCTGTATTTAAGAATATAAACTGGCAGAAGGTACTTTGGAGGACACAAGAACGCATCTCTCTCTTTCTGCAACTGGAAGAGCAGCGTACTTGTGTTCTTCATGACATCAGATCCGAGCTAACCTCTACAGTTCAATTGATTATAAAAACAAACACCTTAATATTAAAACAACTGGGAATGGGCCGTATATTATAACCAATAGTTTACACAAAGTGTTTTTAATGGATTTTATGCTTTTGTGTGCCAACGTTATGAGCTTGGTCGAGGGGAAAAGAAAAAAATCAAAAATATAAAGCTATAATACCTATATTCTTGCACGAAAAAAACCTTAGTCCTCTCCTATCTTCTATTACTTTTGCTCCTTGGTGCAAAATGCACTCTGTGCCGTCTCAAGTCCACACAATTTCCGCTAGATGCAGCCTCGATAAAATTGGCGTAGCGATGATACATCCACGCCTTTCATCTTTTCTTGCAACTGGAAGAGTACTTCAGCTGCAGATGATGATGTTTCACAAGAAGACACAAGAACAGACACTGAAAAATGGCCAAGATGTCCCGGACCGTCCTCACTCATTAGGACAGTATTGTGTTCCCATTTGTTGGACTGCCCCCAGATGGTCAGACGTGGTATTGCTACATATAATGGCTTTACTTTATCGACATATGTTTTAAAGACAGACTCCTTTAACAACTTCTACTTATTTGTTATGAACCGTTTCCTTTTCTGTGCCTCTTGAAATAGGTATTTTTCTTTAAGTATAAAGCTATATCCACTCCTATCATCATATTTCAGCCTCACCCGATTAGGATTGTATTTTTATTGTATGTGGTATAATGAAAATTAAAAAGTAATTGCAATAATAGACGGTGGCATTTCAGGGGAAGGGAACACAATGGTTGTAATTGTTAGAGATTCAAATCTTGGAAATGTCAGGAGACAATGCCATATTACCATGACAACCCTGCTGTTGTCTTGTCAAGGTTGCAAGCGCATGCAGTGTGGCGACGAAACGAGACCCTGAGCGTTCCTCCCTATCAGGAATAGCTGCAACAATACATCTCTTTTCCACAAGCTATTGTTCCCCACCGAAACCGAATTGACCTGTTCCCTGAAATTGCTTGTCCAAAAATCAATGAGGCATCATCGTCTTCCTCCCACCGCGGTCCAAAGTGCTTCCAAATACAGTAGAGGAATTTATATTATTCATGAGCCCCAGGTTCACACAAGGCCATCGAGTCGGCCCAGACTCCTTAATGGCTGACCTGCCCTTCATCACTGCCAAACGGGCCCTGTCATCCCTACTTGGCAGTCGCCAAGCCCAGAGGATTGAAACTCCTTTGAAATATTCAATACGGCATTAAAGATCAGAAAGAAGTCGGCTAATTATGCTTACACACATACGCACGCTGTCTCTCTTCTCCAAAAAGCCTCATAAGCACAGAGTCGGTTGGAGTAATTAGGCATTTTGCAGTCAGTAAAGATGTAATGGTGCTTAGATATTTGTGAATGAAAAGGGAAGGCGGTTTTGGAGTGTGTTATTTTGTCTCTTAATGTCTATATTAAGACTCAGGGATGTAAGAGTTGGAAAAAAAAATGGAGTGTTTACATGTTTCCCTCTGTGTACAGTAAGAGACAATAATAACCTCTATCAAGGCAACTCATCAGGTTGAAATATTGATGCTTCTGCCGCTGCCGCCGCCGCCGCTGCAGCAGGTTGCAGGGACACTTCAATGCCTCAGAGGAGAACAGATGCAGATGTGACAGATTCTGCATCGAATGCACCCTCCCCCCTCCCGTCTACGTCTGACCCAAGGTCTGGCTGTCTGTCTCTTAATCTACACTTTCTATTTAGAATAATGACTATTTTGGTGAGTAATTGCAGTTATTGATGAATCGTGTTCACCCAGTTGCAGGAGGGCCTCCGACAGAACGTAAAGGTTTTTATATTTACGGTTCACACTTCTGTAATTCATGCAGTAATATCAGAGGTCTGTTATTGTAGGTTTAAAGGCCCCTTTGTGACAGCTTTGAAAAAAGTCAGCGAAATTAGTTATTAACCCAATGCCAGCTTTAAGAAGATATTTTCTGTATTTGGAGGCTAAAAGTAATTAATGTTAGATTAAAAAAAAAAAAAGATGATCACAAATCCCTTTATTCACAAATCTGCTACAGTGTCAAAGACACAAATCCTTTTGTACAGTCTGCTGCTGCAAGTAAACATCATGCAGACTGAAAAAATGATGCTTACGGTATAAGTAATGGGTTTGTTGCTTCATCTTGACAACAAATATGTCATTGTCTCATTGTAATGGGATTAGATTAAAATTAGATTTGACTGAAGTATATTTACTTGGCTTGTATTGCTTATATTAGATGTATAAAGGAAGCATCATCTATCTATCTATCTATCTATCTATCTATCTATCTATCTATCGATCAGGTCGTGATTGAGATGACCTTTCTGTAAAAGCTTCAGAAGATGGGGTGATTTTCTTGTGGAAAGTGGCTGAGTAAAAAAACATTGACAACAAAACCAATTTAAAAATGTGTATTGCAACATTTTTCCCTGGAACTCACTTTTCTGAAATCAAAATATGGCTCAATAGAAACATCCACAGCTTATCATTGATAACATGACAGTTGTTACACTTACCTGAGTTCTGAGGGTTAAGTCCAAACATTTGGTTATAAGTGTGTAGTTGAATATGGATCCAGTGGAAAGAATGTAGCATAATACACAGGGAAAAAAAAATAACCACTGCAGTTATGGGTTTCTCTGAAATGGGAATAAAAACCTTGTTCTCACAACATCTGCTTTATAAACCTGAGGACAAGTAAAGACCATGAAGGACAGTTTGATCTGTGTTCAATATGAGTTTCAAATCTTCTTGGCATGTTGTCCACTCCACCTTCTGGTTATTGGATCAAATATACATTGAAACATAATTTCTGTTGTGGAAGCAGTAAAATATGCACTCGTTCCCCTGTAATCATCGATTTCTGAGTAGCCCCGAAAGCTGCATCACTCAAAACCTACTTCAGCAACAGCATTTATTACATTACAGTAACCATGGTGATTTATTTTCTGTGTGATTTACAGTTGAAATGTATTTATGGATGGGAGTGGGCGGAGGTTCACGGGGTGTATGTGTCTGTGTGAGTGTGTTTGTGCACGCATGGCATGCCAGGGGCCGAGTCAATTAGATATCTTGCCCACACACACACACACAGACACACACAGACACACACAGACACACAGACACACACAGACACACACAGGCACACACAGACACACACAGACACACACTTGCTTTGTAGGAATGGTTTTGTCTAACTTTAATCCTGGTAACAAATGTAGCAGTCATATTTAGCAGCCTGCCCACATTCAATATTAAATAATAGAGCTGCTATTTTCAGATATTTAATTAAGAAAAAACGTCAGGTTCTGTCTCTGCCAATAAAAAAAAAGAAAAGTTTGTGAACAGATGAACATGTAGACACTAAAAATGGACTGATTTAATCATTCTGCTAAGATGTCTTCACAATGCAGACGCTGTCCTCAACGGAGGTCTCTCCAACTCTAATAATGGCTTGACTGCGCCATCTAGTGGACAAACTGCTGTCAGCAGAGGTTTTCACTGGAAATGCACTAAATTCACAGACCGTGGATGTGTTTCCGTTTTCTGGAGCAACAGAGGAAACATTCATCCATCTATGGACCCACGAATAGGTGTAAACTATAAATGTTTTCATCAATCAGCTGAGATCAGATATGTGTGGCGACTGCACTACCACTATTTCTACTATTGGAGGATTGACTCCAGTGCTTTTCATGATTGACACGACTATTAACTAGTCCCAAAGTCATCTAGCAAAAAAAACATCCTCCAACAACCCCCTCCACCTCAGAAAAGTAATGAATAGTTAATGATTTAAATTGGACTTAATTTGTAGATGAAACATGAATTTTACATATTAAAGATACAATTATGGACTTGAAATTGCATTATTTACCATTATAGTAGCCAGTTTACACCGTATATCAGCATCACTGAAATGGACCTAATGCTTAATCAATCACAACGATATGCAAATATTATTCAAAGGCCAATGATGCCATATATTTATTCAAACAAGGCCATTATAAACACAATACTGTATATACATAAATACATGCAGATGGACCAAAACATTAAATCAAATGCAAAATACAAATAGTTTACAAAACTGTACATTAACAAGAGGAAGAACTGGTGATACAAGATTCTGTCACCTTGGTGCAACGGCATTTCAGTGATCCGAGTATGAGACCGAGAGACCCGAGACGAGACAAGACCAAGACCACAAAAAAGTGGTCTTGAGAACTAACAGTCTACCACAGATGTATGAATTTAAGACTTTTAAGTGATTTACTGGATTTAACTTGTTGATATATACTGTATGTGATCCTGTAGTACCATAAAAGGGTGGACAGTGTGGTTTTTACCACTTTGTACTGTTATCCCGTCTCAGAAAACACCATGGTATTGAGGAAACTAAGAAATGAAGCATCTCATCTGTTATTTTGTTCCATTTTTCTTGCAAACATGACTTAAACATCTGTTTGGGTTTGTATCAAAATTCTCTAGAAACAAAACTCTAGGAAAGGGTATAAGTGCAGGCATGTCAGTCCAGCACCATCTTCAGGTTTTGCATCGTCTTGTAGAAAAATCCATAAATATCTCTGGAACATATGTCACATTAAAGGCAGTATATGCAATTTTTAAATGTTATTGCACTTTTTTCTTAAGTAATATCTTAGATCCTGGCTTTTTGTACTTGTTGATTTATAACAGTCTAGATGGGCCTTTTTGTTACTAGTCAGGATCACATTTTCTGCCCATTTTCTTCCAAAACAACATCTGGAATAATAATTCATCTGATCACAATACATGTTTCAAATGCCAGATGCCTCTGAGCCTGGAGACATCAAGCCTTACATTAGGATCTTAACTTGCTTATTTACATTTTTGTAGTGTTTGTCAATTTTGCCCTGTGTTGTAGTGTCTGAAAAAGAGTACAAGCAGGAATCCCTCAGCCTGTGTGGCTATCAGCTATTGATGAGTGACGGTTCTGGATGCTGAGTCACGTGAGAGATCAGAGATCAGAGATCAAGTGAGATCTCTCTGGATTTGTTCAATCATCTCATGCATTGCAAGGCATTTTAAAGGAGGAAATGTTCAAATGTCTCTTATCTGGATTTATATTAAAATGATAATGAAATGAAAAGATTCTTGAATTTAGAAGATTTTCAATCATATTTTAAAATAAAATAAAATTAGATTGGATCTTTATTTAGTCATTGTTATTTAACAATGAAATTAGAAGTGCCAGAAATAAATAGATTAATACCGTAGTATATAAAACATTTGCACACAATATAAAATAAAACAAATGCCGGATTAAAACCAATAAATAATTAAAAATAGCCTACACATGCACACAATCCCTCATATCAGTTACAGTTTGTTTTTGAGTAGATTGAGTTTTTTTTTACAGCCGTAGGATAAAATCTCTAAATCAGGTTCTTCCTGTTTTTATTGCTCTGTACCGAGGGCAACGGTGCAAACAGAGAGTGTCCAGGGTGAGAAGTGTCCTGCTTTGTGATCTGTTTTGCCTTTTTAATGCAGCGGTTATTGTGCAAGTCCTGCAGTGAGGGGAGAGGGCAGCCCAGGATTTTTTGGGCTGTACTCACAACCCTTTGTAGAGCCTTCCCTTGAGCCACCGTGCTGCTGGTAAACCACACACAGATGCAGGACGTCAGTATGCTCTCTATGGAGCACTTGTAGAAAGACACCAGCAGTTTCTCCTTGATATTGTACTTCCTAAGGACCCTCAGGAAGTACAGTCTTTGCTGGATCTTTTTTGTCAACCCAAAGGTGTTCAGGTTCCACGTGAGGCCCTGCTCAATATGGACCCCAAGGAAACGGAAATCAGCTTCCCTCTCCACACAGTCTCCCCCAATGGTTAGTGGTGTAGGGTCCGTTGTTTTCTCCCTGTTGTCCATTATGAGATCTTTTGTCTTTAGGTGTTGAGGAGCAGATTGTTCTCGCTGCACACTGACAGCCGCTTCCCCTCACCCCTGTAAGCGGACTTGGCGCCTCCTGAAATGAGCCCTACCACTGTGGTATCATCAGCAAACTTCACAAATGTGTTACTGTGATGGGCAGAGGTGCAGTCATATCATCTAAATCCACATGCAGGTGGAGTGAGGGAGACCCAGCTCCCATAGTTTGTCAACCAGCCTGTGAGGCAGGATGGTATTAAAATCAGAGCTGTAGTCCACAAATAGCCTCCCTGCTGCTCCAGGTGTGACAATAAAAGTCATTAATGCCTGACATGTAAAATAATACACAAAAAACACCCCCAATTCTGTCTATAACAGTTTCTAAATAAATCATTATCAATACATGTTTGGTGGTGGTCGGAGGGGCCGTTTGGCGCGGAATGGCAGCCATGCTTCTGTCAGTCTGCCGCAGGGCAGCTGTGGCTAAAAATGTAGCTTACCACCACCAGAGAGAATGTGTATGAATGAATAATGGTCTAAGTGTAGCACTTTGAGATTCATTGAATGGAAAGTGCATTACAAGTTAAATTCATTATTATTATTATTATTACATGTTTGTCATTTGATGTACTATTTTATTAATTGGCTTTATTTTAATGTGTATTATATAAAACTTTTTTTGTTGTTGTTTTAATTATGAGGTGGTAGGGATGTCTCAGAAATCTATGCATCAAATACGACACATCCGGCAGTACAGGGTTGATTTATATCAATTGAATATATATTGGGTTCATATACTGTAGTTCTGATTATCAGATTAAATACATTTTTTCTCTTTGGCTGTTACACACATGTGATGGATCAGTTATGGATCAGTTAAGATTATATATAGATTTTTCTCCCCATTATGGAGAATTTGGATAGAAAAGAAACATTGTTAATTTTTCACACACTTCCTTCTTTATTTTTCTATTTATGAGAAAAAGAAAAAAATCTGGATGCATCTTAAGCATCCAAGTGAAGCTTTTAAACAGTAAATCATTTTTTTTTTAAAGAAAAAAAAGAAAAAAGAAAATCCTTTTAATACATCCTCAAAAAGGCCTCATGCTGAAGTTCCTTTTGGCTGCAGATGGCAATGTTGCTCTGCAAGAGAGCTTCCCTTTTGTGGGCTTGCTTTCTTTCTTTTTTTTTTTTACTTCCTTTGTTCTTTTAACAAAAGGAAAAATTAGAGTAAAAACTTCACGGAGACACGCATCATCAAAACTCGGTTCGATTGTTCTTGACAAAGTGGCGGTGGCCTGAGTAGAATACAAATTACATTAACTCAAATCTTGACAGTGGAGATGTGATGTACGAGTCGCTTATTTTGCTCCACGTTTAAGTCGTACATCCTTTGACTTATTGTGATATTTCAAGGTAGGAGAAGTTAAATTCAACATCTAAAAAAACGGTTCTTGAAATTGGACCACAGATAAAAGCCCAGTGCTCCGTCTGCAGGAGCTACAGGTGTCCAAACAAAAGAGAGGTTCGATATAGGAAGGTTAATGGTGTAGAGCCGAGCAATGACAGATATATCCTACAGACAGATTTAAAGGCAGGAAAATGTATTTTTTTTTCTTCTCTACCTGGAAAATGTTGCTGCGTGGCTGAAAAATATAGGCCCAGTGCAGCAGATAAGCCGGAAAGAGGGATCATGTATGGATGGCGAGGCGGGACAGATGTGTCTCACGCACATGGAGGGAAATGACTCTCTGGGGGACGAGAGAACCAGGAGGATGGATTGGAAATGAAAAACAGGATTCCGTCTCGGTATGAGGCAAAAGGCAAACCAAAATAGAGGTGCTGACAGCTTCCTCCATCCAGTCCCGGTGGGAGCGCTTATCCAGTTTTGCGTTGCGAGATAAGACGAGGATTTATTTATTCAGGTTGATAGCTCCCAGCATACTTTGAATGATAAAGAAGTGTGTTTGGGTGTTGTGTGTTCCTCGCCTTTCAGTGTGCCAGTCAGGATTAAAGGTTATGGTCGACGGGACAAATAAGCGTTTATTAGAATCCATAAATGAGAGCTGCGAGTTTCTCAGTTTTCTTATCCTGTGGCGGCCTTGTTGTGTGGACTTGCTCCCACTTTGTGCACCTGAGAGCTGCGATCAAACCCTGTTAAGCACGTTCCCATTAAAGCACAGCACAAGTAAGCCCACATCAAACACCAAACCAAGGATATTTTATCCATTGTCTTCTTGGAAAAAAACCCCACATCTAACAGAGGAATAAACGGGAAAGGGAGCCTTTTGTTGCGGTTATCCTCCTGGTGGTTAAAAGGAAGGTGTAAGGTTCACTGCTGGATGGATGTGATGTTATTTCAATCAGAAAAGACATCCGTTCTGCTGGAAGACACATCTGCGTTGACTTCCCTGGTGCAGATGCTTCCCAGCGTGATGATTTCTACGTCTCGTATGTTTGGTTTTCAGTCTGGAGGAGTGCCGCGCGGCGCTGCTGGCACAGCTGAGGGGAGCGCTGACCTCGGGGAAACTCTTCAATGTCATATCGAGAGCTGTTGGGTTTGGCCAGCGTTGCCGTATTTACGCAAGGTAAAAAGAGATCTATTGGGGAATAACCTAAGCAGAAGTTTAAGAAAATGTTTCAGAAAAGTAATCTGAACTGAAATATTCTACGATTTACAGATGGTTACTTTTGTTTCTGTGTCTTACGTTGAAATATACTTCCCTGGATAAACCCTACTGCACCTCATAATCCTCATAAACACATGGGACTTTAAGATATGGGAAAAGCTGACCAGCTAGGCCTGGACTATGGGTTATCTAAAACTTTCTTTTTTGTTCTTTAACCGCTCCTCACCAGTCCTGATACATGTAACAAGAAATCAAGAGTAACTAGTAATAAATAAATCAATAAAATACTCAAGTCTGATCATAGATACAGTAAAAAAGTCCTTACGTGAACTGTATATAAAGAACTGGAAAACCCCTATGTGACTAAACAATGTTATTGCTGAAACAAGAGTGATTATTATCCTACACTTATTCCTCCACAGCTTGAAGTAATTTCCCAGCGTGTGGTCCGTCGAGGAATCAAGCCAGTTTAGCAAACCGGATGTACCTGCTTCGTTAAGACTAAACCGTAGAAAAAGAAAACAAATGTGAAGACCACAGAGTCTGAGCTCAAATAATCCATTTAGATGCAACATGAATATAGTGTTAGAGCCATTTGTACATATGAACAAAGTGATAATAATTTAGATTTTGTAATATTTGATTTCAATATCAGTTCGCAGAGTGCTTGCTTAATATTAATAGTGACTGCAGCTTTCTCATTGGTTAAGGACATATAACGTGATGTATGTGTATTTTGGTTTAGTGAAGTTATGGAACCGAGAGAGCACACTAGTTTGCACGAGAGTAGTATTTTGTTTGAAAGAAAATGAAAGAAGAACACGGAGTGTGATGTTTTATTGAAGTACACGTCAGCTACATGCTCGGGAACTATAGCTTAGTGTGCATTACCAGAGAGTAGACAGAAGGAAGACAGTGGAAGAAAATAATTGATCAAAAGTGAGCCATCGTAAGTAAAAACTGAAATTTTAACCTTTAAATATGTTTCATGGCCATAGTTCTTTGGAAAATGAAATAAATTGTTGACACAAAACTTTAAAAATGAAGCCGGGTCACAATAAACTGAGAAGTTACCTGTCCCATGCTATGATTAATTTAAATAATAATATATTGTTCCCCAGGTTAAATAAAAGGGACGTTTTCAGCGCCACCCAGAAGTGTCTTTTTCAAGGAAATCTTTGTGGATTTCAGCAAGACAATGCCAAACCACAGTTTGGATCGGTCACAAAAGCCCGGCTCTGTGAAAGTACCAAACTGGCCTGATGGTAATGCAGACTATTAATCCATCAAAAGGTTTATTTTATCATCAAATCATAGGCGAAACAAGAAAAATAAATAAGTTAAGGCAGCTGAAATCTTGAAGAAAGTCAAACTAGCAGATTAAATGATGTTATTGTTTTCATTTGCAGTATCCAAACCTTTTTGGAACATGATTGTGTTTAATTTCTTAAATCACACAAAACCTTCAAATGGTGCAAAATAAATGATTCATTTTATAAATTTGATGTTATGAAACAGCAACAATATCCTGCTGATTCAGCTGGATTTCTTCCCCCTTCCTTCAGTCCAGTGGTTCCCACAATTCCCAGTTTCTTCTCAGGTCCTTCACAATCCAGTCAAAACTCAATTGTCCCACATTTAGTCAAGAGTTGAAACAATAAATCTGGAAACAACACAAAGGTCTGTCCGTCAACACTATAGGTGGCCACAAGAGACCCTCAGAACAGGGATGAAAAACAAATCACACAATAGACAGTGGAGATCAGAGGGAGCAAGGAAGCCTCGGTCAGGGATGTTTGGGATACTTTATGGGGATGGGGTAGAGGTGTGGCTCCGCGGGTCAGGCCGGTGCTTTCCTCTCTCCTCCGCTGGGAGGGACCCCGATGTCTGTTACAACAGGAAGAGCCTCAAGGTCAAAGCACAGGCCTATTGTCTTCCTGCCTGTGTGACAGATGCCTGTCTGTCTTACTTTGGTATCTCTGTGTCAGACACACACCCATCCATACCTCCGCCTGTATGGTGGGAAAAAACACCGTATAGAAAAATGAGGGCACATGCAGGACATTGAGTAACATGAATGCACTTTGATTAAAGTAATATCAATGCACATTGAAAGAAATCCAAAAATTATACATATGGGACAGAATATCAGACCAGAATGTCCTTGTTCTTCATGATGTTGTTTGTTTAGTTTATCTGAGTCATTGACTCGATATTGCTGCCCCAACTGACGAAGGCAAAGAAAGTGCCCTCTCCACCAGACGTGTAGCGTGCAGGATGTGCGTCATGTTGCCCCAAACATCAAACGCCCGAGCATACGTAGAGCAAACGTAGAATCTGCTCTGTCCCTTCCTTTAGAGCAGTGATTCTCAACCGGGGGCCCGTGGTGTAATTGCAAGGGTTCCGTGGGTCTGTGAGAGTAAAATATATATATATTTTTAAAAGATCCTCTGACATTTATAGAAATAGATTATTATTTTACTCAAATGTGGCCGATACCTTTATCTACCTAAACTACAGAGTGTCACATGACCTTCTTTTACTCTTTACAAGTGTAATTCGTGGTATTTTGATAAGAAATCTTGCACCCATTTGCATTGTTGAAGTTACTGCATGACACTGTTGACACAAGCGTAACTCGATCTGCATCCTTTTCAAATTATGAGCCCCCTAGCATTTCAGTGGGAATACACCCTTCATTTCTTTAAAATGCTTTTATTGTGAAATATTCGCAGGAATATTTGCAGAATTGAAATTCAGATTCAGATTCAGACGACTTTATTAATCCCTCTGGGAGGTTCCCTCGGGGAAATTGACATCTCCATCTCACTCACTCAGCACTGTCATATACAAATAAGAAACCCCCCAAAAACACCCATATAAAGATAAAAAGATAAAAAGATTTAAAAAACAAAAAATTGCAATTTTGCAAGAAGAATGGGATAAGCAGAGTAACACAAAGAAGAAGAAGAAAAAAAGAAATCATACTAAAAAATAGGACCACTTGTTCCAAACCTAGCAGACTCGGAAAAAAAACAAAAAGAAAACAGACAGCAAAAAGAGACTTTACAAAGAAGAATATATCATGTTGGGGGGTCCTAAGAGTTGATCACAGATTTGCAGGTTGAGAAGGTTGAGAACCACTGCTTTAGAGCACGTCAGTGGGTTTCCAGTCTGGTTCAGGTTGTCCAGGTTAATATATAAATATCTGTATTCCTTCACCACCTCCACCTCCATTGGATCCTTGACACCACTGCAAGAAATGCAGCATGAACGGGTCTACTGCATTCAAGAAGTGCAATCTTCAGACCTGCAACCCTGCAGCCGCCGTCCCTCCTCGGCCTATTATCTCAGCCCTGTAAAGCCTTCCAGGGGCACAACTTCATAGGCATTTCCTGCTTGTGAGAGGCATATGCAGCTCCGTTGATAAGATAAGCCGCAGAAAATAAAGACACGGCAAACCCAAGCCTCTTTCAACTCCTCCAGTCAAACAAACCCCGACGTCTATTTCAGCAGATAAGGTCGCACAGGCGCAGTGCCCCGCCCTTAAAACCTTAGAGACACACACTCGTCCCTTTGTGCCCCGATAACGGAGACCAGTGGATGCATGTAATCAGCATATTATTGATAGTCTTAATGAGAACGGCTCTGAGTCACTGAAGCCATTAGCTGGTATAAAAGAGCCTTAATTGTTTTGTGTGTGCATGTGTGTGTTTTATAGTGTGCACATGTTCCTGGGCTAAGATCAGGCTAATTAAATTCATTTCCTTAGTAAGTAACTTTCTTTCCCGTTCTTAATTAAGAGGGTTAATTATGGGCCTGGACAGTTGAAGCATGCATGTTTGTGTGTATGTGTTCGTGCAGTTTGTACGAGAGGCGGATAATGACGCAATGAGCATCCAAGGCTTAAATTAAACAATCTTTTGATATGTATTCAAATTTGAAGAAATTATGAATATTTTAAGTCAGCATTTCTTGTAAATAATGCAGTATTGTGCCTTGAAATTCAAAAAGAGAGTGATGATACGACATGTTCTCTCTGATAATGATCCCCTTGTGCCACAAATCCCCACTTCAGCTGCAAGTAACAGTCGTTTTCATGTCTCAAGGAGGAATCCACATGTTGTACTTTTCTGTTAGAAGCATCAACAATAGGTCTGGTGTTAATTCAGCCTTCTGTCGTCACCGGCAGGCAGAAGGAGATGTCTGCGGCGTGGCCATGGCGTGCAAGACACGATTCAATTCAATTTTATTCCATTTTATTTATATAGCGTCTAATACAACAAAAGTTGTCTTTAGATCGCTTTCCACAGACCCAGAACATGACCCCCGAGCAGTTATTTCATAAACAATGGCAGGTAAAAACTCCCATAGTGGGAGAAAAACCTTAAGCCAAACAGTGGCAAGGAAAAACTCCCCTTTAGGAGGGAAGAAACCTTGAGCAGGACCAGGCTCATAAGGGGGGACCCTCCTGCCGAGGGCCAGACTGGGAGTCAGGGACGGCAACAGCACAGCAGGCAGGTGGAAGCAGCAACAGGATGACTAGGGGTGAGGACCGCAGGCCAGCACGCAGCTCCCGAAGCTCCGGCCCAATCATCAAGTCCCAGGTTGGGGTGCAGGGTCGGGGAAAGGTTGAAAAGGGGCAGGGCCAGGGAGAGGAGTCTTGAGGGACGAACCTTCTCCCCCGCCCAAAAGGGGCCGTTACCCTGCCCCCCTCACTCCCCCACTGCAGGATCCGGTGTTTTGCATTCGGAGATGCTCTTCGCCACCGGCAGAGGATGCTGCAACATGGGCAAAAGAGAAGAGAAGGGGGGGCCAGCACAAGAAACTACAGGAGCGACTCTAACACACTAGAGTTTACACTACCTAGAGATTTACCAACACCAGCTAGAGGTTTACTAAACACTAAATATAGGCTTTACTAAACAGAAATGTTTTAAGTTTAGTTTTAAAGGTGGAGGTGGTGTCAGCCTCCTTAACCCAGATTGGAAGTTGGTTCCATAATAGTGGTGCCTGATAGCAGAACGCCCGCCCTCCAAATCTACATTTGGATACTCTAGGAACTACGAGTAAACCTCCACTCTGAGAACGGAGAGCTCTGACAGGAACATAAGGCACTATCAGGTCTTGCAAATAATGCGGAGCTAAGCCGTTTTGGGCTTTATATGCAAGTAATAAAATTTTAAATTGGATTCTGAATTTTACGGGTAACCAATGGAGCGAAGCCAACACTAGAGAGACATGGTCTCTCCTGCTGATTCCTGTCAGTACTCGTGCTGCTGCATTTTGGGTCAGCTGGAGCCTATTCAGCAAATTACTTGGACATCCTGCTAATAACACATTACAGTAATCTAGTGTAGAAGATACAAACGCATGAACTAGTTTTTCTGCATCACACGAGTGGCTTGTGACTTTTTATGTGTGCGCATGCTGCGAGGATGAGCGTGCGCATGCGCCCCGTCGGGGTCACGCTTCCCGTCCGTGAAAATGGCTGATTCAGGGATCTGCCATTTTTGTTTGTCAACTGGAGTCCGTGTTGCACCAGTTAGACATCTGCGGGTAGGCAACTAGCTCCACCATGATGATGATGATGATGATGATGATGATAATGATGATGACAATGAGTCTCTGCAGGCAGAGCGAGACATTAACGCCTTTTACACACTGCTGACTTCTCTTAAAGCCGCAGGCCAGTTTATCCTTATATGGAGAGAAACATTAATCCCGGCGGCCTCTGAAAATCATCTTAGATGTGCATCCTCAACAAAATTAAATAGAGCAGAAAAATATCTTCTGTGTATAAAACAGTGTGAAAAACTACGGTTCATAGTTTTTAATACCTTGATGAAGAGATGGAGACAGGTTGAATCATTGGCAGGATTTACTGCAGCAATATAAATGTTATGTTCAAATGTAATTTGCTCATCAAACACTTGCCTTTAGATGGAACTGCTGGCATACAGTAGCTTTAAAGCTGCGAGGATCAATATTTCCATAAAAAACACATTAGGTTAAACCCTTTGGAATCGTGAAAGTGGCTGCAGGTATCGACAGACTCGCAAAGGATCCATTTCAGACCATTTTAGCACCTTTGAACTCTGTTTTGCCCCTGCTATAAAGTCTTTTAGTTCTGTCACACCTCAACGCTAAGGTTTATTCCAGCTTATTGATCAGGAATAAACAGCTAAAAGAAAAAAAAGTTAACTCAATTAGCAATTTGAGTTTCCAAATGATTGTGAATCAAGCAGTAGAGAGCTTAAGGAGCTATTTCCCCCTGAAGGGGGAGGATAGCAAAGAATGAAGTGAATAGCATCATAATTGTGACAATTTGGCCCAAATTGCAGGATTTTTCTGAGAAATACCTTCTTTTCTGCGCCATTCACGTCAAATTGAAAAACACCTGTTTCACCCGTGTCATTATAAAGCCATCAGGATGACGTCATCGCAAGGATAAGCGCCGGTGCCCTCAGGTGGTCAAAAGCAGTTATTTATCTTTTTTCTTTTCCACCAGTGGATGGGAGTTCTCATGAGTATGGTTCGGACGACACATGGTGAAGAAAACAAAACAAATAAAAAAAACCCTCATATTCTTAATGATTGTTTTAATTGAGAGGCTCCGGGTTTGTGTCCATCAGTGTGTCTCTGCACGCCACTTGTCACATATCCTGCTGATGCTTCATTAGGTATGGCTTTTTATTAGCTTCTGGTGTGGTGGGGATGGGAGGGGGTCAGCACGGCTCCGGCAGTAAAGCAGCACAGCCGTCAGCCCTGCACACGGGGAACAAACACCCCATTAAACCAAGGCCTTCACATATTACTGTAATAAAAGCCCCTGCTCTCGCCTTTATGGGCTTTTTAATTATGTCTATTCGTCTTCCTGGGCTAGTGAGCAACAGTTCATGATGAGCCCCATTTCATGAATACTCCTCGACCGGCAGAAAGCTGGAGGGGGGTGAATTAAAAAGGAAAATGCTGGAAATGCCTTGAATGTGTTAAAAAAAAAAAAGAAAAAAAAAAAGACCATTGTCAAAGTGCTGCATGTGGAGCGAAACGTGCTGCCTTTCATTTCAATTTGAGGCTCGTCTTTATTTTAAAATCGTAAAAATGAAGGCTCATGCGAAGCCATCAGTGATGTATTGAATTATCGGAGCGATCAACACAGCGGAAAGCCTTGCTGCAGGTTCCCGAACATATTGAACCACACCAATCATCCTGCATTCATCCAAGAAATGAGTTCCTTAAGTTCACGTGACACCGTTAATGTCTAAGTTCTGCCACAAGACCTACCCTTCAAAGATATCCTGGATGCATCCATGCACGTTGTTGAAATCTTCCATATACAGAAATTTATGCACATCTTACAGGCAGCTTCCAAAAGTGCTAATCCCTGCCTATTAAAGTATAAAAGGTCGCTGGTTGACAGTGCAACTAGTGCCTGCAATTTGCATGTATTTAAGAGCGAACAGTATTCGCTGCCTTTAATAGCATTGACGAATCATATGCAGGGGGTCAAATTAGCATAGAAATACATTAACTGCACAACAAAAATTGAGACTCGGGGTAGGAGATTTCAGCCTTGGAAACAAAAACATTCAGTTCTGCTCCAGAGAATGAAAGAAAAAGCTTGGTTATAAATGTTTTATTGGTTTAAATCACGTGGAAACGGAATACACAGTAGGTTTGCAGTGCCTGCCGGAAATTACAGCGCTCACGAAAACCAACACCACAGCCAGCGCCACACCTGCTCCCAACAGCAGGGCTGCTGATGAATACGAGGCTGAGGAGGAAGCAGGGAGGAGAGAAACATTACTTGCAGAAGTTGGAATTAGCAATTAAGATTGCAGCAGACATAAATTTAGATGCCTCCCTCACCAGCGTGAGTCTCTCCCTGCATCTGGAGCTGAGGAAGAGGTTCTGGAGGAAGTTCTGCGTTGTCCTCCACCAGGATGGGCCCCAGGACTACAGTCTCCTCCCACTGCGGCGCTGCAGAGGGACACACTTGCTCTAAGGGAGGCTGTACCCAACAGAACTAAAAAACACCTTTAACCAACGTAATTGATATAAATACAGTAAATGCTTTTCCTGCTGGAGACGAGGTTTATCTTCTCCGGAGCCTTCCCTGTTGTGTCATGTAGCACCGGTTCTGTAAACATACCGGCATCTGCTGCAGGGCTCCTCCTCTGCCGCTGCCCGATGCAGCTGGTGTCACAGCAGCTACACACGTTATTGTCTCCACCTGATGCCACCCATCTGTCCAGAGATGGAAAAAGGGGTTTGTTAAACAGGAAGAGGAGATCTTTTTGTGTGATTCAAGTCATGCTCACCCAGGGAGAGAAAGAATGACACTTATCATGCACCAACCTTCTGGCTTCAGTCAGGAACGAACAGGCTTTGTTGTGCGAGTCAATGGGAACGTCGACTTTTGTCGCTTTCAGATGGCACGTGATGTAGAGCTTTAAGAGAATTAAGATGTATTGAAATTGCATTTTTAGACATTTATTCTAAACAATATGTGAGACTGCTTTCCGCAAGGATTTTAACACCATAGTTGTGGTCGCAGAGTAAAGTTCTGGAGACATTGTGGCTTGTTTATGGTACATTTGTGACTCCTATAAACATGACTGCAGAGAACTGGGAAGATTTTTTATATTTTGGTGGCACACACGACTTTATATGGGTTTTTTTTAACTGTAAAGATGTCTCACTGTAGCTGTACTTACTGAATTCCTGTCGTCTTCGTGAAACTTGAAGGTTTTCAGCTGGAAGCGGAGTTTATCCTCTTGGCTTCTCTGCGTGAAGTAAGACTGGGCTCCTGTCAGCTTAGCATCAGTTAAACACCTTCAAAAAGGTGACAAGATACAAGCACAGGACCCAGTTTCATAAAAAACATTTCAACTTCTTACCCTGAACATTCAAAACATGCCATTTTTGCTTTTAAAGTTCATCTCGTCCTATTTAAGCACATTAATTACAGCTTCTCACCCATAGTTGGTGATGAAGGGGTATCTGGGTTTGGAAGTGGGGTCGGGGTTCACGGTGGCGACGCAGCTGTCCACGAAGACCCTCAGCGGGATGTGGTGACCCCGGAGGACCGAGGCCTCGATGTACATCACGTCACTCAGGAAGTAAACATTGGAGGGCCGCCGCGACTGCCAGTCCTCTAATCAAATACGGAAGAGAAGAACCAAGTGGAACAGCAAGGTCGGGGCCATGAATCTGATTAGATGAAACTAAAAACGATGCCCACGGGAGACGGTCGGTCAGGCCAGCAGCGGAAAATGGGATATTGATACAATAACAAACGATAGAAAAGAAACCAATAAACAAATTAGGAGGCTATCAGAATCATTAACCTGGATCAGAAACATAAATATGGGTCTGCGTCTGCAAAAAGCAGTTTAAGATTTCCTCTAAACTTCAAAAAAGTACATGCAAGCACTCTTAGACCAACTTCTGAGATAAACAGTTCAATGCAATTACTATTATGCCAAACAGGAAATTAATTAGATGCCTTAATCAGCTGTATATTGATCGCTTCACTTGTGCGTGACCCCGGTGGGTCAGCTGCAGCCTGCAAGGCGTGTAATTTCAGCTAATAACCAGGCATCAAAACTTTCTCTTTGGTTATCAAGCCCCCGTTTAGCATCTTTAACAACTGCAGCGACGTCTGAGTGATTATAATTACAGTCGCTGTCATTGGGGAAATTAGGAGGACCGCCGGGTGGGAATCGGAAGTTGTTTCCCCCCCCCCAACCAGCTTCGGATGCGGAACATCAGCTTTGTCACTTTTTTTGACCCGATCCCACCTGTCATGAGGCGCAGGGAGAAGTGCAGCTGCTGATTGGCTTGGATGTCGGAGGCGAACGTCTTCCAGGCCGGCCTCATGGCATCGCTGCTCACGCGGTGCTTCCTGTGAGGATAATTACGGAGACGGGGGTCGGCTTCATCAAGGGAGGAAGTTACTTCACAAGCTAAAGTTAAGAGTGGAGTCAAAGTGGAGGACTAATCTCTCAAATTACTGTTTTTTTTCCCCATCCCTGAATCCGGCTCCAAGTCTTGCAAGATCTACGCTGCAAGACCCTACATAGGACTGACAGCTGAGACAGGAGGGAAGGTTGGGTGGCGGGTGCTAGGCAACCCAAAAAGTTTTCCAGGTTGCGGTTGGTAATAATTAAAACAAGTTTTCCCCAAATGGAGACGAGTACACGCTGTACCTTTCACAATAAACATAAAGCTCTGGCTTGAGAAGCATTGACGAACGAGAGATTAGCTGGGAGTTTCAGGCTCTTTCAGGAGCATCTTCTGCTGTACTTCAAACTTAGGAGCAGTTTTACATCCCACTGGGGAAGCTTCAGCGTGTTCAAAAGAATAATTTTACTGTCAAAAGCAGAAAAAAAACACGTCTTTTAAGCTCAAGTTGGAGATTTTTCACACCAAAGCGTCTTACTTGTACAGCTCAGGGCCAGTGCTCCTTCATGGGAAGGTTTATGTCATGTCACCTTTCCAGCCAATGGGAGAGCAGCTGATCCAGCCGAGGTTAAATGTGGCTTTACCTTTGATAGTGGCACTGAACTGGCACCTCTGCAAGGTTGGTCTTTAAAACAGAGGTAGTTCCTATGGCCGTCGGGAAGTACGTCAGACTAAATGTGTAGACCAGAGTGTCCTCCGTCATCTGCAGGAAGCACATAAACCGTTTAAAGTGACGTCAGATGCTCGGCAGCAGATGAATTTGAGGGGGAAACGGATCCACTGACCATAGCTGTGCTGTCGCACGCGTGCAGCTGCGTCTGGAACAGCAGGACGTGGTCCACGACCTCCGCTGCCGCACAGCCTCCCAACGTCAAATCGCCAGGACGGATCAGCTGACCATTTCCTAGGGACATGGAGCCAAAAAGGTAGAATTTTAAATCAAGATCAATAAACACTCAGCAAGTTGAGATTCAGCTACGGGACGAATAAAAGGTTTCTTAATGCATTGCTGAAAAAAGAAAAAAAAACAGCATTTGAGCTCCAAACGGGGGAAGCAGAATGCTTCTTTTCAAAAGAAATAAAGAGGAAACAAAATATTGATTGCTAAAGTTCTTAGCCATTTGCAGTAAATCGGAATTGTGTCCCATCTTCACCAGTCTATTCAATTTTCCAATTCAGGCCTCTAATCCGGCCCTTTTTCATACATTAAAAGCAGGAGGCCTTGCAAATGGACCCGTCCTGCTACCAGTGCAGACAAAAAAGGAGCACGCGTGATCAATTCAGGCAGTTAATGGGCAGCCATTACCTAGGAAGTTCTGTCTGACCGCTATGGTGATCTTCTCCTCGCCGCAGTGCACCGACACACTCTCGGCTGGCGTGGCCACCCGCTGCTCAAACTTTACCACCACCTAGAGCATCAGGAGACATGAAGACACGTGCATCGAGAAGGAGCCGTTAAACTGGTCGAGAAGGTAAAACTCCCTTAGAGCACCTTTGATTCCTTCTTGACAGGCAGGCGATCCGGGCCGTGGTTCACCAGTTGCAGCATCTCCTGAGCAGTGGGCCTGGTCCTGTGCAGCTCAGGGGAGTATTGCCTGGGCTGCAGTCCCTGTGGGCCTTCAGGAGTTTGCATCTGCTCTTTATCAGACTTCCCTGGCTTTTCTTGGCGAGGTGGGTCTCGGAGCTGGAAGGTCTTGAGCCGGAAGGTGGTAGGAGAGCCGGTCCGTCGCCTCACCGCCGTCAAGTTTGACTGGCGACCCGTCGACGGCGCTAACATTGTCTGGCCTTGAGGGACTTGGTGGAGGGTGTCATTGGTGTTGAACAGGGACCCGTTTTGTGTTGCAAAGCAAAGGCTTCCACCAAGGAGAAGGACAAACCCTAAGAAAACAGCCACCCTGAACCCCATTACAACCTTTCACACAAAAACCTTGGTGTTATATCGGTGTTTTCAGAGAGTCCTGCTTTGCCTGTCTCTGAACCAAAAACCAAGATATGGGAGCTCTGCGCTGGCTCCGCCTCCTCCTAATGACTTGATTGGATTCCAGCTGCAGGATTTCAAAGGGTGAAGCTTTTGGTCTCTTAAATTAAGTGCCGATCATCTCATGACTGTTTAAGAAACCAAAAGACAGTAAAAAGTTCATGTCAGTTGTTTGTTTTTCTGGAAGCAGAGAAGTGAGGAAGGGTTCAAACTCTGAAATCTGCCAAATGTGCACTTTCCCAACCAGAAACAACCCTGAGCCTCGAGAGCAAGAGGCCTTCACTGCCCTCATGAGGCTAATCAACCAGTGCGCTCAAGGAGCCTGAACCCAGTGCTGTTTTCTTTGTGTTGCCGTGCACTCTTGCACGTCCAGGCGGTGCGGTCACGAGCCGGCAGAGTTCAGCAGGAGTCACTCATAAAACTGAGATTTATCACCACCAGCGAATATGAATCGGCGCCGGTTGGGTTGCGCGTGACGTGGGACACGTCAGCCACAAAGATCAATGATTTCAGCTCTGTTGAAGTTGTGTAATTCCTAAAACAAAATTTAAAAAAAATGCTTTCCTGCACTAATAACACTATCAATATCTCAATTGTGCTGGTTTTGGCAGCAAACTTCTACAAAGTTCTTGGATGCAAGAGGCAATATTTCTAAAAGCCCCTGACATTCCAGCCAGTAAATGACCTAGACAGCAATGTACATGATGCACAAACTGTTCTCTTGTACCTTAAGTTCAGTCTGAGTTTCTTTTGACTTTTGAACCTGCAGAAATCTGGAACTGAAATTTATACAATGGAAAGAGCCCCAAGGCCTTGGCAGGGTTTGTTTTTCACAGAAAAAGCATTCACATAGCATCAGGACGTTGACAAAACTGTTTCCCAATGACGTCTTTCTCGACGATGTCACACAGGTCATCCAACATCACCGACCAAACATAACAAAACAGAAATATTAATATTTGCCCATTGCAGGTTTACGGAACCAGTTTTCCTTTCCTTTTCTAGTTAAACTTTTATTATTGTGAAGAATCCCAAATAAATTGCACCACTTGAGTAATGCATCCACTTTGCAGTTTTATTTTTTGGCTCCATTATTGAACAAGTTTAAGGATTCAAAGAGAGTACTTGCATTTGTTGCTAAGTTGTTTATGTGTACCACATTTAGTAATATACAGGACTGTCTCAGAAAATTAGAATATTGTGATTTTCTGTAATGCAATTACAAAAACAAAAATGTAATATATTCTGGATTCATTACAAATCAACTGAAATATTGCAAGCCTTTTATTATTTTAATATTGCTGATCATGGCTTACAGCTTAAGAAAACTCAAATATCCTATCTCAAAAAATTTGAATATTCTGGGAATCTTAATCTTAAAATGTAAACCATAATGAGCCATATTAAAATAATAAAATGCTTGCAATATTTCAGTTGATTTGTAATGAATCCAGAATGTATGACATTTTTGTTTTTTTAATTGCATTACAGAAAATAAATAACTTTATCACAATATTCTAATTTTCTGAGACAGTCCTGTACTGGATCCCACAATTAGTACAATTTCTAACTCCGATAATGCAAATGTTTTTCTTAAAATAACAAAAAATTGTTAAATATACTAAAGGAGGATGGAAAGAACTGTAAACTGTGATAAAGATCACCTGATTCCTAGTCCATCCTTGACTTTTTCAACATGTTTTAACTAATTTGTTGGAGCCTGCATGAATAAATGACCAAAAAATAAATAATAAAATAATAAAATCTCATAAAATATACTTAGCTAATCATACAACCCCTGGAGCCTTCATACGGGTCACCTGCTCAACCGAGTGACCTATCTGGCACCAAATGTGTTTTCTGTAAGTAAACGTATAAAAATATACATGTCCTATTGACCTAATGACCTTTCAGTCAGCAGTAAGGTGTTTCCTTACTGCTCCTCTTGTTGCTCCGACCCCATAACTCAAGCAAGCTGTATTCATTCAATAACTTTTGTATCTTTGTTGACCGACTTCATCCCCGGCTATCTTTCTCCCCCCGAACAAAGGCCAAGCAGAACCAGATGTTGTTTTGCTGGAGCTCGGACTTTTGTGAGGAGCTTGCAGGTAAGAATTTCCACTCATGACTTCATCATTAAAAGCTTGTCTGTGCGCCAGCCCTACCCTTTGGACCGCTGCGCTAAACCTCCCTGCAGCGTCTTTGATGTCAGATGGGATGTTTCTGTCCAGTGGACGTGCAGCTTTAGCTGAAAGTGCAGAGCACATCTGCATCTTGACTTCAGGTGTCTCCACTGCCAGCTGGAAGCTTTCGGATCCCTTTTTATAGCGTGTTCGGCATCAATTAAATTTATTTCCAAATCTTTTTGATTGATTGATCCCTCTCCAGAGCACTTACCGAGTGCTTACTCAGTAGAAGGATAAAGTTCAAGCTTTTATCTCTTCAGACATCGTCATCTGGTGACTACAGCCGCGTTCACACACGAGCACTATAGGAAAGCCTGCTGGGAAGGAGGTCTATACTGTACTTGCTCTGCAGTTTCTGTTCCCACGTGTGTTTCGCAGCAGGAGATTCTCTCACAGCTGGAATTAGTGCAATCCTTTTTTTTTTTTTTTGCAGACACAAAAGAATTAAAAAACAGATGACATTAAAAACCACAAGACGTTGCTTCTGAACCTGCAGTGCGGAGAAGAATGTAAATATTTGATTCTGGCAGGTTCCGCCGCCGCTGGCCCGGGCCCACCCATGTGGCAGGCAGGCACGAATGTCATTCAGCCGCCTCTCCAATGAATCTTTCATCCCGCCACCATCTTTGGCTGCAGCTGCCAGCAGCAGCGAGGCACGCTGCTCTCCAGGTGAGCGGGAGGTCGGCGCTGCAACCAGCATGTGTGTCCCTTTTCAAAGTGAGGGACCGCTGCAAAGTTACGGCGTCGCACGCTGGGACGAGAAACTAATTTGACAGTCAAGCGTGAGATGGGTGAATAAGAAAGGCTGACTTACTATTAGAGTTTCAAACACAAAATAAAAAGTGTATCTAGATGGATTTTCAAATCAGTGATGTGTGTTTATAATAAAACATAAAGCAAGAGATTGAAGATCGTTTGAAGAACATCTATTTTTTTTATGTCTTTTCACTTCAAAAACATTATATTCCATGGATGCTGAAACCCTTGCTCACATCTGCACGTATAAACCCACACTATTTATAACCAAGCTTTCCTGTAAGAGCATAATGTATTGTCAAAAGACACAAGATCTCATAGCAACCAGCGTCTATTTTAAGGGCTAAATGAGTTTAAACTTCTCCCCCTTGATGCAGATGCACCGATCCGGGCCAACCTGCAGGAATACATTACAGCTTTCGCGCTCTGTCAGGATCTCCCTGCAGACGGCGCTTCAGAAAGGCTTTTATCTTCTGCTGATCAGCGGCAAAACAAAAAGAGGCGTGTGTCCTTGTGTGTGTGTGTTTGTGTGTGTGTGTTAGTTCACAGGGGGCTGGATTGAAATCAGTCCACTCCTGCCAGTCAGACCCCCATTCCCATCTCCTGCTGGTCTCTAACTTGGTTAGCTGCCCGTAATTTGGCCCCTGGAGGGCCCTAATGTGCCCCGCTTTGGGGGTTTCTGACAAGGGCCTGGTCGGCTCTACCTCTCTCTCTCTCTCTCTCTCTCTCTCTCTGCAGCTTGTGTGTCCGTTAGTCCTGATGTATTTTTAGACAAGTGCAGGTAAATAAGAAGAGCTCTGTGTTGACCATGAATACACACACACACACATGCATCCCCATTCTGCCAGATGGTGAAAATCGTCAAGCGTGATGGGACACCAGCAGCACAGATGCTCGGTGACAGTAGCGCACACACACACACAAACACACACCCGGGTCCCCACCGTCACATTTTGCTGACAGCAACAAAGTCGTGGAAACACCTCGAGTGGGCCCGGGCCGCGCGGCGCCATACGGATTACGGTTACGGAGGCTCATTAAAAACATGTAGTGGGAGACGGATTAGCCGTAGCCTGCTGTTGCGGTGGGCGAGCGAGAGGCCGAGAGCAGTGGATTTCCGAGCAGTTTTGTCAGAGCTCCCGTGGTGGTGAATGGATTTGTGTGGGGTCTGGAGACACTTCTTAGTGGAGGGGGGGGGGTTTAGCCTCCCAACATGGACTGCCAACTGTTTTCAGACACCGGCTTCTGTTATCCTGCCACTACTCCAGACTATATTAGTGACATCAGACGGAAGCAGGGAAGTAAGTGTGAGACGAAGGACAGAAAGTGAGAAGCCTTCGAGGCGCAGTATGTAAGGGGGGGGAGAAAAAGGGAAAACAAAGGAGAGGAAGAAGGAAAATACGGTCAGGGTCAGTGAACCTCGGGTGCTCGGCTCGTCCCGGTGGGAGAGACATGAAACAACGTCATGCGGGACTCTGATTCACGAGCCATCAGCAGCCTCAACCAACACCTCTCTGCACATTGACTCACACACACACACACACACACACGCACGCACACACACATGCACGCACAAGGGAGTGCAGATACAGGAGACTCACATGCAGAGAGCTAATGGGCTGTTATTAAAGACATGCATCACACCACGTCACCTACCGACCACACACACACACACACACACACACACATGATAATGCTTTCCCAGAATCGCAATAACAGCTGATGTATCATTTGGCAAAAAAGCCAAAACAACACAGACCTACTCCATACGCTCCAAAGAAAGCGAGAAGCCTCCTCGCTGTGCCCACACTCCAGGGCCGACCTCATTTTATCACAACATCCATGACATTTCTCATGACGGGATCTTTGTCTCGCGAAAAACCCCGTCAATGGCCTCTGTCTTGCTAGAAAGGTCTTGGGCGCGGGTTGATTGACAGACGCCGTCACCCCGGGCAGAGGAACAATGCAGCAGCAGGAGAATGAGGAGTTGACCTTTACCCTCCTCTGAGCTCATCATGGACTCCTGAGTCTCTCCCAGGGGAGACACTTTTCATTTTTCTGCCTTTTTTTGTGGATCCACTTTGTGAGCAGATCTAATCCGATGCTATTGAGCTGTTTTTCTGGCGGAAATGGCTTTGAATGTTGTGCGTTTCCTCTAATTGCAGTCGGCCTCTTTTTTGCAAAGTTTGACACTAAATCACTTTGTGTTTTAACATTTCTTATCATTTGTCCTGACGGCGCTTTTCAGCACGCGGTAAACATTCTGCGGACCACCGGCGCTGCTGCGATCGACCTCATCCAGTGACGGACAGTTCCTAGAGAAGTCCACGGGTTTATTACTCTGAAGAGGGGGGGGGGGTTTAAAATGAGGCTGTTAACTCACTCATCCGTGAAGGGGGGAGTTGCAGTCCCAAGTGGCATGACTTTACTAAACATTTGCAGGGAACACTGATGTCAAAACATATCAAAACATTCAACATAACATCTCCAACCGCTCCTGCCAAGCTGTCGCTGGGTTCACCGATAAATCACAGCTACACTTCCTGCAGTAAAAGAATGCGTCCAAAGAGCTTTTTCCGCATATGATTATTGGCTTCTGTTGCTGCTTACCTTCCAGAAGGCTTCTTCACATCTGAAGTAACATGAAGAAGTGTAAAAAACCAGGTAAAGGAAGTCCACTGATGCTGATTCAAGCCTTTTTTTCAGATAATCTATACCACCTTCTATCTTTGAAAGCTTTTAAAATCATAATTTTTGTCCTTTTCTACCATTTTGTTGTATTTCTGGCCCTTATTGTGCAGCACATCTGTAACGGGTTGAAATGGGTTGACCACAGGAGGAAAAAAGTGAATGAAAAAGCAAAGAAAAAAAGGCTGGAATGCATGAAACCCAGAGCAAAAACAGAAAACAACCATCGTAGCCAAAGGAGAAGTAAATGGAGAACACAGGAACATGACGGCACAGCGAAACTGGGAAAAACAAGACGATATACAGGATATAGTTACAGGAGCTGGCAGGCGTGAGTGTGAACACTCGGGAGTTATGGCAAACAAGGGACTCAAATCAAAACTTTAAACAAAAACCAACCAGAAAACATAAAAAACTATTATTTTTCCACGGTTTGCATCGACTTTTCCACGTTTCTCGCTCTGCGTTTCCTCCCAGCGCTGCATCCTGGGAGTATTTGAGCGGTCTGATGTTGCTGAAGCATCTTGCAGCATCTCATCCGGGTTCAGACCTCCACTTATGGCTGCAAAACACCTGCTGTAAAACAACATGAACAAATCACGCCTCGACGTGACCCATGCGGGTCCTGACTCCCGAATGCACGAAGTGACAGGAAGCAAATCATTTACATAACATATGGTGGGCGCTTTTAATCAAACTGCCACAAAACCGTGGGTGGCCCCGCCGGGACTCAAACATGGACACCATTAGTAGTATAAGATCTTTTTCCACACGTGACCTTGTGTTTTATTCCTGTGTTTATATCCCCAATAACTGTGACTGGGGTCGTTTTGTAGAAGGAGACATAAATGGTGTGTTTGTGAGGATGAGACTCGCAGGAGAAGCGTCTTCCTTACATGGGAGTAAAACATCCACACATATAAAAGTCTGGCGGCCCCCAGCTCTCCTGCAGTCTCTCAAATCTTTCTCAGTTATGCTGCAATTCAAGCCTTTTGTTTAATAAACAATTTGTCAGTGATGCATCGAACGCCGGCTCTAATGTGATTGTCTGTGAAATGTGTGCAGAGGTGCTCCCCTGCTCTGCTTCCCTCCGTCTGCAGGAGCCAAGGCTGATACCCCAGCCCCTCTTCTCCCCCTCCTGCAGGTGTGTGTTTGTGTGCAGGCCGCGTCACGTACGTGCACACCCATAGCTGGGATGAGGATGGGAGAGCAATCCTTAAGGGGTTTGCAATTACATCTAAACAGCATAATCAGACATGATGGATGGCTGCTGCTCCTGCAACAACGTCTAGACCCCGGCTCTGGACGTACAACCAGGTTAGAAAAAAGTCGGAATTATGAAAGATTTAATAATTTCGCTCCGCCTTGCTCTCCTTTTTCTCCGTTTAACTCCCCCTCAGGTCACCTGACCAACATTTAAAGACAATTTTGTCGCGAACAAATCATCTCATATTACCTCAATCTGTCATTTTACGGCAAACGGGGGTACATTCAAGAGCCGAATACTGGTTTTTACAATTCTACGCTTATGGGAGAAGCTTCTCTTGCAACGAAAACTGAATTACTGTGTTTATTGGATGCTTGATGCAAACACTGAAGGGAGGAAACGAGCTCATCCACTGTGTTCATATTCGTTTTGATCAATAGGGGGCACTGTGGGACCAAAGGTTCCTTGAGAGCACATGCTCTCAAAAGCTCAAGTGAAACCCAGGACACACAAGATGGTTGGTAAACGGAGTGTTGTCCTGTCTCTTAAACATCTCATCCATACATAGCGCTTTTATTCCCAACATCATCCTCACAAATGAAGACCTCGGAGATGCAAAGCAGATCCATTTAGAATCTGAGGTAAGACGGGAAATGGATGGAATAATTGGGGGGGGATTTGATTTCAGCCTGACAACTTCTAACAAGGTGCCTGCAATTACCGGTGACAGTTGCATCCTTTGACTCGCCAGGTGCTTCAATATAAACGTGAGCATTTACAATATAAGGCTGTGATTAAAAAAGACACTCATCTGTGAAAGTGAACGGGCTAAAAGCTGGGGATGGTTCTGCGGGCACGCCTGTGCCGTCAACACGCTGAGTGGTAAGTAAAAAGAGAGGGGAGGCATTGTCAGATGTAGTTCTTAATTATCCAGATGGCCTGGAAAAAAGAGGGAAACGGCAGTAGGAGAAACAGCGGGTAAACGTAAAGCGAAGACAGGCGAACGCCAGATGGAGAAAGCAGTCGTCTTCTCCCTCAGAGGTCCGTTGTCACTTGAATTGTCACCATCCGAGAAGACAGGCAGAGGAGAGATGTTCTGGATAAGAAACACCCTCACTCTTGTGCTTCCCCGCTTCCTGTCAAATGCATCTTTGATTGTGCTTGTTCGTTCCTGGCGGAGTGACATCATCAAGGCGGAAGAGAGATAATCCCAGAAGCTGGCCATGAATGAAAAACCTCCATGTCTCTCTCATGATCCCCATCCTCCTCCTCCTCCTCCTCCTCCTCCTCCCCGTGTCTCTGCTTGGTTGATCAGCCGGGCGAAGCTGTCGTTCAGAGGCATCATACACATGTTGACTTAAAAGGAAGAAGGAAAAAAAACAACACAACCCCACAAGCAAATCAAAAATAGACACGATCCCCGGTGTCCTCGCTGAGGCTTTTGTCAAGGTGTGGACAATGTGAGAAAGCAGAGACGGGAGGCTGATTCACATTCTCCTCTGATCAGCAGAACCTTGCTGCACCTGCTCGCACCTCACACGACTTGAAATGAGCTCTAACTCAGCCGCCGAGCCTCCCGCCAATGCTTTTTTGAATGCATCCTGTCCATGTTTCCATGCAACTTCCCCCAGACACGACTGTCATCCACCGTACGTGGGGACGTGGAAGACCCTCGTGAGGAAGATGCATCCTCATTCCCTCGGCTGATCGCCGGTACGTTCGTACCGCCGTGGCCTCGGGCAGCTGTGACCGTGCACAAACCGCATTTTCACCTCTCGCCCCGGCTCCAAACGAGCGCCGCCCTGATATTTTGCTGCATTTATCTTTCAGGCCCTTCCAGCTCGGGAAAGCGAGTGCAGCCAGTCATTAAAATGCAAACACCCACGCCAATATGATGATTGAAAACACGGCAGAAACAAACGACTGCGCGAAATAGCCGTTGGCAGTAAAATCACTCTTGCCCTAATGTCGACAGCTCGCAGCGCCGACAGTGAAAAACAGAGCAGGGAAGAAAAGTAGTTTCACCCCCACTCCTCTCCCCGTGACATTCGGAGAGATATTTACCTTGTAAAGATCTTGACATTTTGCCGGGTGCTCTAATAACATCCTGAAATATGAATAGGAGCGGAGAGAGCGGAGAGGAGGCCTGCAGAGCTTTTGTTAACGGGTATTGATCAATGCCGAGGTGGGAGGAAGGAAGGAGCCGGACCATTGGACGCCATGGGAGTCACTCTTTACTGATCATCTGTTAACCTTGTCAAGAAATAAAACAAAAACAAAGCTCGCCGACCGCCTCACAGCAGCTGGGAGCGTTGTTGGTGGCCATGATTTTCTTATCGGAGCAAAAATACGACCTAAAGCGTGATTCATGTGTCAGAGCGTGATGTCAGATGGCTCCGTCGATACTACTGCATGCAGCACCGGTGACATTATTGCTGGGAGAGAGGGACAACCAGGAGTCTCTGAGAAAAGGCCAAATGCTCTCTTATCTCCACAGGTCAAGTAATTTAAAGGCCATTTGACTCGTTAACAACACGGGACTCATTACTGCAGTAATAATAAAACGTGATTTCTTATGCTTACAGAAGATCTCCATAATGATATGACGAGGCTTGTTCTGCAGTTATTCCCCATGTGTGCTTGTTTGGTGCAGCAACGATTTGCTGTATTTTAGTGATGGAATCTGCCCCTCAGAGCAAACAAACTAACGTTTACAAATGAGGCAAGCAAAATATAGAAAAATAGGCTTATTTCTCTTTTGTCTGTAATACCACTTTGTTCCACTAGAGCAGGGGTCGGCAACCCGCGGCTCTAGAGCTGCATGCGGCTCTTTAGTGCAGCCCTAGTGGCTCCTGGAGCTTTTTCAAAAATGTTTGACCTTTTTTATCCTTTTTTTCTTCTTTTTTTCCTTTTTTTTCCTTTTTATTCTTCTTTTTTTCCTTTTTTCTTTTTTTTCTTCTTTTTCCTTTTTTTATCTTTTTTTTTTCCTTTTTCCTTTCCTTTTTAATCTCGACATTTCAAATTTTTTCTCGACATTTCCACTTTTTTCACGAAACTTTGACTATTTCCTCGACATTTCGACTTTTTTCTCTAAATTTTGACTTTTTTCTCGACATTTCCACTTTTTTCTTGACATTTCCACTTTTTTCTCAACATTTTGACTTTTTTCTCGACATTTCGACTTTTTTCTCAAGATTGTACTGCAACATTAATCGTGACATTTCGACTTTTTTCTCGAAATTTTGACTTTTTTTCTCGACATTTCGACTTTTTTCTGCGTAATGAAAGTGCATAATGAAAAGAAAAATCTTCCCCCAGTTATAACTAATATAGATATCATACATGCAGCATGTGTTTGCCTTCATTCTAAGGCTTATACATGACTTTTCATTTTTTGTGGCTCCAGACATATTTGTTTTTTGTGTTTTTGGTCTAATATGGCTCTTTCGACATTTTGGGTTGCCGACCCCTGCACTAGAGGTACAATTCATTGTATTGAAATGAACTTTTGTGTGATATCCTGCCTCCATCTGGTCAGAGGTAGTATTACTACACATAGCAGCTTTAAAAGTTATCAATTGAAATAAATGTTTCGTAAAAGAATATTATGATTTTTCCTGTTGATATCATGACCAAGGAAGTAGTAAAAACTTGTGCTTCCTCAACTGTTAAAATGTCCAACCTTTGCGGCAGAAGTGAACACATTTTCATCCTGTTACAAAAAATACTCTTGGTCTTCATAGCTAGATTTCATACGTCCATGATCAGGTATGAGAGGTGAATTTTTATGTAAAGGAACATGTGTGTGTGTGTGTATTGAGGCGTGTGGTGTCATAATTAGTAGTCATAATTTTGATACTTAGCACTATTTTGACTGAACGTCTGAGCTGTGAAAGCTTGATAGAGCATAGTTATTTAGATTTTCCAAAGAATATATTTGGTTGTTATGTTAATTTTGGCTTTGAAGAGTCTGAGAATTAGGGTCCCATTGCTGAAAGGTTTACAGCATCTCTGGCGTAGATCAGCTGAAGGAGCCGTGATCGCTTGCAAATCCTTTCAGGACCCTTCCAAATGAAAGTCTGCAGAATATCAAGCTGCAATGCGGAGAGTTTTGGCCGACTACAACGGGTCTAAGCGACCTCAGGTAGCAGCAGGGCTGCTGATCCTGGTTTCAGCTCTGGCAGCCCTCGTTTTGGACCTCATTTCAAGTTTGAAATGAGGAAGTTTGGACCAATTTGATAAAAATGAATGTAAAGTTTTATCGATTACCATCATAGGCTTCAAAAGCACCCTTCAGAAATATGTGATGTCACTGTGGGTTTGTCCAGTTCTTACACCGTGTGGTAATGACGGTTTTGTGCAAGGTGAAAACTTTGACCAAGTGGATAAAAGAAAAAAAAATCTACATTTATTCATATCGTATTATACCATATCTGTTAATAAATCTAAAAGCTGTTGAGATATGCAGTTTGTAAAGAGGATTCGGAGAACTGCCTATTTTACTTGACTTTTTGGCTATTTACCCTTTTTTTCCCTGTTATTACTTTACTAGACTCTACAATATATGTACTGTACTCTTTATCCTGAGTTGCTACGGTGTGTCACTGTAAGGACGATTTAATTTGTTTTATCCCACGGCATTAATGGCCAGCTTTTGGTTTTCAGTAACAGCCTTCGACAGCTCATCAGAAGCTGCAGTTCACGTGCAGAAAATTCCCACTATCCATCCTGCAAACCCAGACCTGAGCTACTTTCAGAGGAGAATCTACAGGTACAAACTTGCAGAGCTGAGATTACAGTAAAAGCACATTTTCAGCCACCCAGAGGTGTCCTTTGACTAAACCGCTGAAGCTAAACCAGGAAACACCGAAGCCCGACTTACAAAGGCTATTCTTTACGACGGCTGCGATAAAGAGGAACCTCGGGGAATCGGGAACGAGTGCATACATTACTGCACTTTATTCAAAACCAACAGAAACTCCCGATGAGTGCATGCATTAATGCATTTCACTGTAACGATATGTAATTTGTTGCACGCGGCGGAGCTGGATAATTCATGCTTCCATGATAGCAAAAAAACAGTTTAAGGCAATTAGAAGAGATTGTTTTTAATGGAAGATAAATGTCTTACTGCAGGCTGCAGCTGAATCAATACTTTACTACAGTTGGAAACAATGCTGCATCATTTGCTGAAATTGCTACCATTGATTGAGTGTTATCAGTCATTTAAATTCAATTTTAAATGACTGTAAGGAAGGATAGAAATCAGACTGGGACCTTTTCTCTGTGTATTGCTCTTTCTTTTTTTTTCACTGAAGGATATTGAAGAGGAGCAACAGAAAAACAATGTGGATTTCCCGCCTGGAGCGATACTGAATAAATTCGAGTAATGAGTGAGCTTCAATTTTAGTCCGTCCACTGAAATGTAATGACTATAGGGGGATTCATTTTTTTTCCACTGTTGTTTTCTCTCAAGTCCTGTCAAATTTGATTTGCTCTGTTGCAGCTGAAAGTAGCAAATAACATAGTTGGTCATTTGCCAAATGTTCTAGCGCGCAGGTTAGAGCCTGCAAGATTGAGATGGTCAGAAGTAAGGGGCGAACACTGAAATAATGAGCTTGAATCTTGTCATTAAACACCCACACGCTGGTAATTCTCAAGCGCCTATTGATTTTCCCTTTTTTTTTTGGCATGGACAAGTTGTTCTCCTCTGCCCACTGAACAACCTGCCACAATCATCTCTCTGCTGGTTACAGACCCGCTCAGATCTGCTCTCTCCTAGGACCTTAGTTAGCGGGAAAGTCGGATTATAATAAAATAAAAAGATGAGAAAAAGGTGCTGATTCAGTCCTTGGCACCAACATTGAATTCATTGTAGGATCACCTGGAGGGCAGCAAGTCTTCCCACATTACTGATGAAGTAATCAGGCGAAGCACCGAGGGTTCCACTGGTGTCTCAGCAACGCTTTGAACTTGGATCCCCGGTGGAATGTGGGGGTCCACGTGGACTACATGAACCCCATTCTTGTTCACGTTGCACTGCCAGGAAGACTGCAAATGGCAGGATAGGCCAAAACGCCTCCTGTGCTGGATATACTGTACAGTATTATTAACATAACAGACTTGTTCGATGTGCAAAAAGAGCAGGTTTGGATAAACTGTGACATCAAAAGCAGATTGGAGTGTTATCCAGCGTTCCCCGCCGGGGAAATGAAATGACAGGCCTCAAAACAGACAATCTACTTGGAAAAAGGAGGTGGAGCAGACTTGAAGGGTTGACTCTGCCCCTCTTAACCAGCTGCTGTGAACAGAGCTGTTTGGACATGGATGAAAAGGGGACTGTTGTACCATATCTCTGTTTTTTTGACCCAAGCATGTCCCAAAAACATGCTTGGGTCCTGAATAAAACCCTGAATAAATTAGGTTAATGTGTGATAAAAGCCATAGTGCGGCTCCTTTATACATGTGCAGTCTGGTCTCTATAAAATATTTCTATAGCACCTTTCACAGACAAGGGAATGTCACAAGGTGCTTCACAAAGAATAAAAACATTACAATAAATGTAGAAACACAATAAAAACAAGAAGATACAGATAGAAAAACTACATAAAAAAAGTACATAAAATCATCATGGTGGTCATAAAACAACCTTCTCACACTATGCCCCTATATACACTCCGAGATGGAGCGTAGGGGCATAGTAGGTCCTTGATGTAGGAGGGCCTGACCATGCAGAACTCTGAATGTCAGCACCAAGACTTTAAAGGTAAAATTAAAAGGGGCGGGGAGCGAAGAGTTTTTAGAATTGGGGTGATTTGAGTCAGAGCAAGTCAGCAGCTTTGCTGCAGAATTTTGGACTTTCTGAAGACGAGACAGTTCCTTCTTGTTTAGGCAAGAAAACAAACTGTTGCAGTCGTGCAAACGAGACGATACAAAAGTATATAATTAGCTCAAGATCATTTTTAGAAACAACTGTTCTTAGTTTTGAAATACTCCTCAACTGGTAAAAACAGTTCCTCCTCAGCTGCTTGGAGTGGTGATCTAATGATATGTCTTTGTCAAAGACAACACCAAGATTTCTTAGGCTGGGCTTAGATAAGCTCCGAGCTGCTGTTTCATCTGCACAAGGAATAGAATAGAAGCGTAAAATGAATTTTTAGTGGCTGTTTGGATTTATTTAGGTATAAGAAAACCATACTGTCTTTGGAGTAGAAAAACAGCTGTACAGGATTGCAACACTTTCCATTTGTATGTTAGATCAGATTCAGGTTCAAACATGTACTGCTGGATTTGCCAAGATACTGCTGGAAAATAACATTACCTGGCAGGTTTCTTTCAGCTTGCGTCCCGACCGGCTAAAAGTTGAGGTGGCGCTTACGCAAACAGGCTTCCGACCAACCTGCCAATCAGAGCGAAAGGCTCTTCAGGGACACTAAAGGACAAAAAAAGTGCATAAAGAGCCAGAACAGAAGAGCAAGCATAAACACAATTTCCTCGGAAAGTCATTTGTCAGGACTTCATCTACTTTTAAGACATTTCTCTTGCCATGAATCAACTGATCAATTTGTTGTGGGCTCTTATTCATGTTTCATGCATATCTTTTACAAAAGAGTACATGGATTTTGTCAATTCACCTATATAAATATATATATTGCAGAGTGTGTGTGTGTGTGTGTGTTTGTGCACGTGTGGGATGAGTGCTGCTGTGACAGCCTGATTTACAGGCCGCTGGTGTGTTTAATGGAGCTGATGAAGCAATGATCGCTCATCCAGTCCTTCCTCTCCCTCTACCCTTTCTGCCTGGGCCTGATACTACCAGCCACCTCCCCACACTCACACAAATATGTGATACAATAAGGTGGTCTCAAACACACACACACACACACACACACCCCAAAGTCTATCCACCCATGCACAAATCCTGCTTTATAGGGGATAATCCAATGACAGCCAATTTGCTGGAGGGATATACTTTTTTATTTCATTCTTTATTTATCCATCGCTTCTGCTTTTACAAGGCAATTTGTTAGGTGGCCAGCTGGAGGAGGGAAGTATTAACCTAGACTTCCATTACCATGACACCCCACGTCTCCCCTTCCACTCTCCCCCATCCCCTGCATCCCTTCACCCGCTCATCCTTTTAAGATTAAGCTGCCTCCCGTCCAAAAAGAGGGTCCAGTGTAATCATGAAAGTGTCACATTTCAGCTGAGAGAAGAAGAAAGAGTGACTTCAGGGTCACTCTAAAATTCTTCACTGGTACTTATATATATATTTCTTTCTTTCCCTGAGTGCATCGGCCACCAGATTTCTTTATTTCCCGGCCGCTTCACCAACATGCGTCCCATCCCTTATTTTCCACCTGCATTGTTCCTTTTGATTTTGTCCTCACTTTGTCTTTCCGCCGTCTCTTGCTTCCCTCTCCAGCCTCGTTATGCCTCCACCTCCTCTCCCTGTGACAGTGGTTCAATAAGCAGCGCCTCCAGAGTGGTCCTGCTCAGTCAGTGGCCAATTACCCAGTCACACTGCCCGTCCTCCGGGACAGACAGGATTACCAGGATCTGTCGTCTGCACAGCAACACACACACACACTCTCACACACACACACACACACTCTCTTGGACACCTGTCACTTAGAAATGGACAGACAACCTGTGGGTTCCTTTTTGTATGCTTAAAAAAAAGAGGAAAAAACTGGCTCAGGCTCCGACGGGCTATTTGACAGGTCAGTGAGGAGAAGCGCAGGAGAGAGGGGGGGTGTATGCATAAAAGCATAGCTGGATCTCCAGGGGAGCAGGTGGTCAGTGTGTGGTTTGGCAGCGGTGCAGCACTGAGAGGTGAATGTCCACCTGCATCAGGGTTTTGGATGCATTAGATTTGCAACCCCGATGACCACGGCGGATCAGCCAATGAGAGCTCCTCCTCCCTGCACGGCACTTCTAAATATCCGCTCATTAGATTCCTCAACGACTAATGTAGTTGATAACCAATTATTTGAAGTTGCACCTTCATCTGCACCAGTCTTTGACATTTTCTCTTTTTACTTGATAACGTGTACAAGGCTGATCTTCTCTTTATGCGCGCACACACTGTGGGCTTTAAAAATGCCATTTACGCCTGAAAAACTGCCTGAAGGAGACTTTATTGATTAAAAACTTGGCCGGGAATGATGATAAAATACTGTGGTAGCAGCAAACCTTGCTTTCTACAAGCTATGAGCGATTTATTTTCTTATTTGCTCCAGAATCTGATCAACAGGACCAATAGTGCAACAAGAAAGTTAATTAATTTCTTGAATAAAAAGGGGGTTAAACCTTAAAATGTATTTGTTTTTTAAAGTTTTCTAAATCTTGGTGCTCTGACTCTGACTTAATGGACGACATCTCCTCATTGATCATAAAATCTTTTATGTTTATGAATGTTTCAGAAGAGAACAGCGTCTTGGAGTGCCGGCCTGCATTTTTATTGATACATTATCAAACCAGTTTTGGCATCAGTCCCTTTTTCATCACAGATAGGATCACTGCCTCCAGCACGAACGGGAGCTTTAGCCAGAGCTCATACATTGTTCATGGGCCTAAACCTTGTCAGAAATAGCACTTGTGTGATTGTTTTACGGCTGTTTCCAGCCGGGAAGCAGTGCCAGCCTCGCTGTACCTTCACCTCTTCAGCCCACACAGATTTGCCACAGGGAAAGCAAACGGTGCGCAACCAGGCTTTGTTCACACCCACTGAACTTCACTGCGGTTCTAGTCAAGACCCCGAAGTTTCCAAAAGGGAAAAAAAAACGGGCTGAATTGCTAAGAAATATATGTACAATCATCCCTGAGGCAGTAAAAGATGTTCAGTTTTCATGGTCATGTGTGTTTATCTTCTGGGTTTTATGTTTCACAATCCTTCTGAAGATATGCAGCATGTACAGAATATGTTTTTCTTATTCTCAGATGAAACTGAGGAGTATTTTTACACCAGAGGCAAAAAGAAAGAAAAAAAAAGTGTAAAGCCATTCCAGATGTTTGGAGGACTGTTTGCGGCTGGAAAACTGGATTGTGAGTTCTTGTCCCCCTGAGGTCGAGGCCAGATTCGCCTCCCGATCTGTGAAAACACCACGTCGGTTCCACCGTTCTTGGCCTGTCAGCACTTTCTGTCCTTGCTGAGACATAAATGATGACAGCAGCTTCACCGAGCTTACAACACCGAGAGGAGAGGGTGCGACCGAGCAGTGAGAGCTGTGCTGTGAGGAAGGCGTAACAATTAATTTCTTCTTCTTCTGCATCAAGCACATCTTAGTTTTGCCTAAAGAGGCCATATTAGGTTTTATCTCTGCTTTACATGAATGTTCGGGTCTACTGGAAGAATAATATTTGCTTTAAAGCAGCACTATGTAACTTTTCCACCTTAATCTAATATTTCCAGAGTCATTGTGATGGTACATCAACTTCCAACAGGTTTAATGAACCTCTGTCATGGTCTGAGGGGTCTGTATCGCCTTCACTGGCACTATGTAACTTTGAGGAGCATGGTAGGAACCCTGCCACACTAAAAAACTACACATTTTTACGGCTTTGACTGCTTTACGGGATACGTCACTTCCCCCTCCTTCCCGATTCGTAGTCGAGACGAAAGCTGGGCAGGGCGTGGAGCGCAGAGCTCAGGAGAAGCTGGTATCATGGCCCAAGCAGCGAAAAAAACGAAGAAAATAAAAGTTTTATCGGAGGAGGCGAAAAAAAGAAAGCGGGAGAGTAACAAGCTAAATGCCCGGTGGAGAAGAAACATTGGCCCGGCGTTCTCTCGCTACAAGCCCTTGTAGCCGTCGTCTTGGACAAGAGATGGTTGAAGGATGAAAAGACGTTCATCACCTTCAGGTATGCACTTTTGTCAACACCTATGTCACCTATGTGTGTTTTACAAAAACAATTATCCTGAAACTACTACAGCTGGTGTAAGTGTTGCTACTGTATCAAATGTCAATATCTATGTAAACCTTTTGACTCTTCAGGTCTGTATATACAGATATTTATACACTGATGGTAAAAGCAACAAATTTGTAGATACAGTAAAATATAGCCAGAAAAATGAAATATATAGGCAAAGTATACACTTCCAGATAAAAAGAATACAATATAAACACCATATAAGCATAAAATAAATCTACTTTGTTGGAATTATATTAAAATAATAACAAGGGTAGTAAAAGAAACCTTATATGGTGTTTATAATGTGTAGTTTTATCTTGTGAGTGTATAAATATATACATTTCTCTAATTCTATAGCTATACATTACTTGCTTTTACTGTCTGCGTAATTACAGTGACTTCAACAACGAAAAAAATTCAAACTTGTGATCAATAAAATATGTTGAATGATGTATAGGTCAGTAATTATCAGAAAGACATAATGTTTTTGTATCTTTATTCTCACACAGGACTACATCAGATCTGGAAAACTTCCACAATCACATCCTCATGCAGGGAAGGTTCTCCTACTCCAGCAGTGAATCGCACGCGGACTCTCCCGGCACGAAACAAGGATGGACACAAGATGCTACTGCTACTATAGTCATTGTATTTATTTACAGTAACTTCTTACACTGTTTCATAGTTCAGTTTTTATTATCAGTTCATTATTTTTAGTTTATTTTTCTACTACTTTATTTACACTTGTTTACTTTATTCACAGTAATTTATCCTGTCATACAGTTGTTCATTACTGCTACTGTGATACAGATTACTTATTGTTTATAATAAGTATGTATGGGATAACTGCTGTCACTATGCAAATGACAAAGTTCAAGAATTTTTCTATTTTCTGAAAGGTGTGTAAATAAAAGTCTGTCTTGTTTTGCACAAATGTCTTTATTTTAAACACAAAAAAATAACTGTACAGGAAAAAATACAATTGAATAGAATTACAGCACTAGAGGAAATAATGCAATGCAAAGAAAATGTATAAAACATTTCTAGTATTTTTCCTGAGAACTGTAAAATTGTGCAGGGCTGATCTGCAAAATATAAAATAAAATATAAGGAATGGGCATTCAGTTATTCACAGGTTATAAAGTATTTTTTTATTTTGTCAGCAAGTATGTTGGACTACTAATTTATGATGAAGTCCCTCTAAAAAACATGACAGGAAAAAGGTGCAGAGCGTATGAGTTTGTAGGGCTTATTATCTTGCTGAAACATGGACTTCACTAATAAAACCAAGTTGAACTTAGTGATTTTCAACATCGTCATATTATATTGTTTAGCCAAAAATAGATACATTACCTCTTTGCTATCCATCCTGCAAACGACCGCTGAAAACAGAAAAGTAATTTTGAAAGTCCGTCCCGTCTTATTTCATTCACTATCAAAACAAATGCACGTGACGGGGACAGGATCTTTCCGGCAGTACGCGCTGGTGCTCATGGGAAATGTAGTGTTCTTTCTGGTAAAGCACTACCGCTTTTGTCCAAAGGAGCTGCCAAACTCAACCTAAAGCTGAAAGTTACATTGTGCTACTTTAATGTTCAAAAAACAAAATTTTCCTCATTTTGTGCACTAATGGAGCACCTCTTGTCGTTTTTATTTTCACTCCATCAGCCTTGTTATCTGATTCTTCAAAAGCAGTAGTAAAACTAGCAGCTAATTGTTTTAGGTCGAATTCTTTTTTTGTACATGTCCCACACTGAAACCACCATCTCTTACAAGGCATTAGGGATGTAATGCCTGTCTGGTCTCCAGCAGGAGGGAACCAACTCAAGGTTTCTTCCCCCTTAAAGGGGAGTTTTTCCTTGGCACTGTTTGGTTTAAGATTTTTCTCTCACCAGGGGAGTTTTTACCTGCTAGTGTTTATGTAATAATTGCTCGGGGGTCATGTTCTGGTATCTGGAAAGATCCTGGAGACAATTTCTGTTGTAATAGATGCTATATAAATAAAATTGAATTGAATGTGAGTATTTTTTATGGACTTTCTCTATCTCTTTTGTTATGGCCAATTTTGTTTTGAAGTTGTAATTTGGTTTTTCTGACTAATATCAAACTGTTTTCTAAAGCTAGCCAACAGGCGCCCCATATGAAGGAAAATGGGCTCAAATACGGCTAGGCAGAAGCCGATCCGTCAATGTTTTATTATTTAAAAATGTGATTTTTATGGCAATGATCTTTTCTGAATTGTTTATCCACAGCCTCCATTGGTTAACGTTGATGGACCAGTTAGAATCTGCTCATGTTTTGTTTTGAAAATCCCATTCAAAGTCAAAGAAAAGCAATGTTGTTGATGCTACCACTGCATACGTGGGTGTATATCTTTTGGGATGGCCCTAACGGCCCAATGGCATTCCTTGGTGGGCCAGTAGACTGCTGCTCTCCCCCACCTGGTGGGACCCGGGGGTTACAACTGTAAACAAGATGGAGAAACTATTTCTGGAGCAGTTGCTCCTGTGGGTGGGAGGCACTTTTGGTTTTGCATATGGGAATGAAAAAGTCAAAAAGCATAATAGATTCTCTTAAACATTTATCAGACGTATTACTCCTGTTATAAATTCATCCATCTGTGTCGGATGTCATAAATTTTTACTCTGTGATAGAAAAGGTCGGAGGGAATTTCTTGTCAGTCTCTCTGAATCAAAGAAACAAAGGTTTGAATGTGAAGAAAAAACTGGGGGATGTGTCTCTCTTTCCCTTGTCTGTCTCTCCTGCCCTCCCACAAAGAAGCGACCCACATGTCTGAGTCACTCGCTAACAATCCTCAGAAGATTCCCCCCTCGTCTCTCAGCCTGTTCGCTGACATGGTGGGAAATGAGGCTGGAAATGATCTGAGGAAGAGCTGGATTTCTCCCTCTATTTTAAAATCCCTCCCCAGGCCCTTTCTGAACTCGCCCCGCGTCCAAGGCCCGGCTTATCCAGCCACTTCAAAGACATTGGGGACCGCCTGTTACATCAGGGCCGCGGTGACCATTCACGCGCTCAGTACATGAGTGGAAACAGGGAGGAAAGTCCTCTAATCTCAGTCCCGCAGAGAGAGAATTTCAAGTTAGGCCTGCCATTTCCCTTCTTCGGTTAGCGGGAAGAAAAACACACTTGTGCAGTTTTCAGCAGGTAAGTGGCACCCTGCCTTCTGTCGCCTCGAGGATCCTCGAAAGAAGTCTTACAAATCCCTTAAGTTAACTTAATTTCTTCCCTTTTTTTTTCCATCACTTCAAGGCTGAGTGGAATTCATGTTCAACTTGAGCTTGTTTGCTCCAGATTTTAAGTAGCATTTTTCTGTGAAAACATTATCTCCCTAAAGTCTGGGCGTGTACGAATCTCTTTCTGTATCAAGTAATATGTTAGCTGAACTACACCCATCTCAAACCTGCACAATGACCCGAGAGAAGAGAGACGGGGGGGAAGACGGGATCGTTATTAGCTATCGCTATAATTAAGGGACTTGAAGTGGACTTCTATTGGTCCCCTCTTTCACTGTGTGAGAAAGCGGAACGGACATCGCTGACAGACTCACAGCTGAAATCAGTTTATTGGTCTGAGAGAAATATAAAATAAAAAGAGGCAGCGAATGGGAACCGAACAGCTTTCTAAATCACTATCATTCCCCACCTCTTCTCCTGAAAAGCTCCTTTTCGATATCGACCGAATCAAAGAGGCGTCTCCGAGTAATTAAGTGAATTATGGCTCGGCGCAATTGTAGTCCTGGTTGAGAAGCTACGCTGTATGGATTCCTCGCTAATTACAAAGGAGAGCCGGGCAGAAATAGCGCTTTCCTTTTATCCGCAACCTTGGTGTAGTCTGTACGAAGCAGCTGTAAGCCTGGACTTAACCCCATCATCGACCTGTGAGCCTGCAGACGGGGCCGGGAGTTTATTTCCATGCTCTAAACGCTCCTCCATCCATATTTACACTGCTGCTTGGGAAAAAGGTCCTTTGGATTTAGAGAAATGGGGGATAAAGAAGATAAAGGACAGCATGCGATTGAATTAAAGGGGATCAATGGGGCTGAAATTAGAACAAAAACAACTTATGATTGCCAAGAACGGTGTAGCTTTGACTTTATAAAGGCATCAGAATACTTGAAGCTGCCTTTATGCTCCATCCAAAGCGGTGTTGGAGAACTCCATGCACCTACACCTTTAGGACCTTGGATTAAGATGATTTTGTGGATATTTGTTTTTCAAAATGATCCAGATTTCTTCTTATTGAAAGCTTTTACATTCCCAGCCATCTAATTCTGGCTGAAACATATGAAATAATCTATTTATCTTAATTGTTTTGCTTTTTTTCTGTCTAGTTTTAACCAAAACCGTGATTTTCAATGTAGTTGATAAAGCGTAACCCAGGTAATTTACTGTTTTCTCTCCTCCAAGCTTTGTTTTCTCTCATTTACTCATTAATATTATTTGGAAAATATAACCATATTTAAATGCGACTTGATGGAGAAACTCACTAAGCGTGACTTTTTGGCATCAAAAGATGCTTTTTTTTGGCCTTAGAATCAGGCAAATGATTCATGCAAATGACTTTGCCCCCGAAAGCAGGGCGCCAATCAAATAGTATGGTCTCCATAGCAACAGCTTCTCCTGAATCAAACGGTGCAGCGGCTAGCTGTTTAGCTGCTGCTGGGTGGCGTCTGTCAAACCACAGCCATTACCTGCACCCCGTTTCTTTGTAATCACCAGCCTATTCACGGTCTTCGGAGCGCACGGACGCCTTTCCTCACCCAGATAGTGATTGAGTCTCGATTCTCTCTTAACAGAAGCCCAGCGTGGCGCCTTTTTCCCCTGCGACAAGTCCAGGCCACTTTCTTCTCCCCGCCATTGATCGGTGCAGGTTTCACCACGACGATGCAGCTCCGCCAAAGAATCGGGTCCCGGCCGGTCGAGTGAATAACAACTTCGGTCGTGCAATCTTGCTCTGCAGCACGTCTGCACTGTAATGGCGGCGGAGGCGGGCGCCATCGCTGCAATCCTCACTTACAGAAAGGGAGGAAGATTCAAATTGGGGGCACTTAGGTTAAAAAAAAGAGTTTCACCACTTCATAGTGTGCTAGCTGAAGGGACTCAGAAGTAATTTCTCACCTCCGCCTTCCACCTAAAACATGAATCCGTGCAAAAGTTGCGATAACACCTGTAGGAAGGTGTTTAAACTCTACTTTTCCTTCTTTATATTTTACTCACCATGTTATTTTCCCCCCGGTTGAGCTGCTCTTCTTGTTTCAGCAGCACAGCGAGCACAGCCCGGATGCCTGTCGATGGGTTGGGAACAGCTTGTTCCCGGCCCGTTCCGACCCAGTTCTGTATGCAAATCGAAGTGGGATCAATTTAGAACCGTCTGATGAACTAATTACGCCGTAATTGTTCTGGTCTAGCCCAGTGATCCATTGTATGAGGGGGACTCTTTGTGTCGTCTCCATGCTGATTTAGAATGATAATTAGGTTTTTTGATTGGCACGGGGGGCAATTTTGATCTCTCTTTTTCCTCTTTCCACGCTGCCTCCCATCCAACCCACCTTCTATTCATCCCCTATTGAATGCCGCGTACAAATCCATCCTGCAAGTAAAACTGTACGCTAAAAACCTTTAAACAGGTTTCTTGGGGTTAAGTGACAGGGCTGGACTATTATGCATTTGCAATTAGTACATTTGCATAACTTAATTGTGTGTGTTTGGTGACGGATTGTCATTAGGACTCTCATCACTGCTGACAGCGTCAGGGAAGCCCTGCGATTGACAGACACCTCACACACCTGCACACAAAAAGGCGAGGGACCTTTTATGCCTTCGTGCACAACAAAGCAGCTCCGTGTATTTCCATTTCTCTTTGATGACTTAACCTCATTGCGTCCTCGTCTATATTACCTCGTTCATAATCGCCAGAATTCCCCCAATTTGACGAGGGTCACAGGACAGCAGCCGTGGCCCCTTTGAAGCCAGGTCAGCCCCAAACAAGCACGTGACCCTGCTCAAAAGGTACCGATACCCCATAATGAGGTGGTGTTATTACAGTACAGCCTTTCTCAACTTTCTGACATTTTGACCTTTGACCTGTGGGGGCCACAGCCAATTGGGTGACCTCTGCAGCTTGTAATAAAGTCCAGGTTGTTTGTGTGTATCAGTGTCGCCGACTGAAGCCTGATGTGGGCAAATTAACTCGCTGAATTGATTTAAAGGGTCTTTTTGCAAATCACAGAAGAAACGTAGTGATTTAACTGTTTCATATATCAAATAGATCGGATTTAGAATGCAGAAAGAATGGAGGGGGTGTTTTTTGCAAACCATGTGTGAGCGGAAACAGAAGATAATTGAAAAAAAGTGCCAATACTGTGAATAATCCTTCACAGAATCATTCATTTGACATAGTTATATATTTGCATTCATAAAAATCTGCAAATGCAGTTCATGCTTTATTACACCACCTTCTGCTCTTAACAAATATTTCCTCATTGACTAATGTAAAAGGAAATTTGTATTTTTTTGTTTCTGCATCATGAAAGCAGCGGTAAATCTTCCAGCACTGAGCCAAGCTGTTTTGATCTGGGCTCAGCATCGTTTTCTTATCTGCCTAGTAAAAGTCATTTTAGTGGAGTTTGTGAATATATATCCATATGATAGCAAATTTTTCTCAAAGTAATCAAAGTAATGATGAGTGTTGGTCCCTGATGCAGTGCCGTGAGAGATTAGATGTCCAGCTAAAGGTAAAATAATGCAAGAGCTTTTATTTTGTGTTATTTTTAACCACACAAGGTCATTTTTGATACTAATAACCACAAAATAACCTATTTGTATTGGTTCCTGCTGCAAACACAAGCAGCTCTTGTTAAGATTAACAGGTTGACATCAGAAGGAAAGTCCTGAGCAGTGAATGACACAGAACAACAGCGACATTGAAAAGACTAACATCATTTTGACATTTATTATATTAAAAAAAGTTGCCATTAAAGCATTTAGGCATATACCTTCACCGTTCTGTGCACTCTCTTCTGCCTTCACTTTGATTTACCCGACAAGCACTTAACCCCCCCAACCCCACCCCGACTTCACTTCACCTTTTCCAAGCGCTGGCTCTGCCTCGTTTGGCTTTGTTGTAAATGTAGCCCCATAATTGTCCAAATCAATGTTTCAGCAGTCTCTCCTGCTGCGATTAGGAAGAAAATGTAGTTATGTTGTCATGGTTTCAAAGCAGCACATTTCTAAAGAAGATCTCCCGCAAATCCTTTGACTGGCACGCTGTAATGAACTTAAATTAAAGCAACTTTTGTCTCAGTGCAGATTTTAATTGCTCTCCGACCGTCTCTGACAGAAGGAACCTGGAATGAAAATGAGAAGAAAATGCGGAGAGAGCGAGAAAAAAAAGGGGTGAAAGAATGAGTGGAAAACAGGGTTTATGTGCCAGAGTGCTAATTTGATCCATTAGGGGATGTGTGTATGTGTGTGCTAGAGAGAGGGAGTGCGTGACGCGCTACCTGCCTGCTGAATATAAAGCCTCATTCTCACCCATCAATGAGCAGGGTGCAGAAGGTGAGAGTCATGTCTTGTCACACTCAGGCTTCAGCTGAGAAAAATCTAATTAGTTTAATTAGGTGTGTGCAACAGTCATAGATGGAACGACTACTCCTTTGTGGCTTCCTCGCAGAGAAAAGTGAGACAATATGTTTCCTCTTCAAAAACAGTGTGAAAATATGTGCGGGTGGATTTGTATAATCGACAAACCCACATCAGCTCTTCGCTTACACTCAAACAAATTCACGATGGTTTCCTGGCAGTGGAGATGCTCCAAGAACTAATGATCTGCAAAACACATCCCTCATCCACTCGCGTGACGACGTGACATCGCTTGCATGCAAACACAGATGTTTCTTTGTCCTGAATTGATGTTAACAAGGATCTAAACTGAAAAACATTGTTGGCACAAGCGACTGCTGATGTTTTGTTGGAAATTTAAAGCGTGCAACAACAGAGCGGAAGGTTCCGTTTCAACAGGAAGTTAAAACAGGCTTTTTCTAACTTCAGAGTGAAAACAAACATACTTTTTGGTTCTATTGTGTTTTTTATTTGATTCGATTTTTGCAGTCATATTTATTCATGGTGAGAGAGCAGAAAGAACAAGTGTTAGTCTCAAAAAAACATTATATGTATATATATACACGCACATATATATACAGTATACACACACATAGAAATATATACACATATATACTGTATATATATATATATATATATATATATATATATATATATATATATATATATGTATGTGTGTATATATATCTGTGTATATATATATATATATATATATATATATATATATATATATATATATATATATTTGTGTGTGTGTGTGTGTGTGTGTGTTAATTATTTATCCATCCATTATTTATCCATCCCAAATGAAATAGATTTACATTGAGTAACTTTAAAGCATAAATAACATTTAGAAAGATATTTAGCAGAATTTCATCAGATTAATGTCTAACCATGTCTCATTTTTATTTTAATAAAATTATCTGAAAAGGATGACAGAATTACTATTCAGTATTGTATATTATAAATACATATATTTGAATTGCTCAACATTTCAGTGTGTTAAACAATAATGTGTTTCTATGTGATATGTGAGTAGAACTACATATATGTACATTCACCATGTTGGTTCACACGGCTGAAGAAGATCCGCCTCCTCTTCCTCAGCACACGTCTCTTCACACTCTTTAGAAAGAAACCCCAGAAGTAAGTGGACTCCCATCAGTTCTTCACAGAAACCTTCCAAACCCATATGGATCTCTGCGCCCACAGATCATAATGCCGGATGATGTCTCCTCTCCTCTGAATAACTGTGATTATTCCAGGCAACAATTTGAGCAACTTCGAAAGCACTTGTAATTTTCAGGGGAGCGCTTTTTGGCTATTGAATTGGAGCTTTATTTATTTATTTTTTGCAGTAGCGATGAACAAAATAAACGCAGTTTTGGGGCATGAATATTGTACACACTGCCTGAAATGAAATCCTTGTGCCGGATGAAAGTTTTATGATTGCAAACAGTGTTTTTCCTGTTTTTTCTTTTTTTTATGTGTGAAAAATGCCTGATGCTGGAATCAGGGCCTGTAATTGTAAGCAGCCCAGCAGGAAGTGAAGTAAGCCTCAGCTATTGACCATCCTCAGCCTCACACTGAGCTAAAACACAGGGGTGGTGGCATTGCCGCTGACAGTATGTCAATTTTGCTCTTTAGAAAAGGGGCACTGCTTGAAGACTGAAAGCAAATCAACTTGGCTATCGACCCAGACAGGCCAGCCCTGTAAATTGCACTCAGAGAGAGCAACAAAACAACAAAAACCATCACTGGACCGTTATTGATGACGAACACCTCGGCTGGCGCGCCTCGCTTCCAAACAAGGGAGAGGATTGAAGCTTCATGGATCATTCTAAGGACAGCTGTGTCGCTGCGAAAGGATTTCAGCTCAAAGACGACTGTAAACCTGAGCTTTCTCATCCTGATGCAGGGGAACAAAGGCTCTGAAACACTCCGTGCTGCTTTCGCTCAGAAACTGCAACAAACTCAGGCTTGCTCGGAAACATATCACTCTATTTACTGTATAGAAGTGACATCACAGAGTCAACAAATGACAGTTATGCAAGGATTGTTGTCAAACTAGTCTTAGTTTCAGGTCAGACAAGCTTCTGCTTGTGATGAAACACAGAAAGTGTAGCACCTGAATGTTACACTACAACACTACCAAGCTGAGGCCTCCATCGTTCCTGCTTCAACTTGCAATAAAATAAAAGCTTCTATTGTTCTCGTACTGTTCTTTTTGCATTTTACAGGAACTAAAAACTAAAAAGCTTCTCCATTTTGCAGTCGAACACAGAGGAACTACAGAAATATCCTGCCCAGCGTGTTTATTCGTGTAGCCGATATGTGTGCACGCTTCTGTATCTTATCTCCCAGCGTACAAAATCAGGAATTTGGATAGTTGCGATGACGGCGGAGGCGACAGCTCAAGGCTCAAGTTCATGCTCAGTTTAACTCCGGAGGAGGAGGGGTAACAAAAACATGAAAACAAACTTTTTCTGTTTTTAGCTTACATTAACATTTAAAGGGGGATTCATTTTTAATGCCTTTCTGCTACAGGGACTCGTTCGACTTCGGAACTCATTTAAATATATAATATGCAAACTCTGTCCAGGAGCATGCAAAAAGTTTGCATCTGACTCAGACAGAATGACGGGTTTGCAGCTACTTTGAATGCTTTGTGTGCAATAAAATTCAGCAAAGTCGTAAACTTTTAACTCAGATTTGCTAATTTCTACTCAAAGCTCCTGACTGCAGTAGGGACTAGGAGAAAGAGTCCTCTGGCACAGCTTTTCATGCGGCAGGCTGTCAGCCTCGGACAAATAAAGCTTTAAAGAACAGGACATGCAGTTTTTTTTTGTGTGTCTTCTGCTAGATAAGAAACCAAACAGTTTTATCTCTTCATTCCCCCACGTCTCACTCTCTCCTTCAACAACGCAGAGTGGAAATGCACATATTCCACTGCTGATTGAATATGACTGCAGTCAGCAGTGGGACGTGTGTTTCTTAAGCGCTGGCAACGGTACAGTTGAACTGAGTGATGAGTCAGCAGCCGAGGGAGCCGCATCGTGCACTCTCAGGGACTCTAAAACAGGCTTGTACTATAATTATGCTCTAACCTCAAAATCAAAGCTTTGTGAGATTTCCTAATTAGAGATCATTGTCTTCCTTTCTCTTTTTCCATTTCCTTTTTGCCTTCTTGCTCTAGTTCCCGCACCCAGCGTCAAACTCATCTTGTTTACCGAGGAAAGACACGAAACAGAGGCAAGAGAGCCCATCACCCTCTTTCCTGTTCTGTTATTTTGGCTGAATTACAGTGGAAGTGGAAATAATCGCCCTTTGGCCAATTATGAATCTGATGGGGAGGAAATCCCAGAGAGCGAAAAACCAAACAATGCAAGGGGAGTGAGATGCAGGAGCGTGTCAGTGGCAGTCAATGTCCATGAAGGCAATTTCACAGCACACCTAATGACTTAAAATGACAGAGGTAATTAGCATTTGTGATAAATGTGAAGAGGAGGTAGGAGGATTGGAGTACTGAGAGAACTGAGCTGATATATGCAATTAGTTCACCTCCTATGGTCTGTTTAGGCTCTAAAAATACGAGTTTCAACCGAACAAAATAGATAAAGCATCAAAGCAGGAACATATTTCTATTAGGACTGCACAATATATCGAAAACCCATCAATGTAGACGATATCGATATCGCAAAACATGACAATATTGTTACAAATAGCCTAATTTATACTCTAAATACTATTAGTTCTTGACCAATCAGATACAACCTAACTTAAGCGACGCCAGAGTCTTGTGAGCATTGCGATGATGAGCAAGAAAATGCTGACTTCTAATTACTTGTTGATATTTTTCAAGCCGTGTCACCAATTTTCTAGGGCTGGGCGATATATCGAGATTTTAATATATATCGATATATTTTCAAACGCGATATGGAACGAGACAATATCGTTTATATCGATTTTTTTTTTTTTTTAAGATTTTTTTTTTTTTTTTTTTACATTTTTTTTTTATGATTTTGATATAGCTTATTTTGTGACAAATTGACTTGAATGTTTTATTTGAGATTTGCACAAATGTTTTGTTATTTGCACAACTGTCAACCTCAGTTGAAAAGTCTGCCTGTTACTGTCTACATTGTATTAATTGCACAGTGTATTTTAATTTAATTGTTATGCAGGAAAGGGATATTTGTTTTATTTTATTCAAGAAGTATTTTTATTCTATATATGCAGGCAGTTTATTTTAATTTTATTTGTTTTATACATTTTGATATTGTGCAGACCTCTGTTAATAAAGGTACCTGTGTGACATTTGGCACGAGGCTTTGTATTAAAATTGACAGTTTTTTTAAGGGTTTGCCTGAGAAAAAAATGAAGCTAACAGAGATGCTATGCTATAATGCTTTGGGGGAAACCCCAATTAAGGCACAGAAAAAATATCGAGATATATCGAGTATCGCCATTTAGCTAGAAAATATCGAGATATGACTTTTGGTCCATATCGCCCAGCCCTAATATATTCAACCTCTGTTATAAAGATGAAGCTGAATGATCACCAATAAGAATATTGAAACCTTGTGTAACAATAATATATAGCTACCAGAGCCAGCTGAAAGTGCTTGTCCTCATGAAAAGTTGCTGATAGTATTAAATAGACTTGTAGTCAAGACCGCCTAAACCGAGACCAAGACACTACCGGGACCAGAGAGAATCAAGACCAAGTCGAGACCAAGACTAGTTCAACTCAAGACCGAGATCAAAACAAAACCTAGTTATTTCCTCATCCTGCGTGAGTTGTAGAACATCAGCACCATCCTGGTTCAGCTGCTTAGTTTCCATATGAGCTTGTATTCAACTCCAGCACAATAACACAGAGAAGTGGATGAAGATGTTGAACTCACTATAAATGTTTTCATCAATCAGCTGAGATCAAATATGTGTGGCGACTGCACTACCGCTATTTCTACACTATTGGAGGATTGACTCCAGTGCTTTTAAGGATTGACACAAATACTAACTATTCCCAAAGTTATCTAACAAAATAACCGGCATCCAACACCCCCCTCCACCTCAGAAAAGTCTAATGAATAGTAAATGTCATTGATTTAAATTGGACTTAATTTTTAGATGAAACATGAATTTTAAATCGACTTGAAATTGCATTATTTACTATTATAATAGCCAGATGACATTGTATATCAGCATCACTGAAATAAACCTAATGCTTAATCAATAAATCAATCAGTGGAACATTTTACATCTGCACATCAGACAGGCCTCCTCACTGTCTGCTTTTAAAACCAACCTCAAAACCCAGTATGAGACCTCGCTCTGTTTTTAGTGGTTTTATGTAATTTTATTTGTTTATTTAATTGTTTTTATTGTCTTTTGCTGTTGATTGTTTGTCCTCTTATGTACAGCACTTTGTTTCAGCTGTGGTTGTTTTAAAGCGCTTTATAAATAAAGTTGAGTTGAGTTGAGTTGAGATCAATCACAACAATATGCAAATATTATTCAAGGCCAATGATGTCATATATTTATTCAAACAAGGGCGTTATAAACACAAAACTGTAATTAAAAAGAAACACACATGCAGATGCACCAAAACATTAAATCAAATGCAAAATAAAAATAGTTACAAAACTGTACATTAACAAGAGGAAGAAGTGGTGATACAAGATTCTGTCACCTTGGTGTGCAACGGTATCTCAATTATCCAAGGCCGAGAGAAGACCAAGACCACAAACAAGTGGTCTGGAGAGAACTACAAGTCTAGTAATAAAAGTAAAGAATTAAACACTGCTGGAGGAATCAAACATGTTTGTTTCCCCAAAACAAATCCTCTCTCTGGATCTGCTCTGGTGGTTCTGAAGTATTCATCACTTTAATTTGTCAGCTGCTTGACAAAACATATCTGATCTGAAGTGTTAGAAACGATTAAAAGAAAACGCATAAAATAATATGTTTGAAAATGCCACAATCATGTTCAGATGTTGCGGTAGGAGAGGGTTTAATCAAGCCCAGATGAAGTGAAACAAGTCATTAGAAGGAGGAGTGTCGGTCGGGGAGAGTAATTTCCTGAGTGCCGGAGGAGCCGTGATTTCTTCCGGGTTCCCGTCGTCCCACTGTGCTTGTTTGGGTGTTTCAACATGACTCAAACTCACATTCCGCGGTCATAATCCAACTATTCCTGGACTTTTGCAACAGTTTAGGTGAACAAAGATGCCTCGTGGACGAGTTTGAGTGTGTGACGTCGGAGAAGTTTAAATCGTGAGGTTCCCGACCTGAGACACCTGTCGCTCCGGTTTGGACGCACAGGTGCGTTCGTGCGCGGAGCAGGTACCAGCCCCGGGGACGCCTGGCTCATGCATGAATATCCTCAATATCTGGATACAGTTTGAAAGTAGCAGCCGAGATGAAGGTGACAGTAACTTTCGGGAACACCGCGGTGGTTGTTCCCTGCAAAGGTGGCTGGACGGTTCGGGATTTAATGGAGCAAGCCACACGGAGGTACCGCAGGATACTGGAACAGGTAAACACGCATGAACCACAATTTTATATTTATACATGTACATGTTTAAATGTCACTGAATGAAGTGTTTTTGTGTTTTCCCACGCGAAACTCGGGCTCTTTGCTCTCATTCTTGTCATTATGTAACGCTGAGTTTACCTGGGCTGAGTTCTGGGTCACGTGACTCGCTGCGTTTGTTAAGGTCGCAGCTGAGTTGACTGAAGCTAATTCATTTATTTACAAGAAATAACAAGGTTTTTGTTACCAGAGTGGTTCGATGCTGTTAGGAAGGTTAAATAACAGTGTTTTTGAAGAAAAATAAACTTCTGCTTGACAGAAAATGTCTCCTACTATTGGATGAATCCCTTATTTTCATAGTAGGAAGCTAACTCCTATAAAGTTTTGAATTTTATGGGCATGTTTTATTGTTAGCCATGAGGATTATTAGAAAAAAAACCCAAACAAACCCCTCAATTCATCAAAACAATGACAAATGTATAATATCGTCAGCAAAACTTTATAGTTTTGTGCTTTTAACCCATTTGCCTCCTCTCCAGAAGGTTTTACGTGACATTACCTGGAATAAATACTTTTAATAATACGATTAACACATTTATTATTCTTAAATGAAAAGAAATATTGACAATTTAATTCAAAACTGTCTTTAAAACTTCTGATCCTAAGTTTGTTAAAGCTCCGGAAAGCAGTGACAACAGGAAATGCACCATCCTTTCTTTTTGAAGGAAAGAATAAAAGACAAAATGAATGGATGTGTGTTACTTTTTGTTGTGAATCCTGCAAAAGACCATTGCATTTCTCTTTTTTTTAAGGTTTGTTTTGAGTCGGTGGTTAGTTTCTGCTTTTAGGCCGAGGTGAACATCATAAAACATGCATAAATTCAAGTGATGTTCACTGTTTTTATTTTTCAAACGCCAAATAAAAACATGGGAGAGCCACATTTATTGCACAATTGCACCCAAACCTTTTAATCATATTTTCTGACTTGGCCTTTCCAGAGCCTTTTATTTCATAAGTGTAGAATGAGAAGCACTTTAGGAAGTGTTTATGTGTTCGGCGGATGAGAAACGCATTAAAAGCACACAAGTGAGGACTGTTAAGCAGCATATGTGACCTGGCGATACACATTTACCTTAATACTGGCATTAAACATTTGTCAGTGCTTTTTTCACGTTAAAAGTCTCTTTTTATTATTATCCATTTTGTGTCTGCTTTATTTAAAATGGAAAATCCTTCCACCTGAGTGTCCCGTGTTGCCAGCTTTACCTCGGATCATCCCACACCAGCCCACCGTTGATGGAGCAATGGCGGTGGTCACTACCGATCACGCCAAGAGGGCTGTTGTCCTGCGACTTTTCTTTTCGTGACAGACTCATTGACGCCCTCCAAATACGTTCACGTACACACGCAAATACAAGCCGTCAGTTTTCCGCCCCATAACGCCGCAATCACTTGAACATTAATCATTCTGCCGAGCTGACCTTTTTATTAATCAGCAGCTTACGTGCATGCTGTCCCGGCGTGATAGCCGGCTCATGGGAGGACGTGAGCGGAGCTGGCTGGAGCCTCGGCTGTCCGCGGCTACAATAGCTGCCCGTTTAAGCCCCGGTATCTCAGCGGACAGGTGGAAGTTTGCTGTTTGATGTCTTCAATGTGCCCACAGTCGGGGAGGTGCGTGGTGGACACGAGGCTTTGTCCTGTGAGTGATTGGGGATTAGGGTTGGTGACAGGCCCTGGTCTTATCGGTTGGCTGGTCCCTCCTCAGCCTGCCCACACACCCGTCCTCAGGCGGCCGTTTGGGACGTGAGAAACCTTGGAAGCAGGGATGGAGGGGAGCGATTGCGTGCCTGGATGGCTCGATGGATGACTTCCCCCTCGGAGGATATGGACACACACAGACACAGCTCATCTCACTCGCCGATCCCCTGAGGTGTCTCTTGTGTGCTTCAGCGACGGTCACAGCCGTGCCCGCTCTGCCCAGCGGCGCCTGTTGATTCTCATTGTGACAACGCCGCGCTTCACAAGCTGCAGTCAGCCTAATGCGACTACGTGATTAGGATGCACCCAGGCCTTGATTGCTTTTCACAAAGCATGTTAATTAGAAGCTGATGCTAGACACCGACTCAGCATTCTGGGACCCGCTCTTAATAGAGGACGGGTGGGCGGGGGGCGGGATCATCACGAGGACAGTCCAGCTCTGAAGCTGCCAGAAGGACTGAATATATCTGACCCGATGAGCTGGTTGCTTCTGCCAGCAGAATCCACTCAGGACCCGCATTAACGGCACATTGCTGCTCTTGCTGGCCTCGCTGCTGACATCATGAAGAGTGTCAAAAACCCGGGGTTTAATCACCGACTCTGTGTGTGTTTATGTGCAGGATGAACTTTTAATCTACACAGTCTCACTGTGCGATGCAGAAGTGGCGTATACAGCAGACCTGGCTAATTAGCAGTTTATTATAACGTGATCTCAGCTGCAAAATTTGTGATGAATGGCTTTCATCCCCAACAACGCCTGGAACCTGCTGCATGAAGGAAATTGCAGTATGTGTGTGTGTGTGTTTATATATACAGTACAGACCAAAAGTTTGGACACAACTTATCATTCAAACAAATGGGGAAGTGTGTCCAAACTTTTGGTCTGTATGGTACATATATCTCCATCCATCTTAAAGAGCAGCAGTTTCTCACATTTGAGATGTCCAAAGCATCTAATATTAATGCTTAGAGACCACTATAAGAGAGTGAGGAGTCCTGATAGCAGTGAACTGACCTCTGCTGGTCCTGATGACTCCACTGAGATGGGCCTTGACGGCTCACTAAAACACCTGAAAGCCCTTCGCCGTCCCTCCTTTGAATGAAGGACGTAGCCTAGCAGCCCAAAGTGTGTGGTTTGTGCTTCACAGCTCGGCTATAAAACGTGCATTTAAAAAAAATGTTTATTGTCATTGTTCCAAGCTGCTGTTCTGCTTCCTCACCGTGTTTGTGACTTTGGATTATAAACCTTGACCGCGTGTTAAATATGTTAGTGGACATGTGTTCGTGACGCTGCCAGAGTTTTGAAAATTAGCCGAAGGGCGCAACATCGTTGCAGAACAGATGGCTGGTGGCGGGTGACGTTAAAAAGCAGATGCCATCTATTGATTTTGAAGATTTTGGAGCTAAAGTTCCCTCTTTCTGAGTGCTATAGTTAATTTTATTAGATTTGTTAGAAAGCAGGAGTACAACAAAATCCTACATTTCGACATGGCTTGGGTGTCCTGGTCCTCCGGGGCCGATGCATATTTGAGATGTCTCCCTACTTTAACACACCCTGATACGTTAACGGACTTGTGCAGACCTCGATGACCAGGTGATGATGATCCATCAATTTTAATCAGGTGTGTTGATGCAGGAAACATTGAAGCATGCAGGACCTGGATTCTGCATCCCTGGAGTGCTTTGAGCTCTTGTTAATATTGTAAATCAAATGGATGCTTGTCAAGACTAATACACTTTTATAACGTATATGCACGTTTCCATTGTTTTTAGGATGTTTTTTTTGCCACCTTTTACAGTTTACATGTATTTCTTACTGTCCTCGTCCATTTAAAAACTCAGGTTTACTGTTTTCCTTTATTTCCTCTTATTATAATTAACAACTTAAAGATGTTTTGTCATCGACATGTTCGCGAGACGCTCTCCGCGTTTTTGCTGCAGCTAGACCCAAACCATGACGCTTCTCTTCTGAGGATCAGAGTGTGAAATGGCACCTTCCCACCCCCCATTCCCCCCCACCACCGCCGCCAACGTTGCCACCTCTCAGAATTTAGCTTCACTAATCACCGCGGAGCTTCACCGCTCTCGAGCGGTGCCACGTTTGCTCACCAGAGTGTGTGGAGGTAGGGAGGGGAAGGGGAGATATCGCTTTAAATGGTGGGGGACTTAGAGGTGTAATTTGCAGGGAATTTACTCTTCTAACTGTCACCATAATTCTCCTCTGCTGTTGACTGACTCCCGGCCCCTTTGGTTGATTATTTCGGGGGAAGAGTGAAGGACTAGAGGGACTTTTACTTCCCTCTTTCTTCCCTTCATGCATATATATTAAGGTAGATGTAGACGCTCCCACTTCTCCGAGAGCGTCATGGACACCAGCTGTACTTGATTTCTGCTGCAGACCTGATGCTAATTAACAAGTTTCAGTTTCCTGCGGTCTAATGCAGTAATTTACTGGAGTCTCTCTAAATGAAAATCATATTCATGCCTCTTATGGATGCAGTCTGAAGGTGATGTCATCCCAAAAGAGCCAATTACCATTCTTCTTTTCTTGGCTGTTATTCACACACACTCACACACACGCACATGCACTCTCCCTTCCAAGTAAATAAAGTCGTGAGAAGCTGAAGAATGCAGGCAGACGGGCAGGTCGGACCGGATTTTCCTGCGAGGTGTAAATGCATTCTGTTAATACCTCAGCAGAAGTCGCCGCTGTTATCTCTAACGTCCATCTGCTGCACCTTTTCTTTTTTTAATAAACATTTAAGAACCCAATTATCGTAACGCTTGAGCTTGTTTTTAATGTTTTATGTGCTTTTTTTAGATCATATTATGGCTCAAAAATAAAAAAGAACCAACCCAATGATAATGTTGTTGGCGTAAATCCTTGGAGAATCTATTTCAACTGCAACTGTCACACCATGACTGTTTGAAAGCTTAAAAAGTTAACTTTTAAGGCGATTTCCTACTCGTAAAGGGAGAAGTAGGTAGAGCCCATGAGACAGCTCTTTTCTGAAATCTCTGGAAACTGTTAAGTCGTTTAAGAGTCCTGGATAGGTGGGAATCTCTGGAAATGTCAGATTTCAGCTCAGGAACTGGGACATGGACCAGACTTTTTATATATTTGCTCTGTGCACTCAAAAGTAAAGTGAAATATGAGCTCAGATAGCATTTCTGACATAAAGGGCACATCAGGAATGTTGTCAGAAGCAAAAACATATGAAACTAAACACACTGATTGGACTGCAGGTCTGATGGTGTGGATTTTAATGCCGTCACATGTTGTGAAAGCTGCCGGGTATTTGTGTGCTAGCTGGAGTTGGACGCCCTCTGCTCGTTATGTCTCCGAGGCCTGGCACTGATGTTCTTGTCTCCTCCAAAGAAAGAGCGGCCCTGGCTCCGTTCCTGCGATTGAAACCCCGGGCGCTCCCAGCCGTTTGTTTTAGGAGAATGGACCTGCCCCGTTGTTAAAGGCCCACACACTCTTTTTCACGCGTTGCAATTCGCATTTGCATGCAGGCAAGCAGGAAGGAAGTCGTTCACGACGGGCCTCAGCGATACAGAAGCCAATAAGGTGTCAGGCAGTAGTTTAGCTGGTAATAGTCCTGGTTTGTTCTGTTTTCTGATGTGGAAAATTCCTGTAAGGTTTTTTTTTTTTTTTTTTTTTTTTGCTCTATTATAAAAAAAGAAGGCGTTTTCAATTTCAAAACCAAACCCATACTTTGAACTATTTCGTGGTTATGTTACGCAAGTTTACAGCGGGCCTCATGATAAGATGTCCACGCCGCCGCAGCAGCTAGCGTGTTTGCACCGGGGCTCAAAAAGGGGAAGATGGCATTGTTCATGCACTTCTCTGTTGACTTTCATCGTGTAAACAGCAAGCAGATTTCAGATTGTGGCTCAGTCTAAAGTACGTGTTGTCTTTTTGTGAGCGAATCGGACCCGGCGCTGTGCTGCGTGTAGTTACCGGGCGTGCCGTGTTTACTCTGATTTCTTGATGACAATGGTATAACTGGCCAGGAATGTGGCCACCACTTCCCTCAGAGCAGTTTTCATCATTCCCCTCTCACCACTATGATGATATGAGTCCTTTACTGCACTTTCCCTGTCCAGCAGACATGTGTTATACAGGTATATGTGTGATTATTATACTGTAAGAGGTAAGTCTACAATAAACAGGCTCTAAAAATGCAGAAGTCTGACAATTTAAGGCTACAGATAGCAAGGTAGTAGGTTTAAAAGAGAAACTACGGTATACTATAAAATTGTCAGAGAACTTGCAGTTATAAGGAGATGTTCCAGTCATAGGCGCCGGAACCGTGGGTGCTTCGGGGCCCGAGCACCCACGGAGATGGCCGAGCACCCACGGGGAGAGCAGAGTAGGCGAGCCCTCATGTCAACAATCACTGATTGGCTAAAGCGGTTTTCAAATAGAGGGCGCACAGCCGGCGCCGGCTTTCCCATTCAAGTGTATACTGCAGCTGCGCAAGAGCGCGCTCCTGACGCACGGCGGGCGCAACGAGGCTTTCACCTAGAACTCGGCGCAGAGCCTGCACGCATACACCTGTGTAGGCTACACATTTGTTGCAAGTTGCTTGGCGACCGAAAAAAAGTTTTTCCGGTCATGGCGCCGTTTTCCCACTCATTTGGACGTACAGTAGCTACAGCTCGGTTTGCAAAATGCATGTGTCCCTGATTCAAAGAAAAGCTCTGGCTTTAGTTCTTCTTCTGAGGAGGAGGAGACGAGCAGCAGCAGCAAGGAGGGGATGGGTCCATGAAATCCTCATGAGAACACAGGATTTGGGGGAATACAGGCTCGTTCGGGAGCTACAGCTCCATGATGGCCAGGTCTACTTCAGGCTGAATCATATTTTATTAAAAAACCTTTCCGAACTATTTTGTTGTTTTTTAGCTCATGTCAGTCATTTTAGCGGACCTGTAGTGCTTCAGTTTGCAAAAGTATTGACATGTGGTCTTTTCATAACCATATATTGATCAATGATTCAATTGATCCCCAGATGAGGCATGGAAATGCTATATTTTATTTTAAATTGACATTTTATTGTTAAAAGAGCAAAAGAATATCACATTTCTACCACTTAAACAGGTGTGTCCAAATTCTGTGAGATTTCTCTCCACTTTTGTCCCTTTTTATTGATGTCCCGATAGTCCTGCAGTCTCATCCCACAGCTCCTCACAGACTCACAGCCAAGATCATTCTTTCTTCCATGTTGATCGTCTCTGATCTACAAGCTGCAACTTTTTTTTCTCCCTCCACCTTCTCTCCTACACCGCCGAGATGCCGTCACAGGGCGCACGGTGAAATTAAAAAAAAAAAAATTTCTACTGTTGTAGATTAGAAACGATCAAGAGGGAAGAAAGAATGATCTTGGTTATGAACTATAGAAATATAGCCTCCTTTTTCTCAGATGAACACCCGAATTTGTTAAGAATTTGATTATTATTTGTGTGTGTGTGTGTGTGTGTGTGTGTGTGTGTGTGTGTGTGTGTGTGTGTGTGTGCGTGCGGCGTCCATGTCCGTTACCGCTGTTGAATCTACGTTGCTGAATTGCTGAATCTCGTGCGAAACGACACTACATGACATTCAGCACCCACCAGAAAAAACATAATTCGGCGCCTATGGTTCCAGTTACCTCCAAATGTTAAAGGAAATGTCATAAAAACATTAGTTTTATCTCAGCTGGGCTATTGTTCAAAACAAAGCAGCACGCTGTTTACTTCAATGTTCATATAGAACTCGTGAAGAAAATTCATTATTTTTTGTCCTGGTTAAAGGTAAAATACAGATTTACTGCCTCATTGCTTAATTTTATTAGAAATATTTCAATGACAAAATTGCCAAGCATATTGTATAAACATAACACAAGGCATGCAAATCAAGGCAGATTTACACTACCGCTATTTCTACACTATTGGAGGATTGACTCCAGTGCTTTTACACTACCTAGGGTAGAAACAAACACTGTAGCGTACAGAGCCATGGTTGTAGAACTCTCTACCTGGGCATGTTATTCAAGAAAATAGCAAAAAAAGATTCAAAAGTTTACTGAAAAACCATCTCTTAGCTGAGCAGCATTCTGCTGATATTAACTGATGCAACCATCTAAATGAAATATAAACATGCTAAGATCTGACCATTGTTGAATTATGTGAACCTCCAAGTATACCTTCAGTTAGAACTAGGTCCTGTGTTGTATTGTATTGTGCTGTATTTAGTTCTAAATGTTGTTGTGTTGTGGTTGTAGTGACTGTTGTTCGTGAAAGGTTGTCATGTGATTATGTTTGTGTTCATTGATGTGGAATGTCTTAATGTGACTACATGTATGTTTTGCATTGTATAAAATGTTGTTCAGGTGGACTCCAGGAAGAATAGCTGTTGCTCTGGTCACAGCAAATGGAGATCCGGATAAATGAAACTATGATGTGTTCATAGTTTGTTATTCAGTTCTCATCAGATGTTTGTTTCTGTGCCTGCAGCATGGAGAGATCACCGTGAAGATCCACCACTTGGAGTACGCCGAAGGAGGCATCCTGGACATGGACGACCTGCTGAGTGATCTGGTCGAGGACAGAGATAAGGTGAGGGTGGGCGGGGTGGACGGGGTCTTTGGTGTCGTTGAGACGCTTCGCTTTGTTTATTCCAGCCCTTGCACAAATCGCATGTTTGGAAAGTGCAGCTAAAGCATCTGTCTGGTTACCTTGACAACGGTTCTCAGGAGTTTCAACCATCTAAAGCTGGTTTTTCTTCCATTTTTTTTTTCTGGATTGGATGTCATCTTGGTTCACCACGTAGATGCCTGGTATGAAAGTCTCTCCCATGAATCCCAACCTTCCCTCCCTATTGCGACTCCATTAGTAAGGGAGTAATTGTAATCATGGTCCCCCTGACTCAGACTTTTAATGACACAAGTTAAATGCAGAGGGGGAAGTTCTCTGATCACATAAAATCTTTCTGCATGCATCCTCCACATATACATACACTCACACACACGCAGGCCGTGGCCCAATTTTCAATGAAGCACAACCCCCTCCCTCGTTAATTTCCCTTAATGCATTCCTAAGATGTGCTAATAAACTGCCCCAGAATCCATATTCATAAGCCCCGGGTCCAGACGAATGATAAATTGCCAACACTTAGTCAGCAAGAAGCCAAATGAAATGGAAATGGAATACTCAGCCGTCCTGTGGCATGCAATCATAAGTAGTGTTTTAGGCTGGATGCGCGTGTGTGTGTGTGTGTGTGCTGGCTCTCATGTGGGATTGTATTGTATGTATGTAGGACTGCTAGTTTGGCGAAATACTCAGCGAAAAGGGGGACAGAGCTAAATAATAGATGCCCAATGGAAATCTTCAATTGAGGAGAAACTGTGTGAAAGAACAGAGGCTTGGTTTTTCTGCAGTGATGGAATTATAATCACACAATCTATGCCTTTAATTGAGCGGTAAAGATGGAGTTATAGATTTTAATGACTTATATTTTGGGCCGCTGCAGCCCTTTTTCCTCCGAGTGATAATGAACTGTCATAACTCCAATCTCTCTCCGCCGTTTTGATCAGATTGTTTCAAATCCAAGTTAACTTGACGCAGGCTCTCCTTTTCTTCCCTCTTTGGTGATTACAAGCTCTGCTGAGCAAATGCTTCACCAGAACCGGCACCGTGCACAGAAGCGGCCTATTTACCTTTTTGATTTTTTTTTTTTTTACTCTCTAAACGCCCTTCCCCCCTTTCATCTCGCTCCTCATTTTATCCCTTTGTTTTATGCTGCTGATAAAAAAGATAGCAGAATAGGACGAGCGTGCGTGATCTTCCCAACGTGCCAGTCATTTGACTTATCTCCAGGCTTCCAAGCGGCGTCGGCCCTCGTAGATTAATGAGCTGTGCTCGGCATCCTTGATTAGCGCCACTTCCTTTTGTTTGTCTACGTTTTCATAACGCGTTCTATCTTTAGTGCTTTTCTTTCTCTGCGCGTGTTATTGTGGCCGACGCTGTTCCGCCATCAATCATGCGGGCGGGGGCCCATTGTGAGGGTCCTCCACGGCCCAGCGGGGGCCCCGTGTTAGCTGCGGATGCTAATGAGAGATAATGGTTCGCTATTTGTACGCTTAGTGGTTAGCTCCGCCGCGAGTCCAGACCTCTTTATCTGGGCCGACCCCTGACTATTATTCAACACTCTCACACACACATTACAGCTGTCCCCGGCATCTGCAGGCGTAGCGCTTGTCAGTGTGTGTGTGGAGCGCCACTGGTGGTTGATGAGGGCAGAGATGAGGGGCGTCGGTGATTTGATTACAGCTCTGCCCTCCTGCGTCCGTGACACGCTGGCGCGGGCGCACACACCTCCGTGCTCTCCTGCTCTGTTCGTTAGCCCCCCGTCTTGAGACACAGGCCACCAGCCTCCTCATGAATATGAATATGATAAATGTGGAGAAGGCCAAGGGTTGTGGGTTTAGGTGTGACTGTACACACAAAGGTCTATTATGCTCTGGGTGAATATTATGGGCTTGCACATACCCTGCTGTTCTGGTTTTGATGACCTGTTTGGATGCAGTTAAGATCCTGCAGAAAGCTGATCATATCCTTTTATTATTATCATTATAATAATGTCACAGATTGCCAAAGGGGCTAGTTTTAACAAGTCTTTGTAAATATGTGGATAAGATATATCAAACGCAGATGGTGACACCCAGTTAATAACAAAAGGGCCCACGTGGAGGGTTTGAATACTCTGAAGATCATTTGAATAACACACTCCCCAGGTTTGAAGCCGTTTATTGATCAATCCCCAATACAGGAGGTGTGTGTCCACGGCATATGCAAGACAGCTGCTGTTTACTGCGTTTCACACGGACTTTGTTGTCTGAACAAAGGACGGCAACGTTTAAAAAAAAAAAAAAAAAAGTCCTGTTCCTTCACAGACAGTAGGCTAATGTTTAATGCATCGCGGTCATGTGGGAGAGAAAGTACAGTTCGAAGTTTTCGTAATAACTTTCAGATGAAGTTTAATGTTTAACAGTCGTGCAAAAGGGAAAAAGTTCAGCGTCTTTTTTACATTTCAAGGTTTTTCTACATCAGGAAGTATCACCTTTCTTCTTGCCGTGTCCTGAAATAGTTTAAACGGGACTTCAAATGAACAATGCATGACAGGCTGTGACATTATTTATTTAACGCCAACTTAACTTAAATGTGCAAGCGTGTTTTTTCATGGGAAACAGATCTGGGCACCTTGTAGTCACCAGGTGGACCATGAACTCCTCCGAATAGCAAAAACATCAGCAACAGAGAGCCTGAAGAAGAAAATGAAGATGTTCAAACGTCAACCTGACTGGAAAACCGTGCACACCTCCATCAACTGATAAATACATCATAACATCATCATCTGCGGTTGTATTGACACAATTTTAAGATCTGGTCAGGATAAGATGTTTTTTCTTTGCTTATACATAAAGCATCCTGAGTGAAAGTGTGAGCCTCTGTCACATGACCCCACACGTGTGAGCATCCTCTCTCGATATGCCGATCTCCGGAAAGGGGATTAAATTCAGAGACCATAACGTCTCCTCATAAGCGGAGTGTCACTCCTCGTTCCATGCGTGCGCACATTAATCCACACGGACCCTTTTTCAAGGAGAAAAGAATGGAAAAAATAAAAAAAGGAGGAGGGAGATCAACCCTCCATCCTAAGAAGGCACATAAAAAAAATCTAATTTCATGGAAAATTTAATAATAAAAAAAGAGTGATTTCCTCCATCTCTCTTTAATTAGCCCTTTTAATCACAGTGCCTGCAAGGCATCCTCGAACCTGCGGCGCTGCTCTTCGGATGCAGGGGCGTGAATGTAAAGCACACCGATCTCCGTCTGAAATGCCAACTGTTTGATTGCACGACCGTTTCCCATCATCCATCTCTTCCGCATGAAAAATGACGCGGTGTCATGGAAACGTGTGGTCAGGAGGGCTTTCCATATGTTTTAATGACAAAGTATTATCGAGGTGAACGATAACGGAAGGATGCTCCCATGAACGGTGTAAATACTGACGTTTACGAGACCTGCTCTGTCTTTTTCAGGAATGAAAAAAACCCAGAATGCAATCTAAACTTTAAAAAAGAGAAATGCATGTGATTTCACTCCCAGCGGCTCAGGCAGAACTCTGTAAATCATGTCAGGAGATTTGCCGGAAGTCATTTATTACATGTCAGATGTCGGCCCGCCTGACAGACGGCAATAAGGCTTTACTTAAAACGTGCCGGCGTTCTGGAGGGAAAGTTTAGTGAATGGGACGTGATTGCGAGGCGCGGATGTGCTGATTAGCCTTTGACGCTTGTGACATCGCGCCTCCTCACCCCTCTCTTTTTTGTTTTTTTTCCTCTTTCCCCTGAATTCACTGCCACGGAGAGCTGAATTTGACTGGCATCTGAATGGCCGCATGTGTGTGAATGGCCAGTGATGAACACGAGGATGAGGTTCAAGTGCGCTGATTAAAGGTATTTGACATGAATACCCAGCTAATCAGTCCAAACTCGCTCTGCGTTGGATGGAGAGACGGCAGCTCCATATCTGCCTCATATGTTTGAGTACTTATGGGTATATACTATGATTCTGCTGCAGCCTGCCTCTAATTGGGGATTGTAACTCTTACTTTCATCACAGCTTACCTTTTTATTACAAAACAATAATATATTGACTGAAGTTTGATTATCTGGCTGTTTCCTGCAGATCGGATCAGGCCTGAGTGGCTCTCCCGGCGGGATTCGGTCACTTGAACTGATTTGATCATATCTCATCAGCCCCGACCTTGATGCAGCCGCGCCATCTGAGCACCGTGGCGGCTCTTCATCTGATTATATTCAATTAACAGAACCCCCTTCACCCACGCTCCCTCGCACACCAACTTTCACCAAACCTCGCTTTCATCGTAATTGGGAGCTGAATGGCGGCTTAAAGAGAAATGAATCTTCGCCGCGCCGGTCTGTTTTTCCATTTAACGGCTTGCAGTGTTGATTCCTCTTCGTACAGTTACACTTTGGAGTTTTAATTTCTTTACGTGATCCATTGCTCTGCGTTTTTGACTTTGAATAATGGCACCCCTCCAAAGTGATTTGTCAGTTCAGTGAAGCAGAAGAGGTGTTCAGTCAGGAGAGGGCCGGTTAGCGTTTTCTTTGTATAAATCTGCGTGACCCATCGAGGGTGTGCGAGGCCATCGCACCCCTCAGATCTCGCTCTGCGGCGCCTCCTGCTTCTGTAAAACACTGACATGCTGCGTCGCCCTCCGTGTCACAATCACACCACCCATTAGCTCTTAATGGAGCGAGACGGTCAGACTGTGACCTGACCTTCCTCCGCCTGCTGTTCTCTGGTAGGAGGAACCCGAGGAGGCGGTGTGGGTCAGAAGCTGCACACATCACATGCTGGACTCATGATACATGCATGCATTTGTTCTGAGGCTGCAGCTTTGACTGGTTTCTGTCACTATCGACTAGTCTCGTTATCTGTGATTTTGGCTCCGAAGCCTGCAGAGGAGCTAATCACATCCAGCTAATTGATCTATTATAGATCAACTTACTCACTGCAAAGCTGCTCTCTGACCTAACCAGCCTCACACCATCTGTGACATGAGCAACACACACATTTCATATATGCATGCATGTGTGTGTGTCTGTATGTTTGTGTGTGCTTCCCTGTGCTGGCTGAGTCTCAACTCAATCCAAATGCTAATAACTCAAATCAGCGGAAAGTCACACTCCTGGTTGTGTGTGTGTGTGTGTGTGAGGGGCGACATCTGTCTCTCACAGCGTGCACTTTCACGACAACTGGAGCATAAACGCTTGCAAATGCCAAATCCGTCCAATTTAAGTTAAATTTTCCAAAAAATTCACACCACAATTACGCAGCTGAGATGACATGTGTCCATTGTATTGCACTAAAATTCAAAAACCCACACACACACTGTTGTTGTTGTCATTCAATTTCCCTGCCTCTCAACCTCATCACAAGGCTGATTGGTCTAATGAATGGAGCCCTGTGGACGGTAATGTGTCTGAATAGGTCTCTTGCATTATTAGTGGGTGTACATCTGATGCAGGAGGGGCCTGTACGAAGGAAGAACCGTGATTTTAACCACATAAGGAGAGTTTGTATTGAAAGTGACCTCGTAATGGTAAAAATGCGGTCAGTTTCATGTTGATAGGTGTATAACTTTGCAGTTTTTCCCCTATAACCATATTTAGATGGATGGATGGGACTGTGAATCGTCAAAATGTATATAATCACCATACAACACAGCACAAACCTGACTTTCCCCTCCAGGCTATAATGTTAAATCGATAACTATCTAATAAAGCACGGTGGAAGAAACACATATGTTTATTGGTGTAAGAGGAAAAACTGCAGGTGAAGAGCCCCCCCCCTCTCCTTTCCTGGACACCTTCAGGCTATAAGTGATGTTGGCTCTCCATGGCAACCACAAGTGCCAAATGTCAGCAATGGCTGGTTTATACATCTATATCAGCGAGTTCAGCTGGAAGAGGGATGTTAATCTCTAAAGAGTCTGTCTGAGGTCTGAGGTGCAGGTTTCGGTGTTTGAGCCACTCAAGAATCCCGGATCGGGTTTAGTTTATGCGTCACTACAAAGCTCTGCCCGTGCAAAGAGGAGGTGGACGGGCGTAGAGGAAGGGGTGATGTATTGCATGTTGAAGGAAGGCAGATTGAGGAGGAGGAAGGGAGGAGCAGTCCATGGAGGATGCAGCCACAGGTGAGAGGGCGCCCTCCTCGCAGCTCCGAGTTAATCACTCCTTCCATTCCTCTCTGATCCTGAGAGGAGGGAAAAAGGGAGGCTGGGTGGAGCAGCTGGTCATATGATGGCCGCAGGGAGAAGAAGTCTTATTATTGGGCTCTGGCTGTGACTTCTAGGGAAGAGATTTGTATTTTTTTTAATATTTTTTTTATTTCAGTGTTTGCTCGTATATTTGGGAATCTGAGCCGTGCGTGATTATGCACACTTGAGACTTCCAGTGAGACTTCCATTAGAGGGTGAAGGTGTGAATGTGTACGTCGTGTCCACAGACGTGAAACAGGAGCAGTGTAACCGACACTGATGTGTTTGCACTGCTGGAATGATAAACGAGCTGGTTGGATATCTGTGTTGCTGACCTGAGAAATAGGAGTCCCGGAGCTCCCCTGGTCTCCCACATCCTCGGCTTGTAGGCTCCCTCGTTGCCGTCATTTGCCTCTCCCTCCCTCCCTTCATCTTGCTCTCCCAGCCTTTTGGGCACGTGTGATTTATGAAGAGTTTGCCCTCTCCCTTTATGAGTGCGCATAAATAATAACGTGGCCTGTCGCTGTGCGTAGCCGGCACCACCATACTTCAACTGGTGTCTCGCTATGTGTAGATGTGTGTTTATTGGGGTTTCTGCTTTCATTTGGCCCACACATGCTCCATCACGGGCTGATCCGACAGCTGTGAGTGTGCCGACACACAGATGCAGAGATCTCAACCATTTTCTGTGTCACGAAGAAACTGTTTTTAAAGTAGTTCTGCTTTCAATCAGCTGTTAATAATGCAGCTTTACTGTTTTCCCTCCCATGTCTTTCCTTTAAAATATTCTTGTTTTGAGGTCTCAGTTGGGTTTATTCCTCAGGTTTCCTCAGAATCTCTCAAAGGTTTTTAAACACATCCGTGGTCTGCTCCCCCCTACCAAAGCGCTATCAAGGCGGCCTTTTGCTCACGCTCGTGGCTCCAGTCTGAGCTGGAGCTAATCACCCCTACCTGTCCTGCAAATGACTCGTGCATGCGTGAAGCCACAGCTTGCTGATCCTGCACTGGCCTTACTTTATGGTAGACTTGTAGTCAAGACCGCCTAAACTGAGACCAAGACACTACCAAGATCAGAGAGTATCAAGACCAAGACTAGTTCAGCTCAAAACCGAGACCAAAAACAACCTAGTTATTTCCTCATCTTGCATGATTGTAGAACATCAGCTCCATCCTGGTTCAGCTGCTTAGTTTCCATATGAGCTTGTATTCAACTGCAGCACAATAACACAGAGAAGTGGATGATGATGTTGAACTCACTAGAAATGTTTTCATCAATCAGCTGAGATCAGATATGTGTGGCGACTGCACTACCGCTATTTCTACACTATTGGAGGATTGATACGACTACTAACTAGTCCCAAAGTCCTCTAACATAATAACCAGCCTCCAACACCCCCCTCCACCTCAGAAAAGTCTGAATAGTAAATGTTACTGATTTAAACTGGACTTAATTTGTAGATGAATCGTGAATTTTAAATACCGGTATTAAAGATATACACAATTATCAACTAGAAATTGCTTAATCAATCACAATGATATTATAAACACAATACTGTAATTAAATACAGACACACATGCAGATGCACCAAAACATTAAATCAAATGCAAAATACAAATAGTTTATAAAACTGTACATTAACAAGAGGAAGAACTGGTGATCACAAGATTCTGTCACCTGTTGTGTAACAACATCTCAATTATCCAAGACCAAGACCACAAAAAAGTGGTCTTGAGAACTACAAATCTACTCTATGGCACTGTTCCAGCACAGTTAATTAATAGTTATTTACTTATTTATTTTAAAACGTTCTCGTGAGACCTTATACAATAAAAACATTATGCTCCACATATAATCCAAAAAGTTTCATGTTGGACTAATAATAACAAAATAAGTGATGATATAAGTTGTGCAGAAGTGCACTGATTAAAGTGACGAGATGCATCTTGTTCAGATGGTTTAATTCAGCAACATGATGATGGAGTCTGTTTTCCACATGTGCCACCCAGATGTGTAAAAGTTAAGTCAGTGAAGGCATCAGTTCTTATTTATGTTGAGCTTTTCATTGCCGAATGATCTCCGAGATGAATCCCAGACATAATGAAACAGACAGGTTGTTGGAGCAACAGGCCGATGTTGTGTAGTATAAACAAACCCTGGACATGACATTACACTCTTTACTGATCTGTTGCATCACGCTTCCTTTTAACTGTGCCAATCTTTAGGGAATTGAGGATATTAATCGCTGCAGCTGGTTTACAGGAGGATTATGTTGCATTACTGCTGAATTTCAGCAGTCCGCAGTCATTGTTGTTGCCCGATTCCCTTTTTCCATAATGCGCCATACATTTTCCAATGGGACACAGATTTGGACTGCAGGTAGGCCCGTGAAGCACGCTCGCGCTGCGTCTGTGAAGTCTTACAGAAAGAGATCTGTCCTGCTGTAAGCTTGTAACACAGACCTCCTGGAAAACAAACTGCCTTGACATCGCATGTCACGGGTGACACCTGCACATGCATTTATTCATCATTGGACACTCCCTCAAACTCTTGTCAATTTCTTTATATTTAGCATTTCATTTGATTTGAATCTGTTTTACATTTAGTTTTAAGTGATTGATGATCTCCAAGTGAATCAGGTGGTAGACTAGTTCAGCTCAAGACCGAGACCAAAAAGAACGAAAAGAAGTTATTTTCATCATCTTGCATGATTTGTAGAACATCATCCTGGTTCAGCTGCTTAGTTTCCATATGAGCTTGTATTCAACTGCAGCACAATAACACAGAGAAGTGGATGATGATGTTGAACTCACTATAAATGTTTTCATCCATCAGCTGAGATCAGATCTGTGTGGCGACTGCACTACCACTATTTCTACACTATTGTAGGCTATTGTAGGCTTTTAAGGATTGACACGACTACTAACTAGTCCCAAAGTCATCTAACAAAACAACTAACCTCCAACACCCCCCTCCACCTCAGAAAAAGTCTAATGAATAGTAAATGTTACTGATTTAAATTGTACTTAATTTGTAGATGAAACGTGAATCTTAAATATTAAAGATACACACAATTATCAACTTCAAATTGCATTATTTACCATTATAGTAGCCAGATTACACCGTTTATCAGCATCCCTGAAATTGCATGACCTGATGGTTAATCACACGATATGCAAATATTATTCAAAGGCCAATGATGACATATATTTATTCAAACAAGGCCGTTATAAACACAATACTGTAATTAAATACAGACACAGCAGGTGCACCAAAACTTTAAATCAAATGCAAAATACAAATAGTTTACAAAACTGTAAATTAACAAGAGGAAGAACTGCTGATCACCAGATTCTGTCACCTTGGTGTTTGCAACGGCATCTCAATTATCCAGGTCCGGGACAAGACCAAGACCACAAAAATGTGGTCTTGAGAACTACAAGTCTATCAGGTGGTGATGAAGATTGTGAGGCTGGGTAATTCGTGGAGATAAAGTAGGACTGTTTAGCGACTGAAAATGTTAGAAGCCGAAGCAATAAATCAGCTCAAAAGCTATCAACATTTTCTTGGAGTATAGGAGCTGGGAATATTCTCTGGTGCTTTAGTTTCCAGATCACTTTGTCAGACTCATCAGAGACTTTGGGTTCAGTGCGAAAGAACCAAGCAGCGTAAGAAACTACTGGCATCGCTTCAAACGAAAATAAAAACGTTCAGAGGTTCAAGTAAAAGTAGTCATGTTTCTTTATTCAGTTCCCTGTTTCCAAGCAGTTTCGTCCCAATTCCCAGTCTGCATTTGGTGGAGTGCTTCAGTGTACGAGCGGGACAGCTGTGTGTCTTTTTGGCTGCCTTTTTGAGTTCTTGCGGTTGCTTCAATAATCTTACTTATTGCCAGTGCTTGCAATAATATCTGTGTGTGTGTCGGCCCAGAGCCAGGTGTGTGGGTTTCTGAGAGGTAATCCCCACATCTGGCATGTGTGCTGTATAGATCCAGGCTGGAATAGCAGCAGGATTAGCCCTGCTCTCTGCGGTAATGCAACCAATTTTCTACTTGTTTAAATAACAGAGGCCAAACATTCCTCTGATGGCCCCGATGGTCTCCTGGAAATGTGCTATTGAACATGGATTAGATACTGGCATATTTGGGTCTGTTTGTGTCTCTTTCTTTGTGTTTCACTGTGTAGCTGCATACCTGTTATATTCAATCCTACTTAAAGAGAAATACCTACACTTTTTATGCATTACTGGACAATCATCACACACCTGGCACTGTTACTGGGTTCCTGACTGCAACCTTGTTTAGGTTTGAATTGACCACATCATCTTCTGTCCCTCTAAATCCAAAACCTGACACTCATATACACAAGTCACTATCATGCAGTTAGAATCAGACTAAACTATTCACATGCTCATAGGCTTAAAATGTCTTTTAAAAGAAACTGACAAACAAAATGAACTGCTGAGAAAAAAATCCTTCGCTTGGTTTCACCCAATAACTTAATCAATGACATCACCGATGTTGTAACAGACAGGAAATGCTGGGCCGGCCCATGAATGGTGAGTCAGAGAGACTCAAAACAATACAAAACAATATCCAACCTGGCACTAAATAAACACATTTTAAATTAACATATTGTGTTTAATGCTACCACAAACAAACCTGAGAGTTGGTGAAACAACTCCAAACAATAACAAATTACAGAACTAAAAATATAATGTGGGGGATTAAGTAACAAGTCGTGAGTAAAATAAATCACCTACTGTGTCAAATAGACAAAATACATTGCAATTTTAAAGGTAGGGTATGCGATTCTGCATGGTTTCAGAGTTCATGATGGGGTTGGGTTTCTAAGGAAGTACCGCGGGGAGGGGCTAGCACAATATTTTGTTCATCTAATAATCCCTTTTTACATAACTCTTCTCTTACATCCTCGTGGACCCGCGAGTGCACCTGAAGCTTCCTATTGGAGCTTTTCCCAGAGCGTCTCACTAGCTCTGCCAGCTGTCCTCTTATTGGCCGACCAGCCTCTGTCGCTCCGTAGCCCTGTTCAGCAAATCCATTGTAGTCTGGATACAGAGAAAGCTCTTCTGTGGGATCAGACGACGTCTCAGGAACCACCTGAAAATACCTTCCAGCATATCATCTTCACTCGCTGCCCGGTATTTCCCACCGCCTGACAAGCGTCATTGTAATTAGATAATTAGCAGCGTTTCTCCCTTCTCCTGTCATCGGTTTTGACGTTGCGCCTGACGGGCGAAGGCTTGTTATATTCCAGCAGCCGCCGCCGCCACGTCACCGCTTTCACACTAAACACCGCACAAATTACCATTACCCGAGAGTGGATATGAAAAGTGCAAATAACTTCCAATGCTCTGTTTCTTATTCATTGCCAGTTCAAATATGATGTCACGGATATCAAGAGCCAGATTTCTACCCAGTCAGACATCTCCCCGCTCTGTGTGTGAGCACTGTCAATATCCATCATGCTCTGCAGCCGTGGAGAAGCTCATTCTCTACACTTCCTTTTTTATTTATTTTTGTTCTCCATCGAACAGCATCTAATTCATACATGCTTTCAGAAGTTTTTGTTATTTTAAATTCACTTAAAATGACACCAGATGCAAACATTCAGTTAGGAGCTGAGAAAGGGTTTGGTTTTGTGCTTTTGTTCTGCCAGTGAGGTGCGCTTTGTTGTCTAATCACAAACATGGATAGTGAGTCATCAGCAAGTGCAGCTTTCATTTTCTGCAGTCCAATCAACACATATTTCAGTCTGTAAAACTTTAAAAAGATGACTAAAATGGTCTTTGTTAACCTATAGTTCAGCAGGAAAGTGTGTGTTTGTGTGTGTGTTTGAGATGATTGGGTTACCATACTGCTGTCACTACGCCGCGCGCTCCTCCTGAATTATGCATCCCTCGTTCAAAGAAAGAGTGGAGAATACTTTGAGAGGGAGAAAACGGAGGAGAGAGGGGCAGTCGTAAGATAAATGACAGCGGCACAAAAGCATCTCAATAGATGCGCGCCACACACACACACACACACACACACACACACAGGCACACGGCGGTGCTCGACAGCGATGAGAGAGAGGAAGAAAAATGGGCTGATTAGTACCAGCGGATGAAATAGGGAAGTGTGTATGTTTGTTTGTGGGCTTGTGTGTTGTGTTTATGCAAAGGTTGGAGGAAGCCAGCATGCAGTAGCACTCCACTAAAACAAGGTGGCACTATTAATCCTCCTACAATCACAAACTCTACTAGATATGCCAGTATTGTCCAAGTAACAGCTTCATACGGCGAGTGGACACCCCTGGTTTAGTGTTCACTGATCAAGCGTAACATTTTGACCAACCATATAATACTGAGCAGGTTCTCCTCATTCATGCACGACAGCTTGGACCAGTGGAAAAGAGCATCTGTGGGGTTTCTGATACCAGGAAATTAGTGATGGTCTCCTTGAATGGGGTTTGCACCCCACAGATAGCATCTGATTGGTCGCTGGGGGGTTGAGGTGTCGGGTGAACACCTCGATCGTGCTGGGAGACGCTGCTACTGGAGGGAAGGGGTCCGATGGATCTGGATTGGATCTGTGGTGTTAATATTATAGCTGATAGCTGCACAGTCCTCTCATTGCTGAACTTATTTATTCTTGGAAAGCACGTCATCAATTAAAAAGTGGACTGGATATCACATCTTATAATGGACGTGCACTTAAAAAACAGCTCCAAGTGATATTAATCATACGAATTTGTACCGTTTAACTAAACAAAGTTTAAAGCTTGAAGAATTGAAGGTCGTGAACCAGCTCAGGCTCTGCTGCTGTGTCATTGGATGCAGTTAAAGTGTGGCTTCATGCCATCCTGCTGCTTGAAAATAGCAGTTTTAAAGGAAACCATCACCCTCCAATTAAATATATATGTTCTGCCTGTGGCTTCGAGTGACATTTATCCATCCGGGCTGTTTTTGGTGGTTTGAATCGTGGCGTTTTGGTGATCTCATGTGAAGAGATGCCCGCCATCTCTGATCCGATTGAACTCGGCATGTCGTGCTGCAAGCGGGAATGTGGTTGAACTTTGAGTTGCAGGTGGATGAAAGCCTCCTATATTTAGTCTGGATCTGTAAAGTTAGACTCATACGAGCACGTGACTGTAGGACAGTTGCAGATATTAAAAAAAAAAGTGACCCCGACTTTCACACTTTAATGGTAGTTTTTGATAGAAAAATGTAAATTTGTTCTCCTGGAAGTCTCACGGCGGCCTGATTGTGTTTTGCATCTGTGTGATCACGATCCTTTTCTTTCCTTTGCCTCAGTTTGCTCTCCGGTTATTAATTTCTCGGTTTCTCGCATGCTCTCTAAAGGTTATTGCGGTCTTTGTGATGCAGTTTAATTTATTTCTTCCTCCTGCAGAGGAAAAACAGTCACGCTGCGCGATGAACAGGTAGAATATCATAAAAATAAACTGATGTCTTAATATAATTAGTGCTGGTATATTTTCTTCTCATTTAATCTGAGAATGAGTGTGTTGTTTCCGTATATAACACATTATATTTCAATATCCTGGAGCCGTGCCCCGAGGCGGCGCGGACGGGCTAAATTACCCGGACGGAATATTTATCTTTATACATACTTCATGCATTGAATCGAGTGTGGCTTTCATGTATGTCATGGTTAATCGCTTTGGCCTTGCACCACACACACACACATACACACACACACCGTTCTCAGCTATTCTGGTCACGTTGGAAACACATATAGTGTCATGATGGAAAAAGGATCACGTCATGACAGCATAAAGGCAGAGTTCAGCAGTTTGTGTTTGGCAGCAGGTTACCTGTGCATGTTTGTGTGTTTTTGTGCACGAGTGAGTGTGTTTGTGTTATGGAAATAAGACAAAGGGGTCACATTATTCAGCAGCAGTTGACATGCAGCGTCCCCAGGTCCATATCAATATCCCCCTGCGCACGCAGTGGGGAAAAATAAGGCAATTTGTTTCCTGGAATACTAATCACAGCCAGAGAGGTGTGTATGTGTGTGTGTGTGTGTGTGTTAAGAAAACACATGCAAGGTGTTGTTCTTGCAGGCACAGAGGCTCCTTCACGAGCTCCCTGCATTTCAAACCGCCTTGTGGTTTTGAGACATGTTTTCCCAAGTTTACTTTCCTTTCACGTTATCAGAGGCTTCGTTTTAAAAGGATCACCCAGCGGAGGTTTAACATCATCTGGAAAGATTTAACTCCAGCATTTTGCTCTAACTTTATGCACAAAATACGTAATGGAAAATCATAACACCCAAAAAGAGGAACCCTTTTACCCCCCATCCCACCCTTGATAAGATCTGTGGTAAACAAAACATTATTACAGCTACTAGTATGTGAATGAGCATATATACATTTCAAGAAAAAAAAAAATTCATCACAAGTCCATAATTTGGTCATAAACTTAATCTCTATTTAATTCACAATACTCTAGCCATGAAACTAGTAATGAGCCATTTAGAGGTCATAAAGGTGATGACATCTGTCCTGGTCCAGATCCAAAAAAAACAACACATCCTATAAAAGTCCTCAACTTTCCTTTTTCCATGTAAGTCAACTTGTCCAGTGCCAAATTAGAGGACAACTCTGTGATCCATTGACCAGGAAGGTCAAAACGTGTAATTGCCAGTTTAAGGCAATTACACGTTTAGCTTGTAAAAGACAGACATTATTTGGTCTACGTTCTTTTACATCTTTTAATCTTGGGGGTAAATGTGCAGCAAACATATGTTAGCATCAACTATTTCTAGCAGTTTAGAGATGAAGTCAACAACCTCCCTCCAGAATATCTTTAGTTTTCGACAACTCCACATACAATGTAAGACGCTACACTTGTTCAGGCGGTGGAAGATGTTTCCCAACCTGATGACATGAGTGTTGGAGCGTCAGACGACCATTCCGACTACTTTAGGTGCGAGCTGACGCTGTTTCTGCTCATTTAATAGAATCATGGGGTCATCAGCACTTTTAACATGCTGACACACTTTGTGACCTCAGTTTGACCTTCACACGTTCGCACTCCCGGCTCCCCACACATTCACGCCAGATCAGGAGTGTGTAGTGCTCCGTTTAAATCGACTCGGTAGCTTTTTTGTGTAATCTTTTTTAACTAGGGATGTCCCGATCAGGTTTTTTTGGCCCCGATCCGATTTATTTGATTTTGAGTATCTGCCGATACCGAGTCCTGATCCGATACTTTCGTAACACATTAAAAGAAAATGAACAAATGCAAAATAAACAGACCCAGATTGTCCCCTATTTTTATTTTAATCACCGTATTTTATCATTTTTCACATGAACAGTGCAGTTCGAGGTAGCTTGAACAATCAAGTAATAATAGTGCAACTATTAACTCGTAAAATAGTGCAAATTTAAAGATAATTTGAATTAAATAAAAACAGCAGCTTGACTTAAAATACCCAGCAGGCATGTAAACAAATAAGCAAATAAAAGTGCAACAGTGTCATGAAGTAATAAAGAATAAAATGTTTGTGTTTGAAGTGACATGATTAAAATAATGAGAATAGAATATGTATCCGATCCCTGATTGGGATGCAACTTCCGATTTCGATCAAGTCTGAAACAACGTGATCGGGCCCGATTTCCGATCATCGGATCATCGGGACATCCCTACTTTTAAGGGTAATGATCTAAATGAGTACTATGCATTGCAAGGATGACAAAAACAGTATTGTGATTAACAGCCATAAGACATAAACTGTAGAAGAGCTTCTTTACCTCCACACATTAAAATAAGTTAAAAAAAACAGCTTTATAGTTTTTGAAGGTAGTTTATAGCTGTGTCTACGCTCACGCTCGCGTGCACGCACGGCGACTGCTTCTTTGATTGATGCTGTCAGCGAGTCTGGAGGAGGAGGAGGCTCGGGAGGAGAGGAGATAAGGAGAGGGAGAGGGATGTGGAGAAAGGGCTCGAGATGCATCCATCAACTGGCACAATCAGATTGTTTTCCCGGCGTTGCAGCATTTCTTCTCTCTCGTCTCCGCCTTTGCCAGTCCCTAAATTCCTCATCTTTCTTCTCGCACCCTCTCAGATGCTAATGCACATGTACAGCTGACGGATCTCCTCTGGATGCCGATGCCCAGGTGTCACGAGGATATTAAATCACGGGAGATTTAGGTGTCACACTGTGATGGATGATGCATATCTCATCGCGTCCTTATTGTTTACCAATACACGCAAACACACACAGTTTCCACTTTCTGTTGTTGCTAATTGACGTTCTCCTCTCTTCTGTTGTTTTACTTCCATCCCTCGTTCCACTCCGGTTATTACTTTTCATTAAGTGGTCATTTCCGTTGCCATCCTCGCCTAATGAGAGCGTCATGCCGCCTCGCGTCCATTTATCAAACCCCCGAGCCCTCCCGTGGCACGGCCCGCGCCGGCGTGCACCAACACACCCGTGCCTCCTTGCTCCATGTGCCATCATGTCCCCGTCTCAATTAGGAGTGTTTGTCGTCCCCCCTGCCCTCCATCCCCCGTTCATTTGGCCGTCCCATCTCGACCCGCCGCCTCACCATGGCAGGCGTGTCATTGCGTTTGACAGCTTCTCATTCTCTTGTCAGATCTCATTTGACTGCTAATTTCGTACGTACACACCTCGCCACGCGTTGATTCCTCTGAACTAGCCTTCAGCAGGATCACCGGTGGAGGTTTCAGCCTTTTGTCCCCGACGGCAAAGTTTCCGAGGCGGCTTCTGCTCATGTTTATGAGCTACGAGAGGTTCGAGTGTTTGAGCTGTGAATCCTGCACACGATGCCGCCTGCGGGTTTCCAGCTGTTTTAGATGCCAAAAATAACCTGTCATGTTTATCTTAACCCTCTGATGCACAACATGGGTCAAAAGTGACCCGACAGAGATTTTATGTTCTTTATCTTTGTAATAGATTAGTTTTATCTTTTGGTCTTCCAGGTATTCCTCAATTAACTTGTTTTTTATCAGTTAACATCCTTATTTTATTATTTGTTGTCTTACTTTTTGAATAAAAACATTTTTTGTATCACTACACTTCTAACGCACAACATGGGTCAAAAATGACCCACATTCATTTTCTGTGTTATTTCATGTATGGCTGAGTGTTGCTTTGCTCTGCCTTTGAAATACATGTATTTTATCATCCACTATCCCATGTATACAGTAAATAACAGGTTTCTATTCAGCACTAGTCATCATTTTTATGTTTCTTTTCTTACTTTGTGAACATTCACAACTTTTGTATTCCTACATCAACTTCGCACACATGCACATGCACCTGCATGTGCACCTGAATGTGCACCTGCAGATGCACCTGCATGTGCACCTGGTAGGAACCTTTGACCATGTTTGAAATTAGGAATATAATGACTGCGGACATCTGCTAATCACCACCTGCTCAGCACAACTGCCTCTAGTAAGTAAGTTGCTTTACCTAAGAAAATATTTGATGACTTGATGACACAGAAAGATAACTGAATTGAGTTTATATACATTACTGAAAGTATTGTGCTTTTGATTTACTTTATCCAGAGTACTGCTTGCAGATTTACAGCTGAAATGGTTCTGAGAATGTTGGATGAAGAACCAGATGAGGATGCTATTGGAAGTGATTTTGAGTCTGAATTTTGCGGCCTTGCGGGAGCTGTTTCTAGATCTGCAACAAAATCCAATGTAAAAGCCCACTATGGGGCTCAGGAGATATGAAGATATCTTATCACTTCATACATTTTGATGACAAGAGGACCAGGGCATTGCGTCAGGGAACAGACCACTATCAGTTCTATTTTATTTTACTTTGGTCAACGCATCATTTTATTTTTAGTTATCTATTGTCAGATGTGTTTGTGTGTTCCAAAGTGAGAAACATGTTTCAAAAGTTACACAAAAGTTACTTTTATGAATGTTTGGTCCAAATCACAACTAAAATAGTTATTTGAAGAAAAATATTGTTATTATATGCCTTTATTTATCTTTAAATCATACTTGGATAAATGGGTCATTTTTGATCCATCTGTGTAAACTTGATATAGTAATACAAAAAATAAGGCTGGAAACATATAAATAATGATGCATGGTACTCAAAAACAAGATATCCAAAGAATATGTGGATTATTGGATACTAAAATACATTGATCTAAAAAGATACAGGAAAGAAAAACTCAGCCTGCATGAGATAACATGGGATATGAATGCGGGTCATTTTTGACCCATGTTGTGCATTAAAAGGGGTGTCCTTATGTTGTGCATCAGAGGGTTAAAGTCAAGTCGTGTGTTTAGATCACACAAACTTGATGTTTTTGAACATTTACTGCACATTTGTGACATTTTTTAATGTTTCTCTTCCAGTTGTTGGCCGTGTTTCAAGAAGACCAGCACCGGGCCACAGACAGTCCCAGGGAGACCTTGTCTAACGGTTTCTCCAGTGCCGTTCCCAGCCCAGAACCCTCGCTCTACTTCTCCCCCCTGGAGTACGAGGACCCGTACCGGAGGGAGATTGAAGTCAACGACGCCGTCCTCAAAGCCAGTATGTCAAATCTGCCGCACATGAACCACATCTCACGAAAACAATCTGTTGTCTCTTAAAACTGCAACAGACTTGTCATGTAGAAAATGTCCAAAACACCTACGGAGCTTAATCAACACTCTCACGTTTTCTGTGCGTGTGAGAGAGCGCGTCATGGTGAGGTAGCGATGTTTGTGTGAAAGTGTGCGACTTGGAGTCGTTTACGGAAAAGCTGAACAAACTGAACTTATGTTCTCACCTTCCTCACCGAGTCTCTTTAACACACCTCCTCAGACTGGCAACCAGCAGCAGGGATTATTTGCTATACATTGACTCAATTAAACGACTGAAGAGTGTTTCTAAGACGCAACTGGAAATATCCCAGATATATACCAGATATACGAGTACCTGAACACACCTTTGACCTGCCACCACCTTGTATTTGATCATGAAATTGCATTTTGGTTACAGGGAGGTCTATTAAGATACTTGACAGAGCAGCGTGATGGATTTGAAAGGTCCACGCTCCTCTCTCATGTTTTTATTGCTCCTGTCTTCCCTCTGCTCCATTAGGGAGACACAAAGCGACTCAGGTAAAGTCATTCATACAGATTAGAAATGAAGAAAAACCCAAGTGTTAATTTCAATCCTGTCCATAACATGAATCCTTTCTAGGCAACAAATGCTTGAAATCTATAACTCACAGGCTTCATTTTTTACTTGTTGTTTTGTTAGTTTTGCTTTGAGAAAGGAAAAATAAAGTGTTTGATCGGGTCGACAGAGAGCAATTGACTCGGCTGGTGCAGAAAATCCCACGTCTTTGCCTTCAGTAACTGGCGAGTTGCTGACATGAGATACTTTGAGATGTCTTCCAGTCTTGTCCCCCGGATCCACTGCTTTAAATTAGGGCTGGGGATCGATTCAAATGTCAAGAATCGATTCGATCCGATTCTTAAGATTCAGAATCGATTATCAAGATTTGAATCGATCCGATTCGATTCCGATATTGATTTGGGTTAGTGTTATTAAAACAGTTTTTTGAGCAAAATATGAATACTAGTATTATTTTGAGATTAAACAGCAAGTATTGGCAGCTAATGATGCTGTAAGGACCAATCACCTCCCAGAATGCTGATAGAACTGCTTTCAGAAACATCATGTGGGTCAGAATTACCAAACAGATCCAGGGCAGCAAACAGAGCCGGGTGAAATCGGTTTTATTTTTTCCCACATTCCGCTTTTATTTGTTCCATTTTCGGTCTATTTTGGTTTTTCATTTTTGAGAATTTGGTTTTTAGCATTATTTGCAAATGTAACGCCAAGACAGTATATAAAGTAATGAAATATAGACAATGTATGCAATTATAACCTAACACTTTAATGTTTTCATACCTTTAAACATAGTTAAAGGACAAAAACATGGCACCAGTTATTCTCGTGTCCAACAAAACATTCCTTTTTTGGGGATAAACAAAAAAATAACCAAAAGTTGTAATGTAATGATGGAAAAAAAAAAAACATAAATAAATAAAATAAAAAAATAAAAAATCCCCCCCCAAAAAATAAAAAAAATCTATCTTTAGACATATGAATCGATTTTTAGGAATTAATATGAGAATCGATTTAGAATTGGGAAATCGATTTTTTTCTTCACAGGCATACTTTAAATGTCTCAGCATCTACACTTGTGACTTGGTGCTGATCCATTCATCTAAATCAACTGAAGCTGGGAAACGGTGAAAACACGATCTGATCGCACTTCCCATCAGATTTACTACGTTTAGCTGATTCTGAGAAAACAGTAGGTCCCTGCAGTCGAGCTGCTTCTGCATCCTCTCCCGTCATCAATAAGCTCAAGTGACCCACTTCCTTTTGAAGCCATGCATGCCTGTGGTATCACACGGCATCCATTCGTGTTATGGACCATAATGTGTGATGGAGACGCTGCCCTAAACCCTCCTACACAGTTTTCATGTATCTCAACAGTCTCTTCTGGGTGACATGTTGTTATAGTTGCATCGTGATCACAGTGACGAGTTCATCCTGTCTCAATATGAGACCACAGACCCCCCGCTCACTGTTAGACAGTGGTGGGGCGTCAGGGCCTGCAAGGGCTTCTCTGCTGGCCTAACATAACCAGAAATCATGATCATAATTATGATAAAGGTTCATTTGAATTTTTATTTATTTTCCCTAAATATCTAAAAGTTTTCATATTCTCTTCATGTCATATTATGCTACTTCCAGTCCTGTTGTTTTTGGTTAGAGGTTAGGTTTTTCTCCAATTAGAATTCAGCTATCTAATGTTGCCAGGCTGTATGAAATCAAATACAGTTGATGGATAGTTGCGATAGCCAATCAGATCACGAGTTGTGTCAGTAAGGCCCTCTAGCTGGCCTCACGTTGAACGTGACATTTACGTGCCTGTGATGGATATCGATACTTACTAGTTTGAGCCACGGCAGTAGGGAGCCGTTTTGGTGAGTGCAAACATTTTATTTTATTTTTTTCAAGTTTGTTTTTATAATTTATTTAGTTCATATGAAATCCATAATAATGAACTAAAATGACAAATATAATGAAAATGGAAAAAAAAAATCTTGCCCTTCTGCGCTGTAAGTAAATAATCTGCTGCATTGGCGCAGCTGTGTGGTTTTTCTCAAAGCAACCGGTCTCAGAAAGCCGTGATACGTCACGTTTTGACATGAAAAAGTTGGCCAAAGTATGGCCGTCTTGTTAGTGTCTTTCTGATATTAAACTGCGATTTTGCAATTTATTGTACAATCTTGTTAAAGCTTGCATATTCTTTGTGGACTCATTTAACTTTGTGGAAAGATAATTTTAAAAACCCTTTTTAGTTTTATGTTTTGACAGTAGAATACCAGACATGTTTTAATGTGCTGGATAATAGCCCATTTTGTAGACAACTGAGGTGACGCAATGCCTAGTAGTGCTTAAATGTGTTTCTAACTACTGTCCCATCCTGCTGTTATAAATGCTGCATAATGAAAGGTTTTTTAAGTTGGACATCACTGAAGGCCTAAGTGGGAAATGCGCCGCCGGCCACTGCTGTTAGACAATGTATAGGTTCTTAATACAGGGTGAGTTTGTGTTTTTTAATCTTTTATCCAGATCTGTTTGCAGTCGAGACAAAAGTAAAAGCATTAAAGGGTCATATTGTATCTCCAGAAGTGAATGTCATAACAAGCTTTGGGGATTCTCGGGGGAAATATGTGCTGCAGTCAGTTCTGGCTATAGATATACGTTTTACTGCAAGTAATCTAGAGCAGCAATTTTATCTTTGAGTCTTTCTTCTTCCTTATGCGTTGGATTGATTAGTGTTTGAAAAAGCTATAAAAAGAGGAGTATCAGCGACGGGAAGAGCCTGGATGTGGTTTAATAAGGGTTCGCCTGATGTCTGATTCACCCTTGAGGCTCTGTAAATCTCCTCTCTCCATCTGCTGACCGCAGAGGACCAGTGTGACACCCCCCCATCACACGCACATACACACACTCGCAGCTGCCCTTTGCCATCCCTCTCCCCGTGCCCACTTTTACCCCCGTGCCCCGTCATCTGCCTCCTCTCCACTCACTCCCCGCTCGCCTACTCTACTATTCAGCCTCAGCCACCTGCCACCCCGCTGCACCCGGGGGCCCTAGACCTTGACCCCCCAGGAAGCATCCTTTACCCCGCCCGCCTCCATTTGCCCGTCTCCGCATGGCTTCCACCTCTAACTAGATTGTAGCCCGTTAGCATGCCCAATATACATGCCCCCCCCCCCCCCACCCCCCTCCAACCTGCTCTGCAGCCCTGTTGAAGCCTTAACTAACTTAGTTACGATGTGACCCCGTGACGCCCCTTTTATCCAGCCAGCCTGATGCAATAAAGGCCGCTTTTGTCGCCCAGACATGCGTGAGTGGGCACAAGACACACGCATGTATGCAGACACGATGACAAAAGATGAATAGACACGTTAAGCAAAATTACGCCCAACGGGTGTCCGTTTGTGCGTAGTCTTTGTGTTGCTCCAGATTTGGCTGCTGGCGCGGCGCTGCCTCTCGCATCCAAACCAGATGTAGTCGACACCAAGTTGGGCTGGAGGGAACTGGGTTTCTTTCCATGAGTTCATGCAGGCTGTGAAAGCTATCCTTACAAATAGATCAACCCCTTTTTTCTTCTCGCTCAATCCAGAGATCTGTGGAATCCATGAAAGTTTTACCAGAAACGGGGCTTAGAGGCGATTAAGTATTGATGTCGATCTGTGTTCACATCTTTATGTATCCAGGATTCTTTCATTTTAAATCGATCCTGGAAGCGGATGTATCCTGAACTTCCCTTGTTTCTCTCATGAATCATGAAGCTAAACTTATTCAGGATATATTAAGGAATGCCTATTTATCAAAAGGTAAAGAAAAATTGAGAGAAAATGAATAAATAAACCTATTTTTTTGTGAATCTCTATTGCAGAACATCACTTTTGTTTCTATATAGCTGTTAAGGTATCTAGGTATCTAGCAAAATAACCAGCGTCCAACACCCCCCTCCACCTCAGAAAAGTCTAATGAATAGTTAATGTTACTGATTTTAAATTGTACTTAATTTGTAGATGAAACGTGAATATTAAATTCTAAAGAAACGCACAAGTACCCACTTGAAATTGCATTATTTACCATTATAGCAGCCAGAATACACTGGTGTGTGCAATGGCATCTCAATTATCCGAGACCGAGACGAGACCAAAACCACAAAAAAGTGGTCTCGAGAACTACAAGTCTAGTTAAGGACTGTTAATGGAATAAAATGAGGTAAAACAAACGTACTACACCTGTTTTAATACTGTACATGTTTAAAACGTGACCTGAAAGCTGTGTTAGTGTCGTGTATAAAGCTTTATTAATTTCAAGCCTCTAAGAACACAAAAATAAGGTAAATTAGGAAGAAAATAAAGTCAGTTTAAACCATGCGAAAGCTTTATCAAACTATTATTCCCTTAATCGTATTAGTAGAAATAATCTGGTTAGAGAGCGCATGTAATCACACCCGGTAGCAGCGGACAGGGCAAGAAGTAATTCAGTAATCAGTCAAGCATCAAAGTGTTTGTGTGTCAGGTTGGCCCAGTTGTTTGAGCAGGGTGATTGGACTCCACACTTGCCCCAGTGGGATGATTAGACCTGCATTGATCTGCTGCCGCGCCGGCACACACACACACACACACACGCACACACACACACACACACACACACACACACACACACACAGGAGCACACTTCTAGGAAGAGAGTCCTTATCGCATCATCCCATGAGCAGCCGGAGCCAGGCTGCTCAATCGATTGCCAGAAAAACAAGACCACCCCAGCCCCAAGCATGAAAACACACACACACACACACTGACAAATAGACATGTCCACACAAGCAAAGCACTGTTTCTGTTTGTAAAACACGCGCATGTATCACACGCCTGCTTGGACATAAAAACTCAGAGGCATACACGCTGATCAATGTGTATATGCTGAAACACACACACACACACACACACACTCAGACACATGATGCATCCTTGTTTTGATGCTGCCCCGGCACTGAACTATCTCCGCTGCACAACTTTCACACAACTGGAAACAAAAGGATCTTTTAAAAATAAACAACGGCGTTCCCAGAATGGTACCAGCGGCCTCGTTAGGCGCAGAGCTGCGGACGGAGAGTCGGAGAGATGACAGGCAGAAAGATTTACTGAGGGCTCCTCAGTCTTCAGCGGACAGATAATGGAAGAACAGCACCAGGGCGTGCTTCATTTCCTGGCCTTGAAGTGGGCGCCGGGTTCCGTGGGAACGGCCCGTCAACGGTGGAACCGGGTTAAATTGGGCTTTGTGATAACGGGACACTTCTGCATCCCCAGCCATTTATATCTCAACTCCTTCCTCAGCCTTTATGCATAGAAAGACATGATTTTTTTCCTTGCTGGTTGCAAACACGGCACTTTAGCTTCCCCTTCCCCAACTGAAGCCACAGAAGAAACCAGCGAATCGGAGAAGGAAAGAAAAAAGACCAGTTCTGTTATGACATAATAAAACATTTTCCATTTTCTATTGCAGTCCAAATGAAACGGGTGAAACCAGTTCCGCTTCGATCTACTTGACTTAAGTCCCTATCCTGTCAATTCAATCCAACCAGATGTATTGATCCCAGCTATGTCCCATCAGCCCCCAGTAGATTGGAGTGGTGCTTTTACCATCAGAAACGTGTAGCGAAACAAAACCAACAGCGGTTCACTTAGCAGTCTGAAATGGACCGTCTCCAGTGCTGCTGGTCTTTCCTCTTTTTTCACTTGCGTACGAAGCTTTTCACATTCAAATAAAGTCTTCTATCAGTGATGGAAATCCTATTTCAGATTAAACAGTTAAGTAAGATTTTTCTGGTGGGACCAACCTTAGGTCACATGATCCAGGTGTCTCTATGTCAATTAGTTGATGATGCTTTCTATGTGATTAGTCAATGTCGTAGTGTAATTGCTCCACAATGAAGCCCTGTTTCCAGCTCGGCCTGATGGGAGAGAGAGTTCCCGCGAGATAATCTTATTTATGGTCCTCCAACCTGAGAGAGTCGCATGTCGCTCATCAATATCCCTGACCCTCAGTGGCGCTGCTTGACCCGCCTCAGGTCAGCACAGGCCAGAGGTCATCGCTGGTGACCCCTCAGGTTCCTTTGCACGGCCGGTTTGGGCTCGGGAGCTCTTTAAGTGGTGGGAGGATTGATGGAGGCAGACGGACACACGGAGGAGGATTTATGGGGCTGACCGCCGGGTAACGGACCCTGACTGTGACCATGGACCCGCCTACGCCTCTCCACAAAGTCCAACGCTGCCATTGTAACGAGTTACATGGGTTACGACTGAGGTTTTTCAATAATCGAGCCTATTCATATGGAAAACTGGAAATATGTTGATCATTCAGTATCTGGAGAATCTACCAGGTCCAGCAGTTGAGTAATCTTCCAGCCCACCTGTCCTTGGAGCTGTGAGATGGACTTCTGCTTCTATATGACCCCCAGTACATCTGATGTCCTCACCTCAGGAACGATGGCTACGATACACTCCAAAAAATTAAACATTGACTTTAATTAAAATTATTTTGTCAACAGGTTCCCCAAAAGTGTATTATGTTAGTTAAAAGCAAAAATGTTACGGTCATCTAACTGTATGAACTTGCAAGAGATATTTAAGCTCCTCCTTTTAAATGCTGACAAAACAAAACTCATGACGTTTTCTAATGCAAAATCCAAGCCAGTGAATCTCCCGTCCATCACTACTTTTCAGGGTTCTGAGATTGAATCTGTATCGCAATTTAAGTATCTTGGATTCATAATTGATGATTCGCTCTCATTTAAGCCTCATATTCAGCATCTTGTAAAAAAGTTGAAACTAAAATTGGGTTTTTATTTTAGAAATAAGGCTTGCTTTTCCTTCGAAGCCAAAAAGAGACTTGTTGCCACCACTTTTATGTCTGTGCTTGACTACGGCGATGTCCTATACATGCATGCATCTGCTCTATGTCTTCACTCATTGGATACTGTCTATCATGGAGCATTGAGATTTATAACAAATTTTAGATCCCGTACTCACCACTGCTCTTTGTACACTCGGGTCGGATGGTCTGCTCTGTCCACCCGTAGACTCTATCATTGGCATGTCTTTGTTTATAAGGCCGTTCTTGGCCTACTTCCACTCTATTTAGGAAATTATGTTTTTCAAAAAAGCACTGGGAGTCATAACCTTCGCTCCCAGGACTTATTTGTATTGTCTGTACCTAGGGTCCGCACTAAACTAGGTAGTAGGGCCTTCAGCTATGCTGCTCCTTATGCATGGAATGAGTTGCAGAAAATTTTAAAATTAAGAGATCTGGTCTCACTTGATGCTTTTAAAGTTCTCCTGAAAGACTTGGAAGCAAGTACATTTAGCTGTAGGTGCTTTGATTGTTGTTGATTTTGACTATTTTTGCGATCTGTTTACTGTTTTGTTAAAACTGTTTTAATTGTTATAAATTGTTTTTATGTTATTTGTTTTTGTAACCATGTTGCTGCCTTTCTTGGCCAGGACTCTCTTGTAAAAGAGATTATTAATCTCAACGAGACTTTCTCCTAATTAAATAAAGGTTAAATAAATAAAAAAAGCTTATCCAACCTAATTCAGTTATGTTATGGACATAAATAATATATTTACATGCTACATATTTTACATTTGTCCTTTAAACATGTATCTTATTTGAAGTAAATTGAATTTCAATTTATTAAAATAGGCTTTCATCCAATGTATTTTATACTAATTAGTGTGACCTAATTTTAGTTTGTCAACAGGTTCCACACAAATGAAAGGGGTACACCCAACATATTTTTGGTATTTCTTTTAATCACCAATAATAATTTAACATTTTGTTGCCACTGGGTCCAAAATACAACCCCACAACTAACCCTAGACAGTAGGATGCAGCATCGTTCAACACTAACAGTTGTAAACTGCCTTCATGCAGTCCAACAATACAACAGGCTTGCAGCTCTCTCTCTATTTTTGTAACAGCATAACGTAATCAGGGCGGTTATGCATATTAAACCGTCCTGATTGGTGGAGATTTTCAAGGACCGATGAATGCCTAAACACTTCATCATCCAGCCTCATGCAGGTCTGCAGTAAGCTCCTTTTAGCGATGGTTCACATCACCAGCTGCTTCGAGTAAATGTTTGAGAGGCTTCTATCAATATCAGAGTAGCTCTAAACCACATCTCCTCTATTAATTGGACTCCATATTTCCAAACTGCCGACTCCAATTAGCTCTTCTTAAAATAATTAGTGTATGTGTTGTCTTTGTTTTTCTTGCAACACTGAACGTTTTTAATGGGTGTGTTCAATAAAGACGTGAGGAATTCTAGTTGTTTATGTAATCTTGAACAATATGAGATTGTGACTTAAATGAAGATCAGCTCACATTTGATGATGAATTAGTGCAGGAAACTATTCGATTTCAAATTTTATATCATACTTTTTCTTTCTGCTGTGTAAATTAAGTTGTTAACACTTTAATTTAATTTTAACTTTAAACCTTTGACCTTGATTTCCAACAGACTGCAAAGTCCAACAAAAATGGAAAATGTGACCATTTCTGAGGTCTCTGACTTTCCACTCATGTGCAGGAATTTGCTGGGAGGAGGCGATTTGTCCGAAGCTTTGGGAGATTTGGTGTGATCATGATAGAAAATTACAGTTTCAGGAGAGAATAGATGAGTATAAAGCTTGAACATGATGCCTTTACTTGTAGGAACCTTACAAATATTATTATGTTAATCCAGAAATCCCTCTGGAAAACTGAAAACTCATCTAATACCAGTTGCAAGTGATGCATGTTACATAACCTGTGCTTCACCAACCCTGGGACTGGTTTTAACAACAGTCCTTTCAAGATCCGCCGCAGCAACCTTCACACGTCGAGTTGAAACCTCCTCGGCTCAGACGTATTTGTATCCGAGGCAGTTCATCACCTTCCCCTCAAAATCTCTCTTTACAAAGAGTTGCTTCTAAAATTCAGCGTTCAATCAGGACACGCTGTCACCGAGGAACTTTTTTGTGATGATGAGAGGTGTCTGCTCATAGCCTGACCTAGTTTGGATGCTCACCAAATTAACAGATTCTAAGATGCAAAAAAAATAAAGAAAGGGAAAACATTGATACTTGATTTCTCTGATGCCTTTTGATGCTAAGCTCTGAAAGACAATGATTTTCTATTATTTTTTCTCTGCAAGCTTCGGTGTTAAATCAAAGCAGATGTCATAATTGCAAATCATACAGCCTCCTATGTAGTTTGTGCGTAACGTTTCTACAGAAGTTCTGCTTTTTTAAATCAAATTAGGCCATATGCTCTTTATTCCTCCAATAAAGGCAAAACAAGAAGCCGAAGGTTGTGTAAAAGGAACTAACCTGAGGAAAGTTTTTCCTCCCAATTAAAACAAAACATCATTTGAGGCTTTTTGTAACTTTTTTTGAAACGAGCGCGAGCTCTGAGGGGTTTGGTGGTGAGTGAGCGTTAAGATTGAGAGTCTCGGTTTATGATAATTAGTAAAAATGATTCTGCAAACCTGAAAACAAAATGAAGCTGACTGAACATGTGGTTCAGTTTGTTTGAGGCAAGGGAGGATATTTGTGTAAGTGTCAGGAACGGTGGGAATGATCATTTTTCATCTGTCTTCAATCACTAACCACACACACACACACACACACACACACACACACACACACACACACACACACACACACACACACACACACATGGTGACCCCTGCTTGTTCCTTCACTCCCACTTGTTTTCTCCCTCCGCTCTCTTTATTCCGACCACGTTAGACCAGGACCCTGTCGCTGACCCTCCAAAGAGAGATTGATTACAGGAAAAGAGGAGAATTTTGTTTGCTTTCTCTTTTCTGTCTCAGTTTTCTAGGTTCACCCCCCCTCCCCCTCCTCCTCCCCCTCCTCCTCCTCCTCCTCCTCTGTCAGCATCTCTTGGCTCTTTACTTAGCTTTTTGTTTATCCCACACTCCGCCTCTTTCTTCTTTCCCTGTCTTTATTTTCTCCTCTGCCGAGTTAAATTTGAAAACACCCCACCGAGGATTTATTTATTTATTCTTCTTTACCTCTGCAAACATCAGCCCCGCTGTCTTTTTGGGGTGGATATCAAAAGCAGGGTGCAGCTCATAGGTCTAAATTAGATTCTCCTGACTTGTTTTATTGTGGGTTCGGGCCGGCCCGTGCCGGCTCGGCTCCTCCTGGCTCTGGTGAAGGGTTGCGGTGGGGTAGCACATGTGAAAGTGTGTGTTTTGGAGGCGTGGAGGCAACAGCTGCTCATATGCGAGTGCACGCTGTGGGAAGGGGTGGGGCTGATCATGGCGTGGCACATGAGGGCTGCAGCATTGCGGCGAGACACAGATTCTCATCACATGACATATGTTTTATGTCAGCTCTCATCAGATCCCCTGCCATCGCTGTGTTTGTGTCCTCTGATGTAACTCTTTCTCATCTTTCTCCTCCCAGATACACCCCTCTTGGTACGGAGCAGCAGCGACTCTGCTCTGGCTCCGCCCTATGGGAAGACCCCCACTCCTCCACCTGAAGAGCAAAGCGATAGACCCCCCGAAACGGTGCGTATCAAATGTTAACGCAGCAGTTCTGATACGATGGATCGTAATTCTCACATCGGACTTTCACGTGAACGTGAGAGAAACCTCTCAAATGGTCCCACTGTGCAACTGATACACTTCCAACTGTATCACCGGACAGGGAATGTCATATCTGGGATTGTTGCCACAGTTTTTATCAAGAAATGCCTCCCTCGCTTCACAGCATGAGTCAACTGTTACAAAACCTATCTACAAACTGACATTAAGAAAACAATTGCATATAAATCACTTCAGCCAGGTATAAGAAAAGAAAGAGTTGTTTTTTTCTCCTGTATTTCTCCTGAACTATCGATGTTTACCATTCCTTTTAAAAGAGACGTCTCTATTGACTGTCTGCTTTGTAGAAAACCGATTTTCGGGTTCTGAAAACAACGAGATGCATTCAATGTTTCTGTAAATTCTGGGCAAAATGTTCATCTTGCATCGATTTAAAGTCTTACGCTTCAAAGTAGTTGCTTGGGGAGGAGGGAAAGTAGAAACAGAGTATTGCATTTCCTGTTGATCTCGTCTGTACTGTTCCATCAAAACAAACGGGCCGACTCGGCGTTCTTCTCGCGGCCCTGCTCGTCGCTCCAGGCCGTACTTTGAAAGGGCTGCCTTTTCCTCCTCTTTACAAACGGGTCACCATTAAGGAGGCCTTTGTCCGCTGCTTTTTCTTGTCCCTCCGTGGGTGATGTGAGCGAGAGAGGGAGAGAGAAACTCAGGTGGAGCGAGTAAGCGAGGAGACGGAGTGCTGCCGTTTGCCCCTCGCTGTGTTCGGCTCAGCGGTGACTAAGCAGAACACGGACATCAGCGGGCGGCCGCAAACACAATGAGAGAGCCCATGTTTCCTGTCAGAGAAACTATGGACCTCATGGGCTTCAGAGCGAGCAGCGCCAGCACGGTGGACGGGGTCATTACGTATGACTTAAGGTTTCCTTCTGCTCTTTACAAAATGTACATAGCATCTTTGTCTGGGCCTGGGTCTGCAGTTGTGTGGCGTGTATATATATATATATATATACACTTATTCATAACCTCGGACCTGATGGACTTCTATAGGGCTGGGCGATATGACTGCAAATCAATATCACGATAAATTGGGCAGTTTTACCTCGAAAACGATAAATGCTCGATAAACGCGATGGTTTGGCGTACCTTTTGTCACTACTTTCATGAGGAGTTTAAACCCCGTGCCCTGAATGTTTCCCTCCCAGTGTCCCATCAACCCTTCTTCAGAACAAATTTGACTTTATCGAATAGTTTTATTTAATCTATAACAAAGAAAAACACTGTAGTGGCCACTGTCTATTCGTAATAATAATGATATATTCAATAATTTGTCTTTGTGCTGTATTTATTATTATTATTATTATTATTATTATTATTATTATTATTAGTGGCAGAAGTGGTCTCATTCTGCTCTAAACCAACAAACAGAAAAATGTAAATAAAGAGACACATTTAGCCCCAAATGGGCCCCTTGAACGGTGGTGGTTTATGTGTCCCCGTTTGTGTGTTTAAGAGTGATGTGTGTCGTAACCTAGGTTACCTCCGCTAAGCACTTATGGAACGCTTGAAGATGAAACCCAGACCTTACCCAGCAACAAAAAAAATCCATTTTGTGATTGGCTGATTGGTTGGTACAGTAGCTGGAGACAGCTGCTCTGAGTTGAGAGCTCAGCACACAGTAGCGGGACTCGTTTGCAGGGGGTCTGTTGGAGTTGTTACTGTGCGGTAAAGTTAATTTCTCAGCGTGAGAAATGCCATGTGTGGCGTGAGAGCGTGTGAACTTGTTGAAATGCGCGAGTCTCACACTAAACAGCCCTGTTATTTTGTCTGCGGTTGCGTCAGCTGCTTCTTCGTTCGAACCATCAGTCATTTTCTTGAGTTTCCCTTCTCGTCCAGACTGGATGGGTGGAGTCATGTGATTACACACACATTGCTGTACATCGTCTTAAAGGTGAATGAAAGTAGCCTATCAGCACACACAGTCAAAACAGACAAAAATATGTTAATTTTCTTTTTTTTTAATCAAAACAGAATTTACCGACATGGGAAAATTGACGTCGGTCATCGCAGTGAATGTCGGCACGGTAAATTTTTTGGTTTATCGCCCAGGCCTAGATTCCATAGATCAATATCTCCTCTCACTCCTGCTCTGGACCTTTTAGGAACCCCTTGGACCCCCCGATACATCTCCACACTCAAATATAGACACATTTGGAAGTAGCACAAACCCTCTCTGGCTTCTACAGTGAGGAATATTTGTACTGCTCCTTTAATTGATGTATTTGGTTAAGGTTGGTCACCTTCTTTACAAATTCCTCTCTGCTTCTGCAGACTAAAAACCCCAGAAGAGAGCTAAACAAGCAGTCGCTCCTTTTAATTGACTCGCTGCCACATTCAGACCTGATAAATGATGCGTTTGATTTCACCAGCGAACTGCAGGAGCTTCTGATTCCTCCTCCATTTCTCGTCTCGCCTCCCCCACGTTCTCCGTAGCCTTATATTAGCTTTCTCATCTGCTTTCCCGTGTCCCTCCAGCTGCCTCCCACGTGTCGGCTGACTTTTAATAACTTGGTGTGCTGGGATGCAATAACCTGATGCTGAGGTCCTCTGCAACCTTATCCTGCAGCTCCAGCACCTGTGTGCACGTCCCTCCCGGACCGCCCTGCTCATGGCGTGTCGGGTTTTTGAACACGTGAAAGTGCACGAGCGTGTCGCCCAGTTGCACACGAAGGGGGTCAGGGAGCGCTGGCGAGCACGGCGAAGCCGTGAACTCGCCGTGCACGTTGTAGATAAACACCATTTGTCATCTGGTTGACGAGGAGCAGATGACTGCAGACCTCACAGGAAATACACGAACGAAGCGCACACCTCATTACTCATCCATCTGAGAGCAACCTCTCTCTCTCCCTCTCTCTCACACACACTCGGTCACAAACATCTCGTCTCTCATGTCTTCACACTTCCATGTCACTCGTGCACCTCTGACAACAAACGGCAGAAACAGGGATGGCGGCGTGCAACACAGGAGACGACCTCTTAGTCTCGATTATACACCTTTTAAGATGGGTTTCACCAATTATTTTAACGTTTAAGCCGGAGATATTAATTGCAATGAGAACTAATAAAAATTACGACTCCATTTGTGGCGTTTTAAGTCTTGGTTTGTCAGCTTTTGACATTTTTACACGTGATTCGCGGTGAACTTGAAGCTCTGCGGGAGTGAAAGTGCTGAGAGGAGCTGAAGTGTTTCTGCGCCTATTGAGGAGCTGAAAATGTCACCTGAAGCGATAAAAGAAGCTGTCAGGTTGGAAGCCAAGGCAGATGTAGATGTGTCGCCAAGGCGCTGATGGGGGTTCGATTTTCATTACTGACAGAGCTAATTAACTCATTTACTGTAACAAATAGTTTTTTTTTCAAAAAGTGTAAAGTATAATCAGCTAAAGATAAAATACATACCTCTCAAGTCTCCCGTTTTGGCCAGGAATTTTACCTCTCTTTCCCGCCGTCCTCCTTTATTATAATATAATTTTAAAAAGCATTCCTGTGCCTCTCCAAACTGAAATGTCACTAACCTCGCGAGAACTGCCACCTGCTGCTACAACTGGAACAAACTTGGAACAAACTTGGAACAACAAATCAGATGGATAGATGTAACGAGAGAGAAGGCATTTCTGCCCAAAAAAGCGAAGACTTTGTGTAAATATCTCTAAAAATGAGATAGCGAATTTACTTTCCTAAAGAGCAGCAGGCAGGGCTCACTTATGAGTTTTGAAAGATGTGTAACTGTGTTTTTAGTGTCTCTCATCAGTCAGTGAAGGCCAGAGAGCAATGTGTATATAAACTGAAAATATTTAAAATAAATAAATGTGCTTTCAGTCCCTTTTGTGTTTTAATTTAGGCTCTATTATATGAACTACAAATATAGGAATGTCCACAGCATTTCAGTGTCAACAAAGGTCAGCCTGTCAGATTCTGACCACATAATTGTTGACGGGTAGATATTTTAGATTTGTGGTAAATCTGTCTTAAAATGTAATACAGGACCTTGTGGGACAGCGGGTGGTGGAAAATTTCCCTTATTTTTAAATCCAAAACTTGACAGGTATGTAAAATACAGTACTGTTCATCAGTCTGCTGGAGGTTTCACCGTTAATGATGCAAATGCAGTTGCTGTGCTGTGATTGGCCGAGTCTCTGAGAAGGAAAGCTGATGTTTTCACATCTAAATCAGCTTAGATCTGGCTCTCGCTGGGCATTAAGTCACGATCCCTCAGCGTGAAGCGTCCAGGAACAGCAGGTTTTTTTTACAGCAGCACACATATGCTGCCCTGGAGTTCGGCTTTTAATACCCCTTTTCCACCAAACCGGTTCCAGGGCTGGTTCTGGTTCACATCTTCAACTTGCGAACCAGCTGAGAACCGGTTTGCTTTTCCATAGCACAGGTTTCTGTAAACGTTGGAGCGAAAGTTGAAGCAACAGCAACGTATTTGCCCTAATACGGACTTGGTCCACGTATCACCTCCATGGACCGTATCACTAAAAGACAGGTTGTCTCCTCCTCAGACCATTGATGCTTTTCTGCATCCATATTAATTCTTATTTGAAAATGTCGCAGTCTTGCTATTGCCGTTGATCTTAACAACCCTTCCCCTCCGCTTACGTAACGGGTTCTCCTCTCTAGCTCAGCAAAGAGTTGGTGCTACCTTGGAACCGGTTCCTCTGGCCCGGAGCCAGTTCTTCGTCAGTGGAAACAGAAAGCTCGGTTCCAAACTCAGCACTGGCCCAGAACCAGCCCTGGAGCCGCTTTGGTGGAAAAGGGGTAACAGTGAAAGACGACAAGTGCATCCGTCTCTTTGTTCCACGCTCACCTACGCTTGCGTCCCCAAAGGCCTCGGCTCTGTGAATTACTCCGATGTGGATGTCTGCGTGTGTGTTTCCATCCGCTTCAGCTAATGGCGTTTGGGGAAGATGCGCGGCAACAACAGAGCCTCCAGCTCGTCTTGCTGCCCCCGCACTCATGTGCTCTATTGTGGGGTAATCTCAACCTGCCCAGATAAGTGGGTCACTATGTGTGCAGGCAGCATGCGCTTCAGCATCCATAAATATGGTGTTTTGCAGCTCTGCAGAGGCGATAGGAGTTGCTAATGTTTGCAGAAAATGTATGCATGTGTGAGTGTGAGAGACATGGAGAGAGAGAGAGTTGTAAAGCATTTATTTATTGGCAGACAGGGTCGGCTGGGGAGTTGGGTGTGGCGGCGGGGGGTTGTCAAGGAGTCGGCTGGTGGGCGGGAGCTTTTCACTCATTAGTAGTGGTGACACAATGAAAGTGACGAGGCAGAAGGACCCTAATTGCAGCCTTCTTGTCCGTAGTGATGTGGGACAGTTTCTCCCGTCCCACCCCGGTTCTGCCCGAGCGTCTGTTTGTGACTGTTTCTCTCTCTTCCTGCACTTCGTTCTCCTTTTTTCACTCGCTTGCCCCTGGGGTTGTTTGTTTTGTAGACTTAAAAATAAAGCCCTGCCTGACACAGGGCAGCGATGGGGGGAGGGAGAGGTAGATAGATGGATGTACAGTACCGAGAGTGAAGGAAGGGCAGCGGCACATCGCGGGAGCTCGGCGTCCAGCACTCGTCCTCTCTCCAATATCTGTGAAAGGTGATTGATAATGACGTTAGAGAGCTAATTGGCGGCGGGCCTCCCTACGTTCCCTGATCCCTTCTTTAGTGTTTGTGTGAAGGTAAGAAACTGTTGATGTTAATTCAGCTTGGGTTGACTCAGCTAACCAGTTCTTTATGTCTCTTTTTGTCCTGAAAGGATGTCAACCATGTGCTGAAAGGAGCCCTGGACCGACTGCGTACAGACAGCCCCACAGCCAAGATGAACCAGGTTAACTTCAGGTAAATGTGTGTGTGTGTCTGTGTGGTGCAGGAGATGCCTGAAGGCAGGCGATGGATCATCCTGTCGCCGGGTACCCTCTCAGTGATGGAGACCAGGATTAACACTCCGTCTTTGTTTGACAGCCTGACACTGACTGGATTAAACAGTCTCACAGGGGTGTGTTACCGTCTTTGTCTGGCTGTGTGGCTCCACCACGCTGTGTTGCTTTACAGACTTTTAGAGAAGCTTGAAGATCATTCCTTCACCACATTGGCTGAGATTTGAGCTTAGTAATAGGATAACTGTTTCCTGTTGTATTACAACAAGGTTTTATACATAAGACTTGAAGCTTTCCTTAAGATACAGAGGCTAGACGGAGCGAGATGATGATAATGTAAATAAAGTGGCAGACAAAAAGAGAAAATGTGAGACTAAAGCAGCATAAAATATCTTTCAGATATTTGGAGTTGGACCATTTAAGTCGTGGTAATCATTTGCAAATGACGTGTATTTACACCCCACTCTCCTGCAAATGGGTTTAAAGTGCTCCATTTTCTACTGAAAATAGCGCCGGTTTCAAAAAGCAACATCTGCATGTGTGCTAGAACGCATGTACAGTATGTGGGCGTCACCATGGTAACGATAACCTTTTTTTTGGGCCTGTTTGCTAACGTCTGTGTTGATGGGAGCACTACTGTCATCTTTCATCTTTGTACTGGGTTGTCACTCTTGTGGGTTACCATGACGACAGTTAAAATCCTCCATTGCAGCCACCTCCACCTGTCTCACTTCGCTCGCGTCCTCAACAGCTGAGCGACTTTAGTGATTAGGAAGTAGTTCTCCTAAAGACCAACTCTGGGGAGAATCACAGGTGCCGAGGGGAGGACTCGGTCGGAGTGACAGATGGTGATTTTCCATCTTTTTTCCCAGTGTTTTACAGTACAGTGGTGTCTTGACAGCACTGTGATGCAAAGGAGGCAGAGCTCTCACTCATACTTCGCCATGGTAACAGATGGCTGGCAGTTGAAGAAACCGCGGCAAGCGAGCCGGGGCGCGTTTTTCCAGGATCCCGGCCGCGAGTTTGTCACGCGCTAGGCCTCGGTTGATGTGGAGGAAGCTCCATCTGTCTCACTCCTCACTGCTCTTTTCATCCGTCCCACTGTCCCTTCTCTCTCAATCCCAGCCCACGACGTCCTGGTGGAGCTGTGTTTGTTTGTGTTTGTGTCAGTGGGATGCTAAAATGGGCGAGCGGAGCTACTCTGCATATTAGCGTGCGGCGCTAACAAGCTACAGTTGCCTCTGATGAGCTTGTTTGTGCTTCAGCTTCCTTTCTTTTTGTTTGTCATGTGAATGTAAATGTGCTGAATCTCTGTGTGTGTGTGTTTGCCACACACACTTGCAGTTGTGTACCTCTCCGGTTTGTTTATCGTCACTAAAAGTGAGCGTGTGAGTTTGCGTGCGTGTAAATTAAATGCAACTGTGTCCTCTAATGGATGTAAATGTGATGCATGCGTGTGAACGTCTGCGAAATTTCAATTTAGAGGAATGTAACGGATGGTGTTTGGACGTGGCAATAGGAATGCAAATTGGATGTGTGTTTGTACAGTACGAGCGTGACCCCGGCGGAGGTTAACGAGAGCAGGGTGACAGTGACGGAGGAGTGTGTTATAATGATCCCGGCTAGTCCCGGCCGCGCTACGAGTGTGAAACACACACAAACCTTGAACTTTATTGTTTTCCAGCATGTACACGGACTGATTCTTTTGTTCACATTGCAATTTGGAAAAAGTGTGCTGGACATCTCAGGGGCGGGGGCAAAGAAAACAACCCAGAAATCCTTTTTTTTCATTCTCCTCAGAAGATTTAAGAGTCAGGAAAATTCTGTTTTCTGAACTTCATCAGGAACAGTCACCTTCCTTCCACACGGAGAGCTGTGAGTCGGCCCCTTGCAGCTTGTTTCTGATTTCATCCTCTGGCACCGGGCCACGGTGCGGCGAGGGAGCTGCTCCTCCTTGTCTTTAATCAAGCGCTTCCTCTTCTGCTCCTGGATGCTTCAGGCTTGGGTTCTCTTTGTTTCTCGTGCTCCTGCGGAGACCTGTGTTGGTGGAAACGGTCCCCGTTGGCCGTGTTGTCCTGCAGGCTGGAAGCTCACGGTGTGACCAATGCCTTCACTTCTGAGTATCTCTCTCTCTCTCTCTTTTTAGGAGAAAGTAGCTGTGCAAAACATAAAAATAAACTTCTCTATGCTGCCAGCATTCAAGGATCTCTAAAAAGGAAGTCAGATAAAGGAAGCACAGTGCCAATCCCACAAGCTTAAACTATTAAAACTAGCAAATGAACAGCTTATCGTCTGTCCAGGTGATAAATGACAAAAAAAAAAGTTCTCTAAGAGACACAAGTGGGATTCAATTCAAGTTCAATTACCTTTTTTTGAGTGCTTTTTTTTTTTGTCCCGATCATTTTATTTATTTACTTATTTTTGGGATGGTTTCTGGACCTGAACCAACTACCAGCAGTGTTGTTGTTCTTTACAGCACTGCTGCAATGGCCTTATTATTCTACCCAGTGTGCTTAGGGCCTTATTGATCGGAAATAACGATCTTAAACTCCCCCAAATGCAGCTTTTTGGTATTTTTCCCAGATTCTAATTGTAAACATCCTACTTGCATCCTTTTTAAATGACAGTAACACTGATACTTAGCTTATTAGGTGTCTGTATAAGCTTTATTCAACTTGTATCCATTTAAAATAATTAGAAAGCTTTACAAGGGCTGCAGTGATTGTAGTAATTTGAAGAAGTGTGACAATACATTGCATTTAGTCTAATCAGAAATAAAGAGCTCACTTTTGCAAGGGATTCTGGGTGGACAGAGGCAGATCCTGTGGTCTGAGTCCATGTGGCACGGCGGTGAGTGCAGTGGAGTAAGGAGAGAGCAGTGGATGCAGCGCTGCACCCATCACTCCTACTGCCTACAGTAGCATCCAAGCATGTGGGGGTTTTTCAGTCGGTCAGGTCGAGGTACAATGGTGTTATATGCCTTAAAAAATGAGGTCAGCTGACTGCCTGAATCACCAGAGTTTTCCACAAATAGATCTTTTTTTTCTTTGCTTGACGGCAGAGGCTTATCCCAGGATGACACTCCCAGGATTCCTGGGGCTCTAACTGTGTGAAAGAGCAGTTCAAGGAGCATGACATCACCACCGCAGCGTCCAGACGGCGGCCGCGGTCAGAAGGCATCACGGTCTTACTCTCATCCTGGTGGAAAGCAAGCCGTTGCATACGTTTATTCAAACAACACCATGAATAATCTATCCTGTATTTACAGCTAAAGGTGGTCCAACACAAAAAACAAAAGTTCAAAAGTTCAAATCATCCTCACAAAATAAAGTGCTCGTAGGAACTAATCTTATATTTCTTTATTGTTTACAGACAGTAACAAATATATGTGACCATATTCTCTGACCAGCGGGGAAAACAAGCGGCCGCCTCTTATCTGTTGTGGTATTGTCCTTGTTTATCTGCTGCTAAAAGCAACCGTTCAAGACTCTGCAGAGATTATTAGAGAAACTCATTCTGTTTCATCTCCATCTGCTTCGGTATCTGGCTCCCTTTTATCTACCGCTCCTTTCTTTTGTCCACCAGCTAGATTGGGTGGCCAAGGAGGAGCCAGATAAGGAGTAATGTAGCCACCTGAGTCCCTGTCGAACGCACACATCATTATGTTTGGCAGAACTACCTGGGAGCTCGTTGGTCTCCGTATCTTTAGACCCTGAAGGAAAATGCAAATGGTTTGAGAAGAGAGCCCGTCTGCTGATTTTTATTTTGTAATTTAAAAAAAATCTTTTCTTGTCTTTGGCAGCGGTCTGACGAGGACGGTTGAGATCCCAGGTGACCGGGGACCTCTGGGTATCCACGTGGTCCCCTACTGCTCCTCTCTCAGCGGACGGTAAGAGCGCGTCCAGACAGATTCATGAAGACAGAACATGTTTAACTCCAGGCATGTAATCATATGTGTGTGTTTGCCTCTGAATTCATGTTTTCAGAACTCTGGGCCTCTATATTAAAGGCATCGAGGACAGCAGTCGCTCCAAGAAAGAGAACCTCTTCAGGGAGGATGAATGCATCGTCCAGATTAATGACACTACACTCCACGATAAAACCTTTGTCCAGTAAGCAGCCGTGTGGGATGTGGAAGAGCTGGAAAGAGTGTGTGTGTGTGTGTGTGTGTGTGTGACTGCAAATTGTCAGCTCGGGAAAAAGGTCAAAGCAAGAAATTGCCAAACTCTGAGAGGAGTCAGGTGGGATGGTCGGGGTGCAGTGATCGCCCGTATCCAGCCTTCAGGCTCTGTTTTCTGTTCGGTTGTCATGGAAACACATAAACTTGTGCAAGTAACCCCCTTTTTAATCACTCCTTAGACGTAGGAGGAAGAAAAGGGAAAGAAAGATCCAGATGGGCAACGGAGGAGAAGACGGTATATATGTAAGGGACATCAGAGCGATGAGAGTATGCACATGTTGATTATAACGAGCAAACACAAAATTGAACACAAACATAACTGAAGCCAAGACAAGTTCTAAGTAGTCTTTTATTTCTGCTGGAAAAAAAGCTTGATTTGGATCCAGAAACTTATGTTTTGTCCGCTTTTGAAAATAGCAGTACGCCTCCAAAACAAAGGTCATGTGACAGAGGTTATCACAGCCGTTGGACGTTTGTGGAGGAAGTACATAATTCAGATTAGATCTTGATTTTTATCCTGAAAATGAGCAGGTTAGAGTTTTGATTATGATCAATAAATCATTACAAAGAGTTTATATTTATGCGTTTGATTATATAGATAGTGTTGCTCACTGTTGCAGCATTGTAGAGAATAAAGACCCCACCTGTCCCTCGCTCTGCTTCCTCCACCAGCCACAGAAATCCCTCCCAGCCTATCTCACAGTTCCTTTAACCTCGGTGTAGATTTTTAGTTCGAATCTCGTTCTAATTTGATTTTCTTTTCAGAAAGCACATTAGGAACCGCTGCCATAGTTCACCGTGTGTCCTCCATCCTGCCAGCTCAATAGTTCTCTGTAACTGCCTGATGTGTTGATAGCGGCCTGTTAAAGCTGCAACCTGCCGCGAGGTTGTTATAATGTTGTGCTCTGCTTCAGTTTGGAGTTTAAGGGGATGATGAACTAATCATTTCTTAATTTAGATGTGAATAGTCGGGGAAATGCATTAAATATGACTTATTTTTTCAATGATATTGTTTCTGCTAAGGTCTCAGGAGGTGTTTCGCCAAGCTATGATGGCCCCCACGATGTGCCTGGAGGTCCTCCCTGCAGCTAACAGGCCTCGCTACGAGAAGGGTTTGATCGGCCAGCTCTTCATAGGAGAAGGAAAAGACTCCCCTACCAAAGGGAGAAGCCCGATGGTCTCCCGAGCTCAAGCCGAGCCCCAGCCAGAACTGCCACACGCTAAAACAGAAGTCAGGCGGCCGGACGCACGCGCCAAGACCTCGGACCCGGTGCTGCAGAACAGTCCGCGGCTGCAGTCTCGGTCTGGCCCGGGCTCGTTGGAGAGGTCGTCGCCCGCACCCCCGGCCCGGGCAGCGAGCGCCTCTCCGACATCCAGGACGCGCAGCGAGAGCCCGCTGGACGCTAGGAATCCTGGTCCGCCGCTGCTGTCCAACCTCGCTAACAAAAAGGGCGGCAAGAAGATAAAAATTGACCTGAAGAAAGGTAAAAGAGTTCTCTGATTTCCCCTTTAATATTTTATCCATATATAAGATAGATAGATAGATAGATAGATAGATAGATAGATAGATAGATAGATAGATAGATAAATAGATATTATCTATCTTTTTGGGCTCGCAATCCCCACCCGAGTCCGAAAAAGAAAAACACTTCTGGATCTTATCGTGAGAAAATTCACATCCTTCTTTTCTTTAGTCGAGCTGCATTAATGTCGACCGTTCATCAAGTTCTCCTTTGACTTCTCCATCTTTATTGAAGTCGTATACAAACATGACGGATGCAGCCACCCGAAGGGAAGTCTGTGATTGTTAATAATACATTTTATTTTTATTACGTTAGTTATTAAAGCTATTTCCTCTCCAGCTCTGCTGCTATGAAGACCCCCATTCCTGTAGATGGTTTAGTGAATTTTTTTTGAGCGTGCATTTGATTTTTTTTATTTTTTTTTCTCCCCCCATGAGGCTGTTGTTGTTTAAGATTATAAAACCAGACCTAACCGATCTGTCATCGCGACCAGCTCCTCTTTTATCCCCTCACGCTCATGTGCTGATATGTTGATACCAGAGGAAGAGGTTTGTATGACTGGGAAAGGACTGTATTGTGTTGCGTGCCATTGAAAGGGTTGTGTAATTGAGCCACATGCACACATCCACGCACATGCTCACAACAGGTATCCAATGGAAGGTAAGACCCAGATTAAAATGATCTTTTAAAAAAAAAAGGGGGGGGGTCTCCATACTCTCTGGCTTCACCTGAAAGCCCTATTCACCGCAGTTTGATTGTAAGCTCCTTTCTTTCCCCAGCATCTTTTCATTCATCCTATTTCTTCTCCTTTGCTCTCCATCCTTCTTTTGTTTGAATTTTTTTTTCTATTTTTTTTCTCTCCCCTGTCTCTTTCTATCCGTTTCACCTGATGCAAGATCAGAGCAGAGGATATTATTTGGTTTCTAACACCCTCTCCCTCGGCAACAGGCTCTTTCTCCCGGTGATTGACAGGCGGGGAGGTTTAGGTGCGCTAATGTAGGGCAGGGAGAGGCTTAGCTCGGAGACCAGATAGCATCGTTCACCGCCTTTAGTATGCTACAGCGGCTTTGCTCTCCCCACACACACACGCACACGCACACGCACACGCGTACTCTCATACAGAGCGTGGCACATTTCACTCATGGCTTGGGGCTGTGAGGCCATGAAAGAGGGAGAGAGTAGAGGTCTGTCGGTTGACGCCTCGTGTGTGTGTGTATGTGTGGGTTCAGAAACACACACATTTGTAAATGAATACACAAGTCAGCGTAAGCTCACAAGCACGAGGACGAATCTTTGCATCACCTCCCTGGGGAAGGAGGCAAAAAAAGAGGGATAAATGTCTTTAAGTTCCTCTCTCCATCCCTTTCCCCTGCCTCCCCCTTTCTTTTTTTTCTTCTCCTTCCATCTTCTCCCTCCACCTCCCTTCATCAGCCACCGTTCGGCCTGCTCACACGTGAAATTAAAGGCAGAGTCTCTGTAATCCTACTGCTCCTGGTGGCGCGGAGGCTGAGCCAGGCGGCTCACCCCCGCAGGGAAACAGGTGCTTAAATAGTAGTTAATGTGGGGGCTGGATCTAACGGCGCCGGCCCGGTTCAGCAGCACAGGAGAGGGATTGAGAGGATAGAAACTCTAGTGAGAGTTGAAGGAGAAAGGAGTACAATTGCCCAAAGAGGGAGATGAAGAGGAATTAAATTCAAATTAAAAAGTCATAATTAAGTCCCTTTTTCAGGGTTATAAATGTGTCTGAAGCTCACAGTCTGCTCACTCCCCCCCAGGCACGGAGGGACTGGGCTTCACCGTGGTCACCAGGGACTCCTCCGTCCACGGGCCAGGGCCCATCCTGGTGAAGAACATCCTGGCGCGCGGCGCGGCGGTCAAGGACGGCCGTCTGCAACCCGGAGACCGCATCCTGGAGGTAAGACGGCCCTGAGCCTTGTGGTCTCCGGAGGCAGCGGACGCAGCATCAGCCGTCATTACTAACCCCTGCTGGCAGCAGAGAGTCACTGCTCCTCCCCAAAAAGTCTCTCAGACGCTCACACTTCCAGAAAACTTATTGGATATAGCTAAATTAATTTTTTTAAAGTACATTTGATGACCTCAAAGTTGAATTTGGAGCTTGGATCTCGTTATATCCTTATATTTCAAGGGTTTGGACCCTTCCTGCAGGATGTTTGTGTCTCCACAGAATGGAAGGCACACATTAGCCAAGATGACGACTTTAACGAGCAAATCCTGCGTTACGAACCTGGAGGTTGGAATTGTGAACCTCCTGAAGTAAACTGGTATAAGCAGAGATTAAAACCCCTCATTAGCTGGACTCAGAGAAGGAAAGATAGAAATATCAGGGAGCTGAGAGATGCAGAAGAATCATTTTAGTTGGTGTTAAAAGAAACACGATGCTTGACTGTAGTGTTGTTTTTGTCAGCCTGTTTCAATTTTAGTTTTAGTCTAGTCTTTGGGTCAAGCTATCATTTTAGTTTTTATTAGTTTTATTCACGTTCATTCTCCTTTTAGTCGTGTCAAGTTTCAGTCGACTAAAAGTCTGAGCATTTTAGTCTTATTTTAGTCAAAGATTGTATTTAGCCAAACCCATTTTACAATTCAAACAAGGTTATCTTATTATATTATTGTTACCTGATAGACTCAAGAATACATTCATTCCAGATACAGAAGACTCTCATTTGAGTTTACAACATATTTATTTTTCTGCATTTCTCCCCATCTTTATCTTTTCCGACGGCACATTGGGTTTTCTTTTCCACGTCTATGTAGTCAAAGTGTATCCAGAGATCGTCTTCTTCTCCAGCCCCAGAGAGGATCCCCGCGTGGCCAGCCATCGGCCCCTTCCTCTATGTAACTTTGTTTTTAATGGACGTGAACCTAGAGCTCTGCGTTAACGGCATCAGCCTCTAACCTGCAGCTGCATCTTTTGGATCTGATTCCCCGCTGCAGCGACTGGGATTGAGGACTAACGTCACCCAGCAGCAGAACTAAACTAGAGGAAACTACTGAAAACATGGACATTAACGATCTTTGGTAGAACATTTCGTCTCGTCTCGGTCAAGGAAAATGAAGACACATTTTAGCAGAGTTTTTATTTTGTAATCTACATTTTAGTCTCGTTTTTATCTGTCTACGATGTTGCATTATATATTTAATTATCGTTATTGTCACATGACCTGCATTTTCGTTGCGTCTCGTCTCGTTTTCCTCAGGTGATAAAGGTTCGTTGACGACGATATTTAGTCATAATTTTCCTTGACGAAAGCAACTTTACTTGACTGTAGTCCTGCGTGTGCTTGTTGTGTTTGTGCGTGTAGGTGAACGGCGCCGACATGACGGGCCGCAGCCAGGAGGAGCTGGTGGCGATGCTGCGCAGCACCAAGCAGGGCGAGAGTGTGAGTGTGGTGGTGGTGCGGCAGGAGGACATCTTCCTTCCACGAGAGCTGGTAAGTTTTATGTTTTTTTGTTTTTTTTTGTTTTTTTTTTTAACCAGTTCTGTAACTTCTGCCATCCAGGGCTCTTATCTCTCTCTTTGTCTCCGTTCTTTTAAAACATTTCCTGCTCATTGTCTCCTCTCTTTCTCTCTCCCTGAGGAGAGGAACCCCTTCATGTCGATGCCCTTTTGCCCCCCACACACACGCGCACACACTCACACAGGGCACGCTCCGGCCTTCCTGCCCCTTCTCGGGTTTGTTGATTCAGTGATGCCAGAGGAAGTCACGCGCACACGGCGCCGCCGCCCCGCAGGAAGTGCTCGAGCGTGTCCGTGCTCGCCGGCACGCCTCAGTTATTAAGCCAGCGTTTACCTGTGGCGGCTGGCCGGGGTCAGAGGTCGGCGTCGGGCGGCGGGGGGGGGGGCTGTGAAAGCGACACAGTTTGACTTGGTGTCACAGGGGACGTTTAATCAATAAACACACCTTGTTGAACATACATACACAGAGCCAGGTGGCTGCTGGGAAGTCCCCGGCTCTCGGTAAATGATGTTTTCGCCCCGCGCTCCTCTGTTCTCACCCCTCTGTCCTCTGTGGTTATTCTGACGACTTCAAAGGGCTTTGAAAAAGATGCTGAGGGCTTTGTAGTGACTGATGCATATTCACACCTTGAGTGGCTCAACACACACTCTCACATGCCTCACCAACTCCAAGTCCTTGATAAAAACTCGAGCACAAGTACACACACACATGCACGGATGAAAACGGCACACATCTTTAAACAGCTAAGTAGCTGCTTCCGAAAATAGTTTGCCCTCATTAACGGCCCAGCAGTCTTGGCATAACAAGTGCACTTTGAAGAGCCTCTGCAGCCTCCATCTAACACTTGCTTGTGTTTGTGCGTAAGGGAGGGACTTAAGGAGGTGGAGGGGGTAATGGAGGAGAGAGAGGCTCCGCCGCTGTCGGTGTTGAGCCTGTTGAAGTTGCCGGGGTCCCGGGAGATCTGGCCCTTATCTTAAGCACAGACCTTCACCTCAAAGATGTTTTGATGTCCCCCCTTCAGCACACAAACGCCTCACCCAGGCTCTCCGGGGGGTTCTGCGTCACCGGTTTGTATGTGCAGAGCAAAGTCACCAACATGACCAAACCTTTCTGCAAACACACACTTACATGCATGTTGTTATGTTTCTACCTGCAACAGACCCAACATGTCAGCAATATTCACCATTCACACCTTTTCATTCGTGCTTTTTTTTAATCTAAAATATGATCCGAGATGAAACATTTTCTCAATCTCTCACTTTCTCTTCGTCAATTTTCCTTGGTCAATCCTTTTTTCAGCTAGAAACACACTTCACTACAATTACATCTGATAATGACACAGTCAAGTCCACCTGCTTCTTCCATTGTATGAGTGTGTAGGTGTCCGTCTGCACGTCTGTGTGCTTTATGCAGGACACGCAGGTATCCATTAATGTCTCTGGGGCTGTAACATTTTTATATATATATATATATATATATGTCTACAGAGCCAGTCATATTTGTTTTAAGTAATCATCTGTTGCAAATCACTTCATTACTGCAGCTCCACATTCGGTAGCCATTGAGATTAATGGCTGCATCACAACGATATGTTTTCCTTGACTAACTTCACTGTTGCTGCTGCAGATAATTGATCTTCAATATAAGCCAGTAGCATCAATCAATGTCTAATTTTCCTCTTCTCTGGGAACATATTGTTTATTGTATCCAAAGTAATTAAATCCAAACAGAGTGAAATGAATAAGTTTAGAAAGCCACGACTGAACTGTACTTTACTTATGGACTTTAGATTTGTTTATGCTGCAGTAATCTCAGCTTTTCATTTACTCTTATTACGCATTTCAGATGTTTTTTTTATGTTCTTTATTCGGTAGACTTGGATATGAGGACAAAAACTGTCACAAGGACTCTGTAATGTTTCCTACTCAGGACTGCAGACTAATTCAGTTTGTTAATCTGAGTTAATGGGGAGCACATGCAGCACATGCAGCACGTAAAGCCGAGGCCGGACCACTTTATAGGTCTACGGCAAATATAGAAGCCATTCATTCAGCACCCGTCAAGATGTTTCACGTTAAATAAAAGCTGTTGCATCAGGGATTAATCCCGATAGGAGGCTGGATGTGTGCACACGTCTCCGTGGCGGAGGGAACCCACCGACGCCTCCCGCAGGGACGCTGGAGACCGGCTCAGCTCCGGAGCGGCAGCAGATCAGGGTTCAGTTTGCCAAGCGACACTTAAGTAGTACGAGCACTTGCTTGCACAGCGGGTTTAAATCTTAGTCATCGACTAAAAGGTTGTTTCTACACTCATTCAGGTCCTCTCTCCAGCACTCATAGTCTTTTTTATCTCCCTTGTAACAGTAAAGTAGACTTTTAGAGGAACAAGCTGAAATGCTGATTGATTAGTTTCAGCCGAGGGAGGTATTGACGTTTTCATGAACGGCGTTTGTCTCTTGTGAAAGCACTCGGCAGTTCTGGGGGGGGGGACTCGTTCCCCCTCTGTTCAAACAACAATCAAACCTTTGAATTAGCCTCGTTATGATTATTCAGATGGAGAACCATTTATTTTTTTGTTTTGTTTAGACTCCATCACTCTAAATAATCGCGGTTTCGTTCCTGTCACCATCTTCGCATCTCCTCCGCTCATTATTTCACGTGTCGTCCTTCGTTTCGGGGCTCCGGGGCCGAAATGAAATATTTTTGCGTATTCTGTCGACGGCATGATGTGTATCTGCTTTCATTCGGGTGAAAGTGCACGTCCCTGGTTTTCCGGGGACAGGATGGCGGGGTCGGCCCGCACATGGTTGACCCTCTGCTGCAAGAGAGCCTAGGTTACCGCACAGGAAAAGAGGATGTCAGCCATGCAAAGAGAAAGAAAAACAACTTTCCTGCATTGTTGTTGTTGTCTGTTTTCTTTTCATTCCTCCTCCCGCTGTATATCTCCTCCTCTTGCATCCTTCTGTCAGCTTTCCAGCTTTAGTTGGAGCTTTTGCAGTATCTTCCTTCTCCGACCCGCACGCACCAGAATTATCCCTCAATCAGTCATTTTATTTCCCCCTATCTCGTCACCGGGAGCTAAAGGTGTAAAGCTGCAAAGAGGCAGACATTAAGGCGATTAATTGGCAGCTCCGCCGTCGCCGTCGAGCACGGCGAGATTTCATCTTAATTGAATGTCTTTCTCACTGCTAATCCCACCGGCTTTGAAACCCCCCATTTAGAAATCTTCAGCAACAAAAGGCTGTGTGTGTAATCGTTGTGTATCACCCCCGTCTCTTCACCACCCACCCAGGGGTAGAGAGGGAGAAAAGAAAAAAAAAAAAGCTCCTTTTTGTCTCCTCATTTGGGTCTTGAAGAGGGTGGCCTCTCTTCTGGCTAAAAGCTTGTTAAAGAGGGTTAGCGTTGGAGGAGGGGGGTCGCAGAGGAGCCGAGGGGGTCCCAACCGCCCCCAGGACCTAATCTGCCCTTAAGGAAAGGGCATTAGTGGGGCTATTGCTGAGTGTGCGTGCGTGTGTGTCTGTTTGTGTGTGTGTTTGGACCACCACTGAGATCCATGTGGTTGTGGAAATGCATTTAAATCAGCAATAATAATAATTTAAAGCAAACAACAACACTTCTCCAAGTGTCCGAACCTTCTGAGCATGCTCCAATGTGACCTCCTCCACCTTTTCTGTTATCGTAGTTGGATCATGGAGGTATTTAAAACATCTCAAGTGTCTCAGGCAGGAGCAGGATGAGTTGTTTTCAGTAATGGCACCATGAAACACCACATTAATGGAAAAAATAGCTTCAAAATCCATAATTATACTGAAGTGTAAAATAGATCTGTGACTTTTGAAGGACACTTTTTGCCTGATTTAGCTCGTCGTCTCACAGAAATGGATATGAGCCCCACCTGAGAGATGCTAATCACGCATCTTAGTGACACTGCAAAGGAAAAAAAAAAAGTGAAGTTAGTGTTTTCTTGCATGAGTAACGTGTGATCATCAATTTTGATAGAAAGGGGCTTGCACATGTGCAAAGGGACAGAGGTGTCAAAAATATTCACATTCATTACTCAGGTAGAAGTATAGATACTAGAGTTTAAAAATACTCCTGTAGAAGTTGAAGTATCATCTCAAGTTTTTTACTCAAGTAAAAGTATAAAAGTACTGGTTTCAAAACTACTTAAAGTATAAAAGTAAAAGTAATGTAAGGGGAAAAAAGCCATTAAGGACAAAAGCCATTGAAAATGAATGTATCTTAGTATAATGCAAATATATTAAAGAACCATATATGTGTACTATTGAGCATTAACATGTGTTTCAGAGAGCAGACGCGTACAAACCAATAGGGTGTCGGAATGGTATTATGTTTATACTTCTCATCCAACCACAACCAAATTCACTCTATCCGGATGGAGCAATTTAACTGGATAGTTTTTTTTTTAAAGGCCGAAATGAAATAGAGTAACAAAGCTGTTTTTAAAATGTAAGGAGTAAAAAGTACAGATAATTGCGTGAAAATGTAAGGATTAAAAGTAAAAAGTCGTCTGAAAAATAATTACTCCAGTGAAGTATAGATAACCAAAATTTCTACTTAAGTAAGGTAACAAAGTATTTTTTCTTCGTTACTTGACACCTCTGCAAAGGGAGCAAAGTCTCCCCAGCCTCACCTTAAATCTGTTTAACTTGTTCATAGTAGTGTGGGGTTTGTGAGTTGTCTAATGCAGAAATCCACTCTAACTTGGGAAGATTGAAAGGTTTTCAGCCCAAAAGTCTTTTAAGGGGCAATGACTGAGTGCTAACGTCCTGATTTGGCTCCTGACGTAGCAGATGTGCAGGGAAACCATCCAAATCCACACTAGAATAGTGACCGTCATGTCTACAGACAAACTAGTCGCCGGCATGGAAAATCATGGTGCGGGCCGCCCGTCTGGGCTTTAAACGCAGCCACCTGTGTACAAGTGAAAGGTGCCGACTGAACGCGGCGAATGCTATCGGCATGTAGGGGCACCTCAGGATTTTCTCCCGCCCCATTACCCTTAGTGATTCCAGAGCTCTGATTCACGCGTCGGAGCTGAGAATGTCATCAGCCCAAAGCTTTCAACAGGCTGTTGTTTTAATTAAGACGAAGCCGAGCACAGGGAGGCAGAAGTTTGGAGCCGAGGGATCGGAGCAAGTGTAGTTTTACAAAAGGATCCTGGAGGACGCGGTTGATGCTCATCCTTCACACTGGTGATGAGAGAGGACGCCCTGATTCACGGAGCCTGATGTAAGGTTCTAGCAATCTTGGGCCGGGCACTCGGCTCCTTTTAAAAGCTCTGAAAACCCATATTGCTGTTTTAATGTTGAAGAATATTCCTCCTACCTATCTATTTTCCTTTTTCCCCGAGTCAGAGCAGGTTATGGTATGTCCTGACATTCATCTGCAATATTTTCTGTCTCCGCTGGAGCAGGACGGGCAGAATTAATTTCCTTTTTCTCTCCTCTTGCCTTTCTTCCTCATTTTCCGAGCAGGGGCTGCTTTAGCGTGGTCATTTTCTTCCCATCATGTCTTGGTGGATGAGTGGGGTGGGCGATGGGGTGATGGGGGGGGTACATGAATGAGGGAAGAAGTGGGTTTACCTCAGGGACGGGTTATTACTTTTAAATGCTCCTCTGCGCCACCATCCTCCCTTCCCTTTTTCTTTCCTCCCCCACTGAGCTCCAGGAGGAGGTATGAAAAGGTTATTATGTTTCCTTTAGAAACGACTCGCTCTCCGTCTGCGCCTTTCATCTCCAAATGGAATAACCTCTCTACAGTAGCTTTCTTCTAATTCACACCACACCTTCATCCCTTCTTCTTCCTGTACACAAGTCGTGCTCCTTTCTGGTCCTTCCTTGCAGTCTCCTATCTAACGGTTTCATCCCTCTTTCTTCCCTGTTCTTTTCTTGCTTTAATACTATCAAATACTTTCGGTAAACACCCGACCGGAACGCTACTAGTGTCCTCGCATCAGTCTTCTTAGGTTTGTTGTCTTGTTTTTTTTCTCTTCAGAAAAGTGAGGAGCCAGCCAGCCAGGTGCTGGAGGACGGCAGGGAGCAGCTGATGTACGAGATCCCGCTCAACGAGACGGGCTCGGCCGGCCTGGGCCTCAGCCTGAAGGGCAACAAGTCCAGAGAGACGGGAGAGGACCTGGGGATCTTCATCAAGTCCATCATCCACGGCGGGGCCGCTTATAAGGTAGCAAACGGGAAGTTGGGAGGCGCTCCAGGGGGTTTGGATGCTGGGACCGCTCAGGCCTTTTTGATGAAAACACTACTTTCTAAAGTCAGATCTAGGATTGTTTTTTTGTTCCGCAATAAAGCATCTTTCTTTATTGCTTTATTGCATCTTTCACTTCACTCTCGTAGACTGATCCACTGGTATCACTTCATCTACAACACCATCACTGGACGCAGCCCTTCATATCCTGGCTCACTACTTAATATCGACATCAGTAATCAGAACCGACATTCAAGCAGTTACATTAACTAATCACCTCCTTTGGCCATGATTCATTTCAGTTGGCTGCTGCTAGTGATTGGAATCATCTGCAGCAAACACTTAAACCTCACACATTCATCCCACTCTCCTCCTTTAAAAATACACTCCCAACATTAATCTGTGGTCATTGCACATCTTTGTAACTCTTCCAGACCACTTTTTACTATTTTTTTTTTTTATGTGTTGTGTGTTTTTTTTATATATCGTGTTTGATTGTTTCACTGTGATTGTATGTGCTTGACTCTTTGTGCTGCCTCTTTCCCAGGTCGTCATTGTAAATGAGAATCTGTTCTCAACTACCTGGTTAAATAAAGGTTAGATAAATACATAAAATAAAAGGCCTGCATGAACAGACTTAATCCAGGTGTTTGCATCTGGTCAGTTAGAAGAGGCGGGAGATGATGACAGAACTGCTAAAGTGCACCTTTTTCATCTTTATCATCTCAGGAATAACTTGGTATTTAAGAGCAAATTCTAAATCATCCACAGCTGTTTATTCAACTAACTTATTCAAATCATATCTCGTCTCGAACATCTCTCAAACCAGCAGCTGTTTTCTCTCCAGCTCTGTTACAATTAATGACATGCTGATGTTTCATTCCTTCCACCTAGGGTTTAGCTGTTCGTGCTCTTTCCCCATCCTTCATGTATTTCTGTCGTTTCCTCTCCTCGCTCACTTCCTGTGTTTCTCAGAGTCTGGAGCTCCTCCCTTCTGGCTCTCCCTGATCTTTGACCCCTATTGACCCTGCGCGACCTCGCCACATAAGCACCGCAGCCGTCTTATCTGTATCACGCAGTACTCCAAGTTGTGAGAGCATCAGAAGGAGGGAAGGAAGAAAAAAAACAGAGGTTCCTCCAGTTGGCCTCCGTATCTGGTCCTCTCACACGTCAGAAGCCGCTGCTCCCAGATCTGCCGCGGCACAACAAGGAGGGCTCGGCGGCGGCGGCGAGTGTGCCGCCGTAGATAAATGGCTGGTCTGGGATCAGGACGGCCGGGCGGCGGCTCCCAAACGCGCCCTCAGAAGTGGGTTTACGACAGCTGCCGAGGCGGATAGCGCTCAGACGGAGCGGCCCAGTTAGATCTGTGGTCGGCTGCAGAAACAGGTCTCCGGGACCAGACGCCACACGCGGGGAAGAAAGACGCGCAGAGAGACGGACGAGTGGAGCACACGGAGGGAAGATAGCTGGGCTTGAAAGAGACTGAGAGGGGCGGGAAGGAATGAGAAGTATTGAACAATAGAGAGATGGAAAGAGGTGGAATGGGTATAGAAAAAGAAATTGGAAAGTGGAGACACTCAGCGGGAACACAATACATTCGGGTGTGTGTGTGTGTGTGTGTGTGTGTGTGTGTGTGTGTGTGTGTGTGTGTGTGTGTGTGTGTGTGTGTGAGCTCTGCAGTGTCGGTGCTTGCTAATGAAAAGCAGCTTGATGAAAGTTTGCAGCACCAGGAGAGAGTGGCGGTTTCCCCCGAGTCACACACACACACACACACACACACACACACACACACACACACACACACACACACACACACACACAGAGCAGGACACACACAGAGCAGGAGAGTAAAGGGAGGAGACACGGGAGCGTCGTGGGGAGATCTAACCTATTTCCATTAGGGGTTTTGGGGGCTGTCGGGCTCGAGGCCTCGATTATATTAAAAACACATTCTCTGACTTCATCTCTGATCTTGTCATGCAATTATTTCAAAGACGACGCAAAGAAAACAAATTAAAATGACACGTTGTTTGCTTGCTCTGCTTACAAGACATGAGCAGGGATCATTATGGACGCCTGCTGATCTTGGCACGGACTTCAATCCTCGATGGCATTCTGGAGCTCCAACAGGCACATGTGTGTTTGTACGTGTGTGTACGTGTGTGTGTGTGTGTGTGTGTGTGTGTGTGCACATCTGATGCCATCCCAGTACAGAGAGAAGGTCAGCCCAGGCGGTGCCTTGCTAATGAGTTGGGGTCAAAGGGCGGCACTACCCATAATGGGATGTTCATGACTCCACACACACTCTGCGAGAGAGACTTCGGTCCCTCTCAAAGTCTCTTCATCATTATTGTTCTCTTTCTTTTTCTCCTTTTCATTTCGCCTCCTGGATTCCTCATTCGATGGTCTCCCTCTTCCCTCCTCTCCCCGTCCCTCCAGGGCAGTCTTGCAGTCTTCTGTGTCGCAGCACCACAAGCGGCTGCTATTTAAAACACTTAGAAGTGATTTAATGCCCACCGAGGCTATTCCATTAGCTGCTCTATGTATTTATCATGGCTCCGCCGCTCTCACTAGATTGCTAACTCCACAATTTTCCTGCCTGGTCCCTTTCTTCATTTTCTCCTCTCCCTCTCTCTCTCTCTCTCTCTCTTGCAGATAAACTCATTTAATCTTTTCAATTTTTTCCCCCCCGATGACCTTTCATCTTTTAAAACTTTTTAACTGATCAGCCTTCGTTCTGTGTGTGTTTTATGTAAAGTTAACACAGAGTTCCCGATGGTTTTCCCTCAACAGGACGGCCGGTTGAGCGTCAACGACCAGCTGATAGCGGTCAACGGCGAGTCGCTGCTGGGACGCTCCAACAACGTTTCCATGGAGACGCTGAGGCGGTCCATGTCGGCGGAGGGAACCGCCAGAGGAACCATCCAGCTCGTGGTCCTGCGGGCCCCCAGACAGGTACAGCCCTGGCGCTTAACCCTGATTGTAAAGGGCTCTGGCGTGGAGTCTAGTGATTATAAAGGACTCTAGTCTGCACTCTTGATTTTCCTCACAGCTGCTTTCTACATTTTTCTTCTTTTGTTGGAAAATGCATACAAATGTTCAATTTTCAGCCACTAACTATTATATCGGGGAACCGCCGACATCAAAGTCGCTCAATATGTGTGTCAATTCAAATATCTTTTGATGTTATCAGATATTTTTTAATAATGACAAGCAGCGTCCCTGCCGTCTCCCCTCTTTAAAGGTTTTGTAGATGTGGGGCAACATATTAAAATTTTTAGGTTCCCAGGGTTCCATCGGATGAATTTGATTACATGAAACATTCAGCAGCCGCTTATGCATTATGGAGTCGTCTGCACAGTTCGCGCTATAAGTAACTACCACGGTTTTGGCAGCGAAAATCAGTGGTATGTTTAATTCACATCAAGCTCCCCCTGTTTGTACATTAAGCAGCTGTCCTACATTTGCACCGGTTGTGTAAAAATAAGGCCGAATCATTTTACAAAACCCAGTTGCTCTGATGGAGCACCTTTTTTTTGTGTGCGTCTGTGATAAACAAATGTTCCAGCGCTGTAAAAAAAAAAAAAGAAAAGGAAAAAGCCCATTTCAGGGATTGCCAGTGCTGCTTCTTATTATATAAACACATTTGAATATAAATAACGAATAAAAGCTCCTTTGTGACTGCGACAGTCGGGCTGAATAATGTGTTTGGGTGTTGTCTGTGAAAGCTTCTTTCTTCCAGACAAACTAGCGGTGGACAAATAAGTGATTTAAAAGCTTATAAATTAAGCGAACGCTTTAAAAAAGGGAAGAGAGGCAGGTAGAAGTCTGGTTTCTTATACAGTAACGGCTCATGCAGAGGATGGAGCCATTTAAGCACCAGTTAACCCTTTAAGACTGGCACTCCCGTTTGCATATTGATTTTCAAAATATATGTACAATTACAACCAAATAAAACAGATCAATAATTATTTTTGAGTTGCACTTACATATCTTGCATTTAGTGTCCCAGAGTTTTAATCCATTGAATTGTTTGGAAAAATCACATAATAATCCAGTAAAATTGTGGAAATCTTCATAATTGACATTGGGGGTTATTTATAGATCCGGTACATGTTCACAGTACGTCCTACGTTGACACGTACATCATCACGTTGTCATCAGCGTGTCATCAGGTTTGATCTTTTCACGCCACTTCCCGCGAAAAGGGAGGTGACATCATTTTCCCGGGAAACTACTCCGTTTGAATTTGCGCTCTTGTCCGTGCTTTTTATCAGAGATTTTCACGAAAGATTACTCAGCAACAACCCACACACACCATACACACACTACACACTCACTATACAAGCCCACACACACTATTATGGATCCACCAAAGTTTGTGCGTGTGAAACGGTATTCCGGTTTTCCGTGAGCGAAGTTTTGGAGCTGATTTCAGTGCCGCATGAAGACGCGATATCTAAACGGGATATATAAAATTATATATCTCAAAAACTAAAATTTGAATTCATTCCAAATACAGTTCCAAAGACAATTTTGAGGGATCTAGCTATGGGATTTCTGTATTTAGAAAATTAGTAAAATTAGAAAACAATTTACGTTTTTTCGGTAATTATTTGCACTTTTTAGCAAATTATTTAGTTAGTATGGGCTTGTAACATACAGATTATTAAAAATGGACTTATATGGGTTGTTTTGATGCATAGCAAATAATACCCCATAAAATTGCAGTATAGCATGCATAAATGTAAAAATATGCTTAGGCCGACTCGTTCTATGGGAGGTCATAAAGGTTTAAAGTGTTTTTTTTTTTCCTTTTCCCAGGCGGTTAGTGCCACATCTGCAACCAAAGTCTCCTCCGGCCATCAACCCGACGTCCAAGCGGGCTCCGGCAATCAGGTACGAGCGGTCGACGCCTGCCAACCGCAGCCAGGTCTCCCTCGCCGCTCCTCCTGTTTCCTCCCCGCACTCATGAGGCGGGCGTCCGAGCCGCTGCCGCACGGGCAGCAGCGCGCGGTACGGCGGACGGGGGAGACGCACACCAGATACACGTATGGATTTACCCAAACCGACAGGCGCGCCGGCCGACACGCCAGCGGCTCCGGGCGAGGGGATGATGAGTACCGCGGTGATGGAGGAGGGAATCCAGAAAACGTCTGTCAGACGGGCTCAAACGGGCCCCGAGAGGGAAACTTGAATAGGGAGAAGTTTATAAATGGATACACACAAGTACACAACCGTAGCCATGCGTTTCATGACGTGAGGCTCGATAACACACACGGCGTCCACAGAGGAGAAGGCTCCTGGAGCAGCCGGTACACCCAGAACATCAGGGCGATGGCGGGACAGATGTACGGGGACCCCCCCGCACACAGCAAGATCCACCATCAGCCCAATAACAACACACACAAACACCTAGACGCACACGCACACAACTACATGCACAACCGAGCACTGACCACCAGACACGCCCGGCTCCCAGACGGACTTTGAAGCTGCAGACATCTGCAGCGGGGAAGTTGAGAACTGCAAAACTCTCCGTTTGAATCGGGCTGTGTGATCTTATTGATGAAATATTGGTTAAATGAAATTGCCTACAGTGAGTTTTTAGTGATCGATCATGTGGAAGCGGCGGTATTAATCTGTCTGAGAGCTCTCCCGGTGCCAGCACCACTAACTGTCACCAGCATTAATGCTCAGCTCCCTTTCTGAAAAATGACCCGGTGGAGTACTAAATTCTTTAAGTAACAAACCGAAGTCGGCTTCAGCCGTCTCAAACCGCTGGGGTGTCTGCTTACCAAGAGGAATAGATCTGATTTCTTTTTTTACATTTTACTTTACCTTTTTTTATTTAAAGTGATGTACTCTTCCTTTCCTGTCTCACCTGTTTCTCCTCTGAATAAAGCTACTCTGAAGCCTCCTGCATGCCTGTCTGTCTCTCTTTGTTTGCTTTCCAGCCGCTTGGTGTCCCGTTCCCTCTTTTTGGTGTCTTTTTTTTCTTCCTCATTTGTAGTATTTATGACTTCCTCTCTGCAGAATCTTCCTTTTTTTTAAGTCAAACAAATCAGATCAAACACTTAATCATCAGCAGGTTGTTTTGTTAGAGGATCTAATGTAAGTAAAGAGTAAAGTCGTCATTTACGGGCAGAAGGACTGCATATTTATACCTTTTTTAAGTTGGTGCTCAGTACTATTCTTGTGAGGAGGCTACATGAAACACTGTCCTCATCTCCTGCTTAAAAAGCAGATGAATTCCTGCGTCGACCGACCGAGAAGGGAGATGTCAAGCATGAGAAACGAGAGAAAATAGCGGCTGTTAGTTCCGTCGTTCCCGCTGAACTCTCGTCTGAACCCTGAACGATTATTCCGAACGGCTTTAAAAGCGTGCGTCATGGCAGTTAAAGCAGATGCTTAGTAATCACGTCTGGAAGTAAGAGGCAGAATGGGAAGGTTCCAGGGTTGACTGCAATTGACCTGCTCATTGTTGCATTTACATCTCATCTGCGCCTCCCTCCGACTGCACTGCTGCGTTATTATACATTCAAGCCGGAGGACGGACGCTCTCCAACACGGTTCAGAGTTCAGTACATATCTGCATAGTCGCTCTGCTCTCATCTTGGAGCAGCCAGTCTGGAGACGCTGCGGCTGCTGTGATAACAACGCTGAAGTGAAAGAGCCACGAGCGTCTGAGCTACAGCTGGATGGGAGGGCCGTAACTCGTTAGCGTTAAATATAATCTACATATTTAGTTACTTCCTCCGTTGTTCCGGCTGACTTGTGCTCATTGGGGGGGACTTGTTTATCCTAAGCTTTTTTTTTTAAATCCAATTCATTAGTAGGGTTAAATTAACCCTTTCACTCATGAATTATTAAATATCACAGTGCCATGTTTGTTTTGAGGGCATGCAAAGCTATATTTTTTCATATTTTTATTATTGACACTCTAGTGTTTATTTTCCTCATGAAAGAATTAAAAAAAAATCAACATCATTTTCATTTTAGATTGAAATCATTTAATTTTTGAATGGATGTAGGATGTCCACAGAAGTGGTTCAAGTTCAGCTAAACCATGAAATGAAACTCACTTGTACTGTAAAAGGACTTTTGAACAACTCTCCTGTGCAGTGAGGCGACTTTCTCTCTCCTAATTCTCTTAAAAAAAGTACATATGAAAGATAACTGCCAACGTCTTGACTGAATTGGCTTGGAAGGAGGATGGAAACAGCTTGCCCGTCTTCTCTCTGTGACTCTCCGTTTGTGACTCCTGCTGGTAGTCCAAGATTTTCAGCTGCCACCCTTAATTAAAATCAAATAAATTAGGACTTTATGTTGCATATCCATGGCGGATATCAAGTAACCAATCATTTATTGTTGTATACAGCTTGAAATTTGAAAGATATAAGTCGTTTTCTCTCTCTCTCTGTCTTGGGATGAGTGTGTGGCACTAGGCTGGAGCAAGACTCCCACAGACGTATTGTCTGCAGCTGTAGGTTAAGACTGGCTGCATAGATGGACCCCCCCACCCAACGTTAACTTATTGTTGTAGGATTAAGATATCTGACTGCCTGTCTGCCATGATGCTTCAAAAGCCTCCGGCTGAGGGATGGATGTGAAGACGGAGGGACGGATGGAGGGATGGGGGACTGTGATGGGATTTATGTGTCACTGACACTGTCAGAAATGTGTGTGTAAATTCATATTGCACACGTGTGATTGACAGATGTGTTATGTGGTGGTATATTAAGACGTATGGTAGCTACTAATGATACCCCAGGGACCGCGTGACATTGTGGATACACCCCCCTCCCGCTGCTTTGATATGAGGAAGCACCTTTCATTATTGAAAGCTGTGTCTTGGGCTTTTTTTTTTTCCTGTCACGCTTAAATAAGTGTGTATAGGTGTGTTTGTGTGTGTGACAGCTGTAGCTCTCATGTCTTTGACCAGAGGAGGCTGCTTTCATCTTCCACTAGTACCGATTCCCATCACTGCTGCTCGTCTCCATCTCCCTCTGTAGGGGGTGTGGGGGGTCCTTTTGTAGTGTGGGATGGATGATATGTCTGTCACTACTCTGAGGAGTTCTCAGGTGTTTTGAGTTGCACTCGTGAAGAGAGTCACCTTTTTTTTGTTGTTGTCATATTTGGAGATTTTTGAAAGGGCTGCCAAAAAATGAGTAGATATCACAATTATACTGGAACTGAAGCTGTTTAGAAATGAGGCAATCGTTGATTCCTCTTTCGGATGAGTGGATCTGTTCCAGATGTATTCTGCTTTTTGACAAAAAAACAATATGAAGCACATTCAGGGTCAATACCTGACTATCAAATTCACAAACGACTACCTTGGCACGGTCACAGTCGAGGCTGAGTGGGAGTCAATGACGGGTTTTTCCCTCAGATATTTATTTATCAACTTTTGTTTGTAACCCTCCCTCGAAAGCGCTGTTGCTGTGGTTACCAATAATTAGTTGATCATAAATCAAATCAAAAACCTCACCTCTTGTATTCACCTGCTCGTCGTTTTGTCTGTCTGAGACAAAAACAAGTGATGGGGTTTTTTTTAACCCTACTATGACTGAAATTCAGCCCTATATAACCAATTCTTGTCTTTTCCATCATTTTATCAAGACCAAATGAAACCAGACCCTGAAAAGTAGGATTAGATATTCATTTTTGCTATTTGTTGACTTTACTATACACTAGTTGGCTACGAGGGGTTAAAAATGGAGATAAATCCAGTCCTACTGGGTAATAAAAGAAATTAATCTGATGCTGTGTGAAGAGGCATAATTAATTTTTCATATGACACAATTTTGACTGGGCTTGGCACATTTCCTCTGCTCACGAGCCTCCTGCTCTTTGTTGACAGGAGCCCCGGGGGCACGACGGACCCCAGAGGCCGCCCGGACGCGCCAGACCTCCGAACCTGGAACCCGCCGCCAACGGAGCCGGTCTCGCTCTGGTGACGGCCGGCAGTCACACGAGCAGCGACTCTGGAAGTGGTGAGCGAGAAAACACGTGCACTGTTTGTCCATTGGAACTGTCAGTCGGTCAACACGGGGGTTGGAGTGTTTGTGTGCTCCCGTTATCTGCAACTGAGAGTGTACACACACTGTGTTTGCTCCCGTTTGTGTGTGTTTAGCTGTCTGCTGCAGTGTTGTTTGCAGCAGCCACCATCTCCACTTGATAGGACTTTCCAGTGATGTGTGTGTGTGTGTGTGTCTCATTCTGGTTCATGTTCATAGCAAGAGAAAGGGAAGTCATTAACTATGCATTTCTGATGTTTGCTTTTCATGTGCAAAAAGATCCGACCTTGGACTCATTACGCTGATGAAACGGCTCCTAAGTGGGCCAGATTTCCATACCGGGTATTGTGCGGCGTCGGGTTAGAAAACAACAACAACAAAAAAGACTAACAAACTGTCTTGAATTCATTTTTAACTGCCTTTCTTGTCTCCTGCCTCCTCACCTCCCTGAGACGCGAGGAGCTGGAGATGCTTTTGTCACTTGAGACACCGTCATCCCTCCATCGCTCATTTTAGGGGGGGGTGTCAACACAAAGGGTTGGAAGCGGGGAAATGATGCACTCTTGGGGTTTACATTTTATGGAAATGTCGGATGAGTTGCAAGGACTTGTGAATGGAGATGATTATTTGATGTTTGTTTTAGTTTTGTGTGAATGTGCACGGCGCGAGGGGGATATGCATTTCCTTTGATGTTAAAGCTCGCTCTTTCCCAGCGTCCTTGCTAAGCTCTCCATTGACAGTATTGATCTTAAGCTGGAGAGCTATTTTCATCTCTCTCTGTGTACATACAGTGAAGTATGGTTGAATAATATTCTAAGATCTCAGTGAACATCCGCTTGGCTCCAACCTTCAGGACTGTTGTTAAACTCAACTCGCTCAGGTTTATTTCTGTGTTGCTGCCAGTATTATCAAGGGGAAATGCTAAAAACAAACCTGTTAAAATGAACAAAGTCAACACCCATCCTGCTCGAACCGCTGTTTTGATTCCCCCCCGATTAACTAAATCTGTTTCGATGCCGTCTGTTTTGTGTTTTTTTTCCCCCTCATCCTCTCATCCTCGTTTGTTGTTTTTCTCCTCGGCTCTAGCCGCCACCGCCAACGGCAGCTACGGTCACTACAGCAACGAGGACGAGGAGCCAGGCTTCCCCCCGCCACCCTCCCCTGGCACTGTGGAGGAAATGAACAGAGAGTTTTCTCTCACTCCGCCTCACCGCAGGTAATAACACGTACACAACTCTGAGTTATTATACCGTAAATGGACTCTTAATATTGCCCTCCGTGTTATGAGATGAATGCTACTCATAATATCACATACTGGATGTTATTTAGTCTATCTGTGTTGAATGGGGTGTTTAAGCAGTGATTGTGATAGCATAATAGTCTGTGGAGGGATGGTTAGCATGCTGCTCTACATTTAACATGTAGGTAGTAAGTGGGTAAAGTTTATTTCTATAGGACCTTTCACAGACAAGGGAATGTCACAAGGTGCTTCACAGAGAATAAAACATCAATAACATGAATAAAACTACAGTAAAAAAAAAATACAATAAAAACAAGACGATACAAAAAGCTCCTAGAATAAAAGTACATAAAACATGATGGTCATAAAACAACCGTCTCACTGCTGATGTTTAAAAGCTTGTAGAGACAGGTGGGTTTTTAGTTTGCCCTTACAGTAAAAGCGTCAATGGAGTCTGGAGAACGTAGAGACGGCGGGAGATCGTTCCAGAGCCTCGGGGCGACGGCCTGGAAGGAGCGATCTCCTCGTGTCTTAAAGCGGGTACGAGGAACCATGAGCTCTGGTCACATGACCTCAGCCTCGAGATTGAGTGTAGGAGGATAGTAGGTCCTGGATGTAGGAGGGGGCCGGACCATGCAGAGCTCTGAATGTCAGCAAGCACCAAGATTTTAGAATTAAAAGGGACGGGGAGCCAGTGAAGAGTTTTTAGGATTGGAGTGATGTGAGCCATCTATCAGAGCGAGTCAGCCGCCTTGCTAAAGAATTTTGGACTTTCTGAAGACGAGACAGTTCCTTCTTACTTAGGCAAGAAAACAAGCTGTTGCAGTCGTCCAAACGAGACGACACAAAAGCATAAAGAATTAGCTCAAGAACATTTTTTGAAACAACTGTTCTGAGTGACAGCAGAAGTTCTTTTTATTCAATAAATTAAGTCACAAGCTTCCATCTAGGCTAACAAGGCTCGTCGGGCCATGTTTAGATCAAAAAGTGAGTCTTAAACCACAAAGTTTGGTGTCTTTTTGGTGAAATGGACCCACTCTACCTGTAACCTGGCCCGATCGTTGGGCCTCAGCGACACCAGAGTCGGAACCTGGCGTCGCATCGCTTGTCTCCCCGTAAGCTGAATGGAGACGGTGCGTGCTATTGTTTCACTGAATCCAACCATCTGCATCCGAGGAAAATCACTGATCTGTTTGGGACTTGTGTTTACTTTGTCCCGCGTGTGCGCCGTAACAAGTAAACAACTTCTGCTGCACAGCGCGGAAGAGTGAACAACCTGTTGTGACTGTTTTGCAGTGTGTCGCCCAGAATGCCTGCACCCTTGTACGCATACAGCCAAGTGGCCAACGACGTGGACAACATGCCGCGGAGCCGGACGTCCAAGAGCATGGACCTGGGTGAGCGCTCACACACACACACACACACACACACACACACACACACACACACACACACACACACACACACACACACATACCAGTTTACATGTACTCTGAGGAACTATGTTGTTGTCCCGGCGCGCGTAGTGGTGGAGCCAGACTGCAGACGGACACACACGCTCACAGAGGCGATCACATGCCGCTTATCAGTACATTTCTTTGTTGTGATATGTAGACCTCTCCTATTATCCCCGGCCCGGGGGGGTTCGACCTCCTGAACCCGTAAGCCCTGGAGCTTTCCAGCAAACTGGGAGAACACGCCGTCTGTGTGTGTGGCTGTGTGTGTGTGTGTGTGTGTGTGTGTGGCTGTGTGTGTGTGGCTGTGTCTGTGAATGAAATGCTTGAGGTTTCCAATCTCATGGCTTGGTGTGTGTGTGTGTGTGTGTGTGTGTGTGGAAGGTGAGAGGGAACCGGGCTGATTTCCTTGTATTAACCCGAGCTGACCCCTTCCTTCCTTCTTATCATCTTTTTTTTCTTTTCCATTCCTCTGTGTCTCGGATCTTTTCATCCCTCTTTGTGTCTCACTTTTCTTCTTTTTTTGTCCAAGTCTTTTAGATTTCTTGTTATCTGTGTTTCTCCTTTGATAATATCAGTCCTCTCTCTCTTTTTCTCCCTTCGTTCCCCATCTCTGCTTTTATATCTGTTTTTTCCGGCGTTCCCTTCATCTTCGTTTATCTCTCCCTTCCTTTCAGCACTTGTTTCAGATGAGTTCATTGCTCTCGCTCCCTTCTGTCTATCTCTTTCTTCTCTGCCTCTCTCTGATTTCCAATCCCAATTCATTAGGTTCAGAGGATTGGCTTTCTTCCTGCGGCACACGCCTCTGCCACCCAAGCTGATTGGCTTTCATTATGGACCAGGGTGGTCTGCCACACACACACACACACACAGACTCACACTCTCCGTCTATCCCACTGAGAACCCACTCCGGTACCCACCCTTATTTGCCACCCCTCTATTGCTTCCATCTCCATCTCTGGCCTTCCTCCATTTCAATCTGCTTTTTTTCGTGTTATCTTTTCATCTTTTCTCTCTCCGAAGTGCTCAGAGCTGAAATAAGGTGGTCAGCAGAGTTGTGTATGTGTGTGTGTGTGTGTATGTGTGTGTGTGTGTGACTGTGTAAAGATGGCAGGAGCTCTGAACACACACAAGGCCTCAGACACTGACCCCGCATGGATGGTTTTTATTTAAAGAGACAAATGCGTTTCTCTCCTCCGGAGAGGTTCCCACCTGTCAGTCTGCACGGTCACATGTATCCGAGCTGCAGCCGCACCGCGGAGCAGGTTAGCTTTTATTAAACACCACTTTACAGAAGGAGGTGAGCCACTTTTATTGACCCCGGATGCCTCGGCAAATAGTCTGTTGACTCTGAGCTTTCAGGCAGACGTAGAAATCCTCCGCCCGCTCTCGGCTTCTAAGTCTAGTTTCAGCTGCAAGCACATTATTGCCTGGATTATTCACAGAACATGTGGCTGCAGAGGTGCTCCTGCAGCATGCACGCTCTAAAGTTGTTTTATGTTTGAAATGTTTGAATCTGAATCCCTTTTTTTTACTTTTGAGTCCCTTTCGCGCCCATTTAAGTCTATCAATTGTATTCTTTCTGTAGCTTTTTCCTGTTTCTTTCACTTTGTTTACCTTCTTCCTTCGCTTCTCCTGCACAAAACACGCCGTCACAAGTCATTTGCTGTAAATATACTGCTGTAAATATTTGGTATTTAGTCTTTAAATGGTATTTGGTTGTATTCTTTGTTCCTATTATTATGTACGATGTGATTTGAGTGCTAAATGTGCCTATAAATGAAATGTATTATTATTGTGACAGTAAAATAAGTGTTTGCTTAGAAGTGCACACTGAGATGTTGCAGTTTTACTCCAGTACCAGAATATATCTTTACAACCGTACAGGGTAGCTGACTGGAGGGTTATGAGGGATTTTACATTTTAGCCTTCCACTGGAGCACAAGAGACCAAAAACTGGCTGCTGTCCATGCAAACTTTTATCTTCCCTGCACAGAAAACCAAGCTTTTTTTATTATCTGCCAGGGTCATTTGCCCTGGAATACTCTCCCTCTCTCTCCCTCTCTCTCCCTCTCTCTCTCTCTGTTCTTCCCAGACTTTGAAAATATTACATTTTTATTTTATCTGCCTTATGAGGACGAGACAGATATTTCAGTTTCACTGTCTTGGTTGCTGCGGATGTGACACTGCAGGGGTTTTATGACTCATCCCTTTCTTTTTTCTGATTCCCATTTTACCGACACAGCCTCTGTTCCTTCCCACTGTTCGGTTAAGTCTCCTCCTCCATCCCCCTAATATTCTCTCCCCACCCTTTCCCATTCTCCCGCCGCCTCACCCTCATCCGTCCTCTGGGAAAATTGACCTCATAAAAAATGAAAAGGATTATTTAAGAGAAATAGCAGCCTAATGAATACCTATTATTGTATCCCATGGTGCACCGCCTGTGGTGGCTGCCACTAGCCCACTGTAGTCCTGTGGCGGGTGCCGTGTTGGAGGGATGGGCTTTTTCTTCCCTTGTTTTCATTCTTATTCCCTTTTATTATTCGTCTCATTGTCTCACCTTTTATCTGTCCTCCTTTTCCCCACACAATCATAATGTTTCCTTTGCTTTTCTTATATTTTGCTGCTTTTTCATTTCCTCTCTCGGCCCGTGTCACGGCGAATCTTCCTCTGTGTTATGCAGGGATTCATTTTGAACATCTGCCTGCACTTTTATTTAACATTAAAAGCATTTATTGAGCAGCACAGAGCTCTAGAAAGATCCGTGCACTGTTTGGTGCTGGAGTATGTATGATATTGGGTATTAAGTGTCTGACTGTGGTTCATTTGTGTGTCCTAGTGGCTGATGAGAGCAACGTGGGATCCCTGGTCAGGCGAAGTGATGGTGAGTGTTGGATATAATCAAAATAATATGTGTCAACTCCAAAGGAAATCATCCTTTTAATTTCCTCTGCTCACAAGTCTGCCATATTTCATCTCGCTTTATTTTATTTCTTTGTTCCTAACTCTCTCGTGACTCCCCCCCTCTCCCTCCGCTGCCCAGCTGACAAAGTTGAGTTGTGAAGCACTTAGTGCGTGAGCTCTCGCTGCTTTATAGCCATGCAGGTCAGCAGGCCCGCGGTATCAATCCTCGCCCAGCTGACAGCAGCTGTATTACATGACGGCGGCCTCGGCTTCAGCTATTCCTCTGCACTCGGTTCCGCCTCGTTTTTATGTGAGAAACGCCTGCTTAAAGGTGCAAATGGATTATAACTGTAACTTATTTTTTTCTCTCTGCACAGCAGAGGTTTGAGAGTTCAGAAAAAGACATCATGATACCGTGGAGAGAACATATTTTCGAAGCAGCTTCGTGTTTCGATGGGGTCAGTGAGGTGATGGCAGTGACAGTAAAATCCCCATCTGGACTCGAAACACCCACCAACATGTGTTTTTATGGTTTCAGATATAACGTTCACCTTTTTTAAATGATGCTTGCATTGAGGGGCGTGACCTAGCACCTGATAAGTTAAAGACAGGAAAGGGACGCACATGTTCCAGGGAGCCATTTGGGCTGTCAGAGTCGGAAAAAGGCGGTGGATTTCCACCGAGACGGATGTAACTGCTGCTCGGCTCTTTGTTACAGCTTTGCAGATGTTGCGATTTCAAATGTGGCGTCCAACAGGGAACGAGCGTCCAGTTTTACAGCCCTAGCGGGAGGCAGGTCTGCTTTTCTTCTGCCTCCGTTTCTTAAATCCACCAACTAAGCCTGTGGCTCCCCCTCCACATCTCCCGTCCCCTAATATGTTTATCTCAGTATTTCTAAAGCCTGATGACCCTGCAGGACCGTGATGAATAAAGCGATCCATTTCTCCGCCGCAGCATTGCTTCCTTCTTGCATTTTCCCTTTTTCATCATCTCTCCATCTGACGTCTGGGCTAATGTGTATTGACAGGGCTTTTGCGTGTTTGTCATTTTTTGCTGATGCGGTGTGTTTTGCTCGGCTCCCCGCGCCGTACCCTACCCCACACCGCCACCGCTACCCGCCTCGCTAAATGGCCTCAGTGCTTCTTTATGGGCTTTGACATATTTCATTAGGTGGATGGTCTTAAGAGGCCTGCCTGGCTGCTTTAATCTGGCTAAAACCCTTTTTCCCTCCCTGGCGGAGGGTGCGCCGAGGTGCGTTTTTCTCCTCCCGTCTTTCTTCTCGCTCCATCTTTGTGTCCAACCCTTGCTTGGGCTGCTCTACCTTCTCACGCCTACAGAACTGGTCTCTCTTGGTTCATCCTGCTGGTTGTTGCCAGATTTTCCCTGTTATTTAACATCCTCTCAAACCCAAAGCACACTCTCTATCCGCCTCTCTGTCCTACATCCAACTCTTCTCCCTTTTTTCCATCTTTTGCATTGCTTTTCTCTCAACAGGCTGATCCATTTTTAGCTCCCTCCCCTCTCCCTCTCCTACTAAGCTGCAGCCCTATCTGTTCCAGCCTCATGTGATTACGGTGAACATGCTCCAGTCTTGGAGTTCTCTCTGCCGAGTCAGACCCAGCCCAGCAGCTCCCACTGTGTTTCGTGAGAGCGAGTGTGTACGTGTGTGTGGGTGTACCTGAACGTGCACGAGAACACCCTGCAGACAGCCAGAGGAGTAATGAACAGATATCCCTTCATTCATCCCTCCTGTTCTCTCCGTTAAAGTCGAACATCTCCCCTGGCAGCATGCTGCCCTCTTACAGCACACCTGGGAGCTCATCCAGCACACTTGCGCGCACACACACACACACACACACACACACACACACACACACACACACACACACACACACACACACAGAGGCGTCTCAGGTTTATGCATACTTTCCCTCGCTGTTTTTTTGTTTAGTTCTCTCTGTTTTCTTGTCTTTTGCATGCTTTACATGTGCAACGTGCAGATGATCACCCATCAGTCGGTGCACTAGTACCTTCCATGTTACTGTAGGAGATTCAGGCATCACATGACTTGATGTGGAAGAGATCAGGCTTTGGTCTCAAACATAACCCTCTCAGTCCTGTAACCTGTGATGAGTGTGGGATTTTTTTTTTCTTCTGGGATTTGCAAAAACTGGCAGCCGTGCTCTCGGGAATGTTCTTTTCTTCTATTTCTAGTCTTTTATGGGTGAGTTTTACTCGTATCAGTACAATCCTCAACAGGTAAAACCTTACTTTTTGATTTTTAAGCCCTTTGATTACACCTCCAGTCAAAAGTTTGGACTCGCTTCCCCATTCGAAAGCTCAGGAGAGTGTGTCCAAACTTTTTAACTCGGATGGTAAAATGTTGACAATTTTTGGCCTTATTTGTTATCTGCTGTTGGCTTTTAGAGAAAATAAGCAATGTGACGCAGCATTGGAAAGGCTGCACATCTCTTCGTAACCAAATAGGAGCTGTGCATTAGAGGAAGCAGCAGTTTTCACTGTTGCACTTTTTAACTCCGGCTCCATTTGCTGAAGTGGCATCAGGCTGCTTTTGATCTCCCCTCCTCGGTCGGGTCTCTCGTGTGTTTCGACTCTCCTAAAATATCTTGGTGCTCACTGTTTTCCATTAGTGCTACTAAAGAATACTACCTAAGATCTACGTTGGATGGTTTAGTGGTTGGTTGAGGTTCTCGCAGGCACCTGTCTTCGTGTGTGTCCGGATTTATGGATCTGACAGTTCTGCCTTACACAAGCATTTTTATCAGCCATGCATTTACAAATGACACGTGTCCCACTCCACACACTTCCCCTCAGCCCTCATCCCTACTCCACCAGGAAGCCGTAATCCTGTATAGGTAGACAGTAATTATGAAATAGCCTTTGCGAGTCCCCTCTCGTTATTAAAGCAATTCATCTAGAAGCTAAATACATACGGTCCATATGTACCCACTTCGTCTCGCATCTAAACAGCCAAACACAATTACTGCCGAGGCAACGCTTCCTCCGTCTCTGCTGTAGCTGAATTCATTCAGACGGTGATGGGGGGGAAGCCCGATGACTGAGCCGGTCTTTAAGTGGAGGAGAGTTTTGATCGGCCATAACGTGAATTAGATGTGCCTTTTACCAGCTGCACAGCTGTAGCAAGTCATGTTTAAAGTCAGGTCTGTCAGATGATGGACAGCTTTTACTATGTAGGGGATATGAGGGGGTATTCTGTTTTTTTCATTTTTCATTTGTCATTAAATCCACTGGTAAAAAAATGTATTAAGTCAATGTGTTATTGCGAAATAACTCACTTTTTTATTTTTAATCTTTCTCTTTCACCCTTAAAAGAGGTAAATTTGAAGATTCAGATCAACAGTCTGTCTCATTTTTCACTAAATTTTCTTTTTTTCCTGGGTTGGTTTTCAGTCTAATAATTTAATCACGAAGCATCTGCCTTAAAACTTCATGCCAGGAAACCGCATGACTTCATACATGGACTCCAATAAGGGATTGAAAGCTCCACATTGAGTACATTTGATCCATTAAAACAATCAAAGTCTGCCCGGTTCTTTGTTTATGAACGGCCTCCAGCTCTTTAAACTATTGTTGGGATCCGTTGGGATTTGAGAACTTTTACAGAACCTATTAAAATGTACATCTTTTATTGAAACTGAATACCGCTGAAGGAAACCCGTCTTTTCTAGTAAAGATAATAACCGTGCTTCTTTTAGATTAAATTCAACAACCTTTATGGAGCAGGGTGACGGTGAGATCTGTCTCTCTTTTACAGGTGGGTGACGTTTATGCGTCCGTGTGTTTTTACAGCAGAGTGCAGGTCGGCCTGTTTTACTGGTTTCCAGAACAACGGGTTGAGCTTTTATTGGCAGTTTCTCAAAACAGATATAACATATGTGTGTGTTTTTTATACCTAATTTAAAGAACTGAATCCACAAGCTGCCGCTTCACCCAATTCACTGTGGGGTGAAGTGTCTCCTTGGTAACCTGATGTTGGATGACTTCATTACACACGGCGGGGACCTAAGCGGCATTGCCACCCCCGACAGTTTTAATGGGAGGGGGACTTTCTTGTAACCGTGGTAACCTTTTCGCCAGTCTCCTACAAAGTAGGTTTCCGTGGAGCACGTTGTTGTCCAGTCGATAGGCAAGTGTTAAGGTCTAGCTGAAGCACTGTGGGGCAGCGGGGTCCAGAGTTGTTTTCCATGTCTTTGTGGGTGTGTAGTTGACCATCGATTTATATTTGAACCTCCTTTCCATGGGAGCTTAGACGTTTTAATGTATGGGATCTAGAACAGCTCGGACTTCATACATTTCATAGATTTATTATATATATTTACACCTTTGCATCAGTAATTGACTTCATTGTTGCATTTCATTTACTGAAAAACATCTGTATTGCAACACCATGACTTCTCAACCTCCAACCGGTCTAGGAAGATCGGCATCCTTCCTGAGTCGGGCTCTTCCTGTTAAAGGGGAGTTTTTTCTTCCCACAGTCGCCTGGTGCTTGCTCACAATGGGAGATTGTATTTAAGAAGTTTTATTACAATCTGTTAAGTTTCCATTGCAAAACAATAATAATTAGATTAGATTCAACTTTATTGTCACAACACATGTACAGAGCAACAAAATGCAGTTTGGCATCCAACCAGAAGTGCAAAAGAAAGTATTATACTTGATACAGTATATAATAATAATAATAATAATAATAATAATAATAATAATAATAATTATTATTATTATTATTATTATTATTATTATTATTATTATTATTATTATTATTATTATTATTATTATTATTATTATTATTATTATTATTATTATTATTATTATTATTATTATTATTATTATTATTATTATTATTATTATTATTATCATATTGGCTTTGTAGTCATTGTACTACTTTGGAACCAGTTGAACTGTAAGGTTGAAGAGCCTTGAGGGGACGTCTGTCATGATTTGGAGCTCTATAATATGAATAAAGCTGGATTCAAATAATACCATGGTTTTGCTTGAGTGTTGTTAACCATCTGTGGTTTAAGTTTAATTTTCTGGTTCCACCGTGCAGAGCATTCGGTGCCAAACCAATCACACCTAAATGGGGTTTCTATGAGATGTCTCTGTTAGTACCGCCCCCTGGACTCATTTTTGATGTCAAATGTGACAGAATTAGGATAAATGCTTTATACTACTGATTCTGAGTTAGTCATACAAACCTAAATATCCTTTTAAGCTTTGTGTTTTCTTTTTTCCCGTACATCATTTTACAGGTACAAGGTAAATGATTTTCAGGGGTTACCATTGATCATCTCTTAGAGGTTAACTGCTTTGACCTCTATTACGTATTCGTTCTGAAAAAGTTGCACATTATATACATTTTAAAATTCAAGCTACATTCAGGCATTTTCTTAATTTAGACACAACAGCAGCCGACGTCGGAGACGTCAAGACAGATAAATCACATGTGTGGGTTGGGGGTGTGTTCAGGTGGATATCTGCGTGTGTGGGGATGCTTCTGCGTGTGAACTGTAAACTGCTGTAATTGTCAGGTTCTTTGTTTTCCCCGTCTAATATACTTTTCCTGCCTTTCCAAGAAACTGCAAGCTAATCCAAAGCTGAATAAGTAGTGTTTTATTGTAAACACTTAGTCCTGGAAATGAGTGTTTACAGAGTTTTCCTGTTGATGTATAATTGATGTTCAGCAGAGGACATTCTAGGTAATATATTATTTCTATGCTGTGCTGCTGTCAGTAATGAGATGATGACACCCAAGTAATCTTGCGTAGTTAAAAAGTCTGAACTCTGTCTTTTAGTTGTCAACATGTAGGGAAAACTTTTTCTAGTCAAGCCAGAGACTTTTCTCCTCCATTCAGGCCAAACTTACACAAGTGTTGACTCGAAAAAGAGAGAAATAACATCCATCTCGGGCTCTAATATAATTTTCCCGCCAAGCTCAGCTGAAACCTGCTCCTCGCTGACAATGTGAGATCAAAGAAGCGTAACTGAGTGAAATCGTGATGTTATGGCTGGATCTGGGATCGGGGGAGCGCTGCAGCTGTGAAGGGCATTGCCCGTCGTCCCGGCCGCTTCTTGGCCATCAGGTTGTTTGTCAGATATGTGCACCAGCTTGAATCAGTGGAAATCAGGCAGACATGATGCGGACGGAATCGCGAGAGCATCTGCCGGCACAGCGGGCAGCGATATGTGATAAACGCTGATTTCACCCTCCATTGGATCGAGCTGGCGATGATAGCCACCTCTCCCCCCCCCCACACACTCATCCATCCTATTAAACCCTCATTATTCATTTACCTCCAGCCTCAACCGCCTGACATGCATGGAATGAGTGCACTCTTTACGTGCAGGAGTGAACGGCCCTCATATCTCGCCTCACGTTTCATCTCAGGCAGGAACTCTCAAGGACACCAGCCAGTATCTTTACACATGATTTTTATTATTATTATTTTTAATATTTGGGTCTCAGACACACAGTTGCTCTGCATAGCTCTGCAGTGCACATGCGAGGAGCTTAATTCTATCAGGCTGTGAGCCGGACAGCCGTAATTACATTTGTGACACAAATCCTGTCTCTCTCAAATTGAGCGTTTTATTCCACAGCACCCGCCCCCCCCCTCTCTATTTATAACCCTTTATTTCACATAAATCCCCCCTTCCTCTCTGAAAGTCAATTTGGGACTTAAAAGGCAGCAACGCTCCGCTTACTTTTCCTCCTCCTTTGACTCCGCTGCCGCTTCAGTTTCACTTGCCCTCTCGACTTCAAAGATGCGAAGCCTCTGAAATGACAAAAAAAAATAAGTGTGTCTTTCAGTGGGAGCCGTGATGCGGGAGTCATTCCTACGGATAAGTTTGAGGAGGAGAAAGAAACTGCTTGCGTAGGGTCTGTGCAGCTGAGCTGAGTTTGCGCCCGCCTGTCTCATCTTCTTCCGTTTCCTCCAGCTCTGTTTCCTCCTTCCCGTGTGCTCAGATCCTTTGCTGAGTCAGCTGCGGCCTCCGCTGCGTTTCCTGCTCCTCTTTGTCCCCTTTTCTTCCTCTCTTCAGTCGGGGGCCGCACCTGAGCGCGGTTCGACAGCGGTTCAGTTCTACCCGCTCTCTCTTGCTTATGCATGAGCCTCGTCAGTTTGCAGGGATCCTCTCCCCACCTGTCCCCGCACCGCTTCACCCCAGCCATTGTTCCTCTCCTTTATGGTTCTCCTATAGGACTCAGCATTTCTCCCCATCTCTGTCAAGCCGGTTTTTTGTTAATGCTTGCCTATTTTTTTACCTTTTTCATGACTTCTCATTTCTGAGGTTTCACCTTGTTGAGCTTCATTCAGTTAAAAAATTAAAAAAAATGCAAATCTGTCTCCTTTTGTACCTAAAGCATCAAAATTCAGTCTCAGACCCGATTAGTCAAACATGTAGTAGTTGATCCTGCAGATCCTAATAATTGAACCATCTTCCTACTAGATTTTATAGATTCAGACAACTTTTTTTTTTTAGTTCTTTTATCCATAATATTCTTAAACTAAGGGGCCAAATCTGAGAAAACATCAAAAATACCTGAATGAGAAATACAGAGAACTTCCATGTCATAACTACACAAACAAGGTAAATAAAAGGTACATATGGAAAATAAGAGCATTAAATTAGTATTAACTTTTGCTGGGAGCAGAAGGTATTGCAATAAGAGCTTTATTATAGGGTAATTAAAAGTCATAAACTCTACATTTGAGTTTATGACCTTTTACATTACATTAATAAAGTAAGCACCCTCCGTGAAAGTCAACTTCCCCACTTCTTCATTCTTTTATGAACTTAACTTACCCTACTGAATATTAAGGGGCCATATCACTGAATAAGGAGCATACATTGAGGAGATGTGTACAAATGTCATGTTTCATAAGCTAAATTTAGTGAAAAGCTTATTCTTTGTCGTTTTATCAGTAAAGGTCCCTCACATCCGTCAGATAGGCAGCTTCCACCTTTCCATTTCGTCAACTGTTGTTTTTGTGGAAACTGTCGGAAATAACATGATATTGGGTTAAATGAGGATGACAGTGTGGTCTGTTTTTGTGTAACAGGAGTAGAATGTGACCTTTAACCCAATTTAGTGACAAAACAGTACAGACCAAAAGTTTGGACATTATATATTTTCTTTGTGGACAATACCAGATTTTTGTTAAAACTTTCCCACTGACTGTACCGCCCGACCTTTCCTCCTCCTCAGACGAGCCCTCGGACGGAGGGGCGCTGGGCCCAACCCTGGGCCTGGTGAAGTCCAGCTCCTTGGAAAGCCTCCAGACGGCCGTGTCGGAGGCCAAGCAGAGTCACATCCAAGCCCAGGTGCCGTTCCATCGGCCGCGGCCCAACATGGTCCGGGGCCGAGGCTGCAACCAGAGCTTCCGCAACGCCATCGACAAGTCCTACGACGGGCCGTCGGAAGACGGTGAGTTTCCTTCTGCTGCATGTTGAAAACAGACCATCAGCCCGCATGAAATCTGAATTTATAATGTTTTATACATCTCTTTGTAGATGTTGTAACCGTTTTTAAACTAGGACTGCAGTGCTGATTCACCTTCCCTGAGGCTGCATCTAAAACTAAACACAGGAAGAGCCAGGAGCTCGCTGACGCGCAGATCTTACCCACAGTGCCCCGATGAAACCGCACATGATTATATCCACTCAGCAGTTTAAAAAGAACAACTTAATATCTCAGAGAAGGATTTTAATATGGTATCATGTGACCACACATGCGTCATGTGATCGTGAGCAATCTCCATGTGAAAATGAAAACTTGGAGTCGGTTTCTGTGCATTTATCCGTCTGTCTCCGTTACGCCGTCCTCAGACGACGACATGTCGGAGCATAGCTCCGGCCACGAAACAGCCGCCAGCACCTCCTCCCGCCAGGATCTGGACGCAGACGATGGCAACAAGAAGAAGAAGAAGAAAACCAAGGGGAAGAAGGAGAAAAAGCCCAAAGGCAAGAAGAAAACGGAGAGTCCTGCGGAGGAGCTGGACAAGAAGACCAAAAAGAGATTCGGCCTGTTACGGTAGGAGATCTTTTTAAAAATGATTTCATCGGTTGTGACCATTGAGCTAAGAAACGGGTCAGTTGGGTCCAACTGAAGTATCAGATGCATCCGTCTTGTAAATGTAGAAATCAATATTAAAGATTAGTCCCAAACCCTACTTTCCCCTAATGAAGTTTTAAGAAAGTACCCAACAGAGCAGCGAGGGATTATGGGCTGCTGGATGATTGGATATGAACTCAACCTTCTCAGTAATAGAGAGCATCCATTATTTCTCAATCTAAGCAGAGTCCCATCGACACAGCGCCGACCGAGCCGCTCGTCAGCCCTTTATCAACGTGTCCCCATCGTGATTTGCGGCGGGCCAATCCTCCAACAGCAGTCCTTATCTATTGGCAGTGACACGCTGTGGTCAGTGTATCACCACACTCCCAACACTTGAGATTCAATTAGACTGTGACGAGAGATAGCGCGGCTTGAGCGTCGGACTACAGATGGCTGATAAGAATCCAATCGGCCGCAGTGTCAAGGGCAGTAATGGAAGAGATGCTCGCCGAGCGAGGCTGGCGGTGGCGAGCAGGGCAACGTGAAGGACACACAGAAGCAGGGGAGGAGCCGCTTTGCAGATGAGTGTGAAGCTCATGTTCAATGATATCTGGATTTAGCAGATACTTTGCCTTTGTCTTGTGGCGCTTGTAACGGCTCCATTTATTACACACATCAAGCTTCAGCTGTTTATGTGCAGCAGGAAAAATATAGAGAACGCTGCCGGCGGCGTGACAGATTGTGTTTTTTTGGAAGAAGATATCTGCATCTCGTCCACTTTTATTGTTTTTCCTGACTTCTCTGTTTTTGTTTATGTGATTGGATCTTTTTTTTTTTTTTTAGCCTTTCTGTATATCATCGAGACTACAAACCCCATGATGCCGTTCTGCAGCCGGCTTGTATCAATCACAATGAATGATGCATGAGGGCGGAGACCAAAGTTTTTATCAATGGTAATTAGGGCTGTTCGATTTTGCCCAAAAATAAAATCTCGATTTTTTTTCTCTCAAAATGCGATTTTCGATTACGATTATTTTGTGAATTGACAAAAGGCAAAGAAATTATTTCAAATATGCTGTTTTTTTTATTGAACATTTGCCCCATTGGGCTTTAAGTGCAAACTTTGCTCTTATTAAACCAAAAATGAATGAATAAAGTGCAAAACTCTGTAAAATAAGTTGAAAAAACGTTTTAAAAAATATAATAAAATATAAAGTTTTATCTCTGAAAAAAAATCAGCAAATCAGCACTTGCAAACATACAGTAAGTTATATTTCCAATTAAATAAAACAAGACATTTTCTAATTAAACTAAACTGGGTCTTTGCATGCTAAATAATAATGCAACCCATGAAGTAGGTAGAGGTGTGTAATGTCAGTCATTACATTTGCTATTCACTTTTTCAAGTTTTTTGCAAGGAACACGAGCCGGTCTACCCGGTGGCATGTTACAACGTCCCCTCCTACACTAAAGAGCCTCTCCCATGGGGCACTTGTCGCAGGTATTGAGAGGTATTTCCATCAATCATTAATATGTGTGCAGACAAGGTAAAAAAAAAAAAAAAAAAAGTTAAAAATCGATTTTACGATTTTCACATTTTAACATCGTTCTAATTACATAATCGCGATTACGATTTAAAATCGATTAATCGAACAGCCCTAATGGTAATAATTGAGAAAGCTGCCACGGCCCTTTTATGTAATTCAGCGTGCACGTGGTCTGCTGGACGTGCACGACGGGCAGGAACAGCGAGAGCCGGCCTGGTGTTGCGCCACAGTGGGCTGCGAGCTGGAAAACACACCCACTCCTGGCCTTTATCCGGCCAACTCGATTGTTATTGAACTTGAAATATGACTTAATTGGACGGAGCTTTGTTCCGTTCAATCTGATTGCAGACCTCAAATGTTGTTTGTACTCTAGTGGTAGCATTAGGAAAAGGGCAAATTATAAACACGTGACCTCGTTATAGCACAGCAGTGAAACCGTGCGACAGAGCTGGAAGTGGGCTGTAAATAGTTTATTCAGTCGGTCCACTGTTTGAATAGCAAGGTGTGTTTGGCTGCAGCGCTCTAGGTGGTTAACAAGGTGTCAGAAATGTCTCACGGGAACGTCTTCCTCACCTGGAATTCAAATGTGAGCGTCATTTCTTAGTTTTATGCTGATTCTGGTTTTATTTTTGACCTTGGAAGCAGTGTAGATGTCTTTGTTTGTTGATGCTGCGATTAAACTGTAGAGATGTGACATATCTTAAATGGAAAATAAGACTCCAGTGGAATAAACAGCTTATTAAATAGAGGATCTCAGTCTGGTGTGTCCCTCCTGTTCTGCTGTGAAACAGCCTCAGATGTGGCTGCTACTCTCTCTTTTTTAGTTTTTTTCCCCCTTCGGTCACCTGGCTCTCAAGGCCCCATTCGCATCTTGTCTTCCTGATTGCTAAATAAGCCAAGACAAATGGCAATGCCCTTCAGAGCTTCCTCGGGAGCGGCCGGCTGCATGTCCTGTCTGCATCGGGCAGATACCGGTGAAGTGTTTGCCTTGGGGGGCAGCGCCGCTGACAGATCGCAGAGAGGCCAGCACTCGGGTCCAGGCGTCTCCTCTGCGTTCTCCCAGCATCGCCGCCACATCCCTCTGCTCTCGTGGAGCAACTAAAGCTTAACCTGGTCAGGGGGTTTGGATGTGCCTGTCAGAGCGGGATATATTTACATGACATTTTAGCGTTTGAGTAAAACAGTTCTCTCGGCTCCAGAGCGAAACGTCTCGGGAAGTTAATTCCAGTGTTGACGGCTTATGTTTGTGCCCACGCAGTGTTTTTGTGTGGGGATTATAGACTTATTCTTCCTAACATGACTTTATCAAGAGGTCAAGTTTGAAGGATGTACTGCAACAGTCTCTGATAGTGTCATCTGAGCAGTTAACTCAGCTTACGGATGACTTCATCCGCTCGTGTGCGTCACCGCTCCTGATCAATGTAGAGCCGCTGCTATCGGGGCGAGTCCTGCTGCGACAGCACGCCAACACCCCTAACCAGTTTACGGGACATGAAAGCCGGCGTCCTGATCGCCTGTTTACAAATCCACATCCAGCATCATCTCTGTTTGCAGCGCTGCAGAAAATCCGACAGGGAAGCAAGCCAATTAGCGCCATCCGTTCCGCTCCGGTCCTATCGCCGAGCGTCAGAGTGTGCGGGGTTGAAAGGTTGTCACTGGTGGGCCGAACTTTGCAGAGCTAAAGTCTGGGTGTCGGGCTGGAGCATCCCTCGCTAGATGATTGCTGATGGATTACTGCTGTTGTTGTGAGCTTCTCCTCCTCCTCGCTCCCTTTTTCCTGAGCTCCGATTTTAGCTGATGGAAGACCTGAAATGTTTTGATTTCCTTTCACCCATCCCTTTAAGCCTGATTCAAGAAAAAATGAATAAACAGGGATTAATGAATGTAATTTCTTTGTTTTTCATTATTATGATGATGATGATGACTATTATTGCTTCATGACGCACCCTGATTTTTTCAACTTGAAGACTTAAGACAACAAAAAACGAGACTACGACGGTGTCGTATCACAAACAAGAGGACCTGTAGTCACTGACGGAGAGGAAGCAAAGAAGGAAGTATTTGAAAGGGCTTGCTTGTCATCTGTGTTGGTAGGCGAAGCAAAATCCCCCTGACATGTTTGTGTGGGCGTCTTAGCAGTGACTCTAAGATGTGATGGGGGGGTAAATTGTAGGTACGTTACCTAATCCTACCGGTGGTTAATATTTGCACTGCAGGTGGATTTCTTTGATCCAACATTTCAACTTGTATTTAAGGGCTCTTAGCTGGGCGGATATGAAGTCTTGAAGGAGGTAGTTACTGATGTTGCTGTTCTCCTTTGTAAAATATGGCATAGCGGTTGCATTTGGTGAACCTTTCTCTAGTGATAGCACATCCTTGCTCATCTCTATATGTTAAATAATGTATGCAAAAGCAGAAAAAAACCCTTGTTTTGCAACGGTTGATGAAACACACAGCTAATCAGGGATGCCTTAAATACGCATTTCCAGGGTTGCACAGGCTTGAGAAGAGTATTCTGGCTGCTGCAGAGAGGGTGGAATATTTTAAGCCGAGATGGCAGCCATGCAAATCTCACTCTGGGTTAATATTATCTCTCTCCTTTACAGCCGGGGTTTATACGTGCATGTGTGAGAAGATATGCACAAAGTAACATCGCGTAGATCCGTTTTATGGATGTGTTTTTCCCTCATAATTTAAGTCAGTCGCTGCTGTTTTCCTGCCATCCGGAGCCATTGTGGTTATCAAAGTTATATGCAATTGCACTACCTAAGTCTTCCATTCAGGCCCTAAAATGCACCATAATGTTGAAATACTGTTAACAGCAAGCAGCAAATCACCCTTCACAGAGGAATGAAATGACAGCTATTTCCTTTTCTCCTTTCATAATTCAGATTTGTGCACAATTTGTTTCCTGCAAAAGACTCCTGACGCCCTAAATATGAAAAGCTGCCAAGTATTTCTTCTTTTTTTTCCTTTTTTTATATAACGGCGCTGAAAATAAGCTTTCACACAGCAGAAGCAGCTTCCTGTGCATGCTATTGAGGCATAATTCTAATTTACAACTTTGCCATGGAGGCAAACAGACACGGGCGCTATCACTGTCAGCAGCCACTGGAAAACAAATTAACCCCCCAACCCTCCCCTCCCTCCCATTCAGTGCAATGGGCACCTTTTCCTGGAGTGATGTGCAGGTTTATTGGCGTTGATGTGAGCTGTCAGTCAAATATCAGAGGGAGGGGGAATTGACAGAGATGATGAGGAAATCCTCATGCATACATATCAGCTGATAAAGGGGAAGTCACAACAAGTATCCTGACCCCCCCCCTTTCCATCACTGTCCTTCTCTGTTGCTTTAACCCCTTACACCACTCCTGTTCTCCCCTTGAAATCCCTCCTCCTCTTCTTTCATGTTTCCTGCCCTTCGTAGCCATCACACCTGTTTCCAACGAGACTGTTTTGCTGTTTCTTTTATTTGTTCGGCGAGGGCCGAGCAGTTTGACCCTTAAGTACCTCCACCGAACCAGTTGGAGAATGAATTACTTTATCGATTAGCTGCTAAAAGCATGTTTACCCTCTCCGTATTGAATTTCCTACATCAAGTCCCCCAAATTATCGGTTTTATCAGAGGATTTTCATGCTGTTCGTCACTGATTTGCAGCCTATTTTATGCACAGTAAGGAGCAGACTTCAGGGTGCTGATCACTCTGAGACGCTTGTTGGTTTTCTTGCAATAACTTTTTATCAAAAAGCAAATAAGTCATCATTTTAATCCCTAATGGTTACATCTGTGACTCATCCAGCTGAGCAACACGATACCCTCATTTGTACTCTAAATTATTGCCCAAATGGTGATTATCAAACGAGACGGAGCGCAGAGGCCTCCATTTGTGTTGATCAGTTTTGCGATCCATCAATTCCTATCGAGTTATGGCGTTTGAATCGACCCTGGGGGATGGAGCGTTTGAAGAGCAGACACATTTGTATTGGATAGACGGAGCGGCGGCATTTCACCAGCCAATTAAAGGCATTTGTGTGGCCGTAGGAACTAGTCGTGACCAATTAGCATGTGATCTTAGCTACCCACCGGCAAACATTCACTCATAGCACAAGGCGCCAGGAAGTGATTACACCTCCGACGAAGGTTATGTCCAATGCAGTCATCTTCATGCCATATGTGATGGATGGACTTCCTCTGTCATTTAGAGGCTGCTAATAACAGACACATGCATGAGCACATGCTCCCCCTCTACATGGGTCTTTGCTTGCCCCTCATGCATCTCCCACCGAAATACACGCGGAGCACGACCTACGCTGTCCAAACAGGGAAGGTTAAGTGTTTCTAGCAGGCGGATGGGCGGCGGACTGGAGGAGCCAGGAGTCTAACCTTTCCCTGTCTGCCAATGACAATCATCTGGAGCCACGGAGACCCCGTCTCCTCTCCCCCGCCCCCGACTCCAGCCGGGAGAATGCTAAGAATTCACAGGATTGCAACAGTCTACGGAAAGTTTGTTACCTCAGTTACATGTCCAAAATGTGTGGGGTTTTTTATGTTGAATAACTTATCATCGATCTGTGGTTGGAGGTTTTTAGCTTTTATCTGTAGAACAGTTTCAGAAAGATGGCTTTGAACAATCCTTACGTGGAAGGTTGTAAAAGTCAGTGCAAGCTATACAAGTTTCTTTTTATAATGCGGTGGAAACAGAGGAAAACCTCGTGGGAGTGTTTTGCTCTTGTGTGTTTTCACCCAAGATGTTAATGAGGACTTATGACAAATAAAAAATGTTTTATGAGTTTGAGACCATTTATTTGCATGTTTTCATCCGCTATCATCTCAAAAAGGGTGGTATAACACAACCCTAACACTTTGTTTGCGGGGTGCTCGGTCTGCTAAGTTCTCATTAGGTGAGCCAGTCAGATTTGCAGGATATTGTGACAAAGCCAACCCAGATCAGAGTAGAGCTACTCAGCTTCTCTATTCATACCATGCTGCATCAAAAGAGGGGTTACTCACAGGAGAGTGGGAGGCTGACTCCACCCCCTAAAATTGGCCCGAGTCGCATGGCTTGACAAGTCCTCCTTTTTCACATACAGGACTGTCTCAGAAAATTAGAATATTGTGATTTTCTGTAATGCAATTACAAAAACAAAAATGTCATACATCCTGGATTCATTACAAATCAACTGAAATATTGCAAGCCTTTTATTATTTTAATATTGCTGATTATGGTTTACAACTTAAGAAAACTCAAATATCCTATCTCAAAAAATTTGAATATTCTGGGAATCTTAAACTGTAAACCATAATCAGCAATATTAAAATAATAAAAGGCTAGCAATATTTCAGTTGATTTGTAATGAATCCAGAATGTATGACATTTTTGTTTTTTTAATTGCATTACAGAAAATAAAGAACTTTATCACAATATTCAAATTTTCTGAGACAGTCTTGTAAGATTTATTGCACTCAGTCATTTTTTTTTTTTTAGTAATCAGCTGACTAATCACAACAGATAAGAAAAATGTTGGACATTGGGTCTTTAAAGAGACGGGAGCTGTAATCGGGCTCTTCAATATTCAAGTATTCTTGAATAAGTGTGGTACAGTTTTCCACTTTCCCCTACATGATCGTTAATGTTTTCCTGTCGGGTTCTGGTGCTGATGTCAACTTACTCACTTACCCACCAGTTATTTTGGAGCAGACAGACTGACTGGATTTGTAGAAATGAAGATGAAATCAAGAATATGAGAATGCAGTCGTCCAAGTGGTGATTTATTTTTTGATTATTTATTTTTAAGAAGTTAAAAAACTTGGTATTAACTGGATAGCTTTGGATAAGTATTTAAAATGATAGATATTTCTTATGTAATAGGTATTAATCTTGGGTTGTTGTTTTTTTTTGCTTTTATTTTGTGTGAACTGGCCCTTTAAATTGTCAATTTAGTCAGTATGGTGCATTTTGTTTATTTTTTTATAAAAGATAAGCAACTTCCTGGATTTGCTGGATTTGTGGTTTATCGGTCAATGTGACCCTTTTTTTTTAACATGTCCCATTTGTTTTTACCAACTGTGTGTGTGTGTGTGTGTGTGTGTGTGTGTGTGTGTGTGTGTGTGTGTGTGTGTGTGTGTGTGTGTGTGTGGCCTCAGACAGTACAGAGGTCACTGCCAGTTTGTTTGCACTGTATTTATTGTTCATACAGAGACACACACACACACACACACACACACACACACACACACACACACACACACAGCACCCCCCACAGTTGCCAGTGTGAGAATGAGCCACAGAGCCCGTGGCCTTGTTAAAATATAAACGGCTCTCCTGGCAGGAGCGGGCAGGGAAAAAAGGACAGGCGAGACAAATGGCTCAGGGCGACAGATTTTATGTGACATTGCTAAAATTTGCTGCATATCAAAATACAAACAATTAAACAGAAGTCCCCGAACACTGCAGCGTTCCCACAACCCAGACTTCTCTCCTGTCGTCCTCCTTTTTGTCCATATTTCACTACCTTATTGTTCATCCCTCATTTTTCACTGTTTTCCTCCCTTTTTCTACCCGTTCCATGTCATTTGTTGTACCTTTTGTTTTGTCACATCTATTCCTCCTCTTTTTCCTTGTCTTCTCCCTCCCTCCGTCCTTACCTCATTCCCTTTCATCACTCCCTCTTTTGTCTCGCTGAAGTATCAATACTCGAGAGGACGGCCAGGCGTTGATTAAGACGAGCTTCCCATATCTGCCATGGGTTCCCCCGGGAACGACTTGCTGTGCATTCATACCTGTCTGCCTCGATCTCCTCTCCTCCAGGCATTGAATTAGACTAAAAAGGATATTAAAATGATCCGTCCCCCTTATACCATTCTGTCTTCGCAGCAGGGTTTGCGGTTACACCAGTGCATCCTTGGCAAGGGGAACTTAGATGGATTTTGACATGTAAAAGTCGCCTTATTAGCTTAGATTTCTGTGAGTGTGATCTCAGCACTTCTTTTATCCTAAGTATAGTTCCAGCCATGTATTGCTGTGTTGTTAAATGTACTACTTTAAAGATATTGAGATGAAAAGTAGAGGATTTATCCAGTGCTTGTGTCTGCCTCTCTGCATCCCTGCATTATTAATACTCTCTAAGTGAAGCTTTTTTATTATTTTTTTTTTGCTACAATTATCATTGGGTGGGTCTGGCTCTAGTTTCTGCCTTTTTACATTGAACGGCTGCACGCATCAGTCATTAATGGAGGTGGATTTATGCCAAACTGCTGCTGCGAAGTGCAGGGCAAGAGGAAGTCAGAGAAATGGGTCTTATCATGCCCGCTGGGGGAAACTGGAGGGCTGTTTTTGGTATCATCCCGTAAAGGTGGGACCTTCTCATGTCGTTGTCAGTCAAAGCTCTGCGACCTGCTGTGACCTTGTTGTCAGGTGACAGTCTTCTCGTAGCACCGATCCTCACTTCCACAAGGAAGCGACACCCCTTTCTTTAAAGAGTGGCTCGTCGTCTATTTTTTGCCACAGATGTTGTTCCGTCTATTTCGAGCCCCGGAATATTTTCCAACGAGTCTCAGTGCGAAACGGCGGCGCGTCGCCAGAACAGGAGAAAGCAGGGCGTTACATCACAGCTCGTCTCTATAGTGTTAATCTCTGGTGCTTTTCCTGTCTGTTTCGGTGTTTGTTTCCCACTTTTACCCTCCCCTGTCTGTCTGTGTGTCTGTCTGCCTGCCTATTTTCTGTCTTTACTGGAAACTCCATCGAGATACGTGCACTCTTCTCCAAACACATACACAGCAATCTAATTACTGCAATAACATTTCTGCTTGGCTGAATTACTGTTCTCCCTGCGCCTCGCAATGCAGCGGCATTCCTTCGATGTATTCCTAAGCTCCTTACTCCTCCCTAGCCGAGCCGCACGTTCACAGGAGCCTTCCCTCGCCTATCCATCTCTCTCCTCTCTTTTTTTAGTCTGTCTTCCCTCACTGTTACTCACTTTTGCGTTTATTCTCCAAAGGCAGAGAAGTATTTAACCAGGTCTCGCTCATTAAATTCCTTTTCTCTTCCTCTCTCTTTTTCATCCGCCATAGCTCTTTATACTTTCAATCTCCAAGGCACACAGGATTTTCAGCCAGTTTTTCCTCTTTAGTTATGAGCTGCACACTTCTTTTCTTCCTCCAAGTAAATAAATATAAGCCCGCTGCAAAACAGCTTGTTATTCCATTTAATGGTGACTGGGGGTCACAAATCGACACTTGTCCAGCTGTATTTTTTATCACGACTAAAATACAACAAAACAAAACTAACATACACTATCTGTAGGACTTAAAGTCTAAACAGCTGGATCGCAAAGTTTTTGTTGCCTAAACCAACACAGGATGATATCTTGAGATTTTGCACCCTATGAACACCTTTCCAGCTGTTGACGTGGTTGCTGAAGCGTTAATGTTGCACTCATGGTGGAAAAGGCTGCAGTGATGACATTTTTGATGAACGCAGATATTTTATCACTTCTAAATCACAACTAGAAAAGTGTAATCATACCCCAGTTTAAGGTTTTGTTGCTTTCCAGTGGCGTCTGACATGATTGAGCATCACCTTTTAATCTATACAAGGTCATATATTAGTTTTTTCACTTTTTGGTTTATACTGAACAGAACAAGAGCTGAAAGTATTTTTCATAGGAATATCAATTTTTGTTCATTTTACTCTGCAAGACTCGTTTAATTTTTAATTGCATTGAACAGTAGCCCATCAGTAGAGGTTATAATTATAGCAGTAGTTTGTATTTTTCTCTTCCCTCCCTCCGTTCCCTTTGCACGACAGTTTTAATGCGGGTTTTTACACGAGGATTGTCTTCAAGGGTGTCTGACGGGGTGTTGGATCGCCCGCGTCGGCGTTTCACTTCAACACAATCGCCGCATAGCGAGGCGTTGGAGAGTTTCATCAGTCCTGCAACTGTGAGCTCACTTACTTCCAAGTTAATTACCTCATCCTCACATCCTTTATAATGCCAGGTGGTAACGAACCACACACTTACTCCCCGATGTAGCAAATAAAAGTCTTACTGAGACCACATAAACCTGCACTCCGTTGCAGTTAACAAAGAAAATTAATTCCTTAAATATTTACAGCACAGCTCTGATGCTGTTTAGTCTGCACAGATGAGATATTTAGCTTGTGGCTGAGTTTTTTTTTTTCTTGGCATATATGTTAAGAAAATTGCCTGTAATAGTTTGTAGTGATGGTGTAAGCTCCTGCGCCCCCTCTGACCCCTTCTCTCCTTCCCGGAGGGCTAATTGCACAGGTCAGGTTGGAGACACCACCATACTTGGCTGGCTGTAATCTCAGTTACATACGGAGCCTCATTAGGGCACAGTTAGCTGCATGCACACACTTTTCCTTTTTTTTTTTTTTTTTTTTACCCTTGTCCTCCAACAGTAATGAGAACGAGGATACCTGCAGTTTTTATTTTGATTCTTATTTGGACAGCAGCTCGTTTTAGTCCAAATCATGACTTTGTAAGGTGCAGTGATGGGTTTTGAAGGATTTTTACAGCAGTTATTGTATATTGTATCTAAATTTTAGTCCCTGTTTTGCTGCATTATTATTTCTAGCACTCTCTAGGAATATTTATTAGTCTAAAAGAGCAAACCTTTTAAAAATGATAACATAGACAGTTACCCTAGTTGAAGGTGTCTTGAAGAGTTGAGTCACATGACGTCGTCTCTTGCCGAGGTGACGGCAGGAGCAGCAGGCTAATGACACTGACACACTAATAATGGTTCCCGGTAGCTCCTGTGACAGTGGGGAGTGTATTAACTGGAACACCAGAGCAGCCCGGCTCTCCCAGACCCCCCACTTCCTACTAATGAGAGTTTGATGGAGTGGTTGTGTGCGTAGATAATGCTAAGTTAATGAGATGTCCTATTCCACGAGACTGTTTGCAGTTCCCTATAGAGTTACTGTGTGCTGCTAAGGTTCATGTATATTGCTCACTTTGTTGGTGTGTAGCCACTAACTTGTGTTTATGAGCAGTTCTGCGGGTTTTTGAGCTACTTGTGTTTGCAGAGTCGTTTTCAGCGGCGTGCGTCGTCATCCTGCCGCAGTCTGGCACTCAACAGGATATTAACTGTCAGCTTCCTGAGTGACAGGGCGAAATAGGTCCGAGGAAAAGATGGAGCTAATAAGCCAAACAAAGATTTGTGGGGGAAGAAATGAAATGAACGGGAGAAGAGAAGCAGTGCAACGCTTTTAACAAACTCTGCTTTCAGCAACGGCAGAATATTGGAGGCTTTGGAGATGAATAAGGGATAAAGTAATGGGAGAGCTGGGATTACCACCTCTCATGGCAGGTACATGTCTCTAATTGGGCGTCCCACTCCGGTTCTGTGTCAACCCCCCTTCCTTTTTTCTTTTTTTTCCCTCCAACTCCTCTTGGACAATCCAGTGAGAAAAAGAGAATTTCCTAATTAATGCAGATATAATGATGAGTCCAACCGTGGACCTCTGCCCCAGCAGAATGTTGATTAAGGTGCTGTTTTTGTATGTGTGTATGTGTGTGTGTACCACACAACTTCAGGCTTCCTGCTCAGATTAACCTGAGGATTTTGGTCATCCATATCCTGTATCCTCATGTCTCATAATCACACGTCTATTGATCCGTAGAAGGCGGATAATGCCGATATTTCCTTTACGTTACGACCGGTTTCCATATGGTTTCCACTGAGGTAATTGGCAGTCTGCTTTTGGCTCAGGCATGATGTGGGAGTGCTAAAATCAAAACGGTTCCAGGGGAGGGGAAAAAAAAAAAAAAAAAAACAATCTGCAGAAAAAAGATGCTGCGGCAGCGCCCACATGGTTTCTGAGGCAAGTGATCTCAAGGAATTGAGGTGGAAAAACATTAAAGCAGCGAGAGCTTAGCACCAGCGATATCACCGTGAGAAAAATAAAAATAAGACGAGGATGTCACAGTTTGAAACTACCCGAAACGGCTCAAAGATTCCAGTGGAGCTGTAATACGTACAATATAGCTACTCTACTGTTGGATTGTGTTTTCTAATCTCCCTCAGTGATGTATTTATGGTGATCGGGGGTTGCTGCTATGTGCTTTACATCCAGACACCCCTGCATCATGTGACGTTACCAGGGTTCTTACAAGAATATGAATGATGAGAGTAATTTGTCCCTCTACAACAGATGCTATGCATTGATACTCTGCCTACATCTGCATAAAATGTGTAATGTAGAACAGCCAAAAATAATTGATTTTTAAGTTGCAGAACAACCTAGTTGAATATGAAGCTTCAAAGATGTGACTCTTACAAATTAAGTGCACTCTCATCCATATAAATGATTGCATCAGGAACATTGAGATTTTGAATTTCTAGGCGGATTAGGGAATGAAATTCAGGATACTTCTGCTCTAACTTTAGCCACCTGTTGGCTTGTGACAAAACTATGATTAAGAGGTAACTGGCTCATCAATCTATCAATCAGGGTTTATTATGACCAGATTTTCACTAATCAGAAACAGCTTTACGTGTCAGGAGTTTGGTGCCGGAGACATGAGAAATACAGCAACTTCTCTCGTAGTTTAGGCCACTAGTATCCCTTGGAAGTTCAAATGCACTTGCTGAGAGCATTATTTTAACAAATGTGCATGTTTTACTGTAAAAACAGAAAGCTAGGGGACAGAACAGACCTGATTAGTCAGGTCTGTTCTGATTGGTCAGCTCCAACCTCAGTGTGCAGTTTTATTTCAATACGGTACATACAAAGTAAGTGCCTATTTTATTTTCCAGGAAGTTATCAACTTTTTTCCTACAGGGACTCTAAAACTGATGAGTTCTTAGACATTGATCCTCATGGGATTTCTGCCCAGCCTTCTTTTTTTCTTTCCCACAACTAATCTAAGTATGATGAGGTTCATGCACAACTGAAATTCATTACATAACAGAACTTCAGAAAAGCGCTGATCCATTCATCTCAAAGTAATAGGAAGCATATGTCTCACACTGGCTGAGAAAGTGAACAAAAGTAGACATTTTCTGGGTTAACGGAAGCTCCTGCACCACTTCTGCAGGAAACAATATACCTAAAAAGTGTATTTTCCTGAATTATGGTAAATATACCCAACAGAATGAAATGCAGGGAATCAAGACGAGATAGGATTTAGCACCTCTCTCTGCATTTTGCACAGGAAAACATGACCTGTTGTTGGCAAAAACAACCCACAAACGTATAAATAGAGCAAGCATCTGAGCTAAAAAACAAGAATAATTGGTGGCTGGATGGTGCCAGGCGAAATGTGGCAACCCTGTCCAGGTTTCCACTTGGCCTGGCCAGCAGGTTACTATTCAGGCCACGTATCTGCCTGTAGCAGTAATGAGAAGTGCCTCGCTGTTAATGAGATAAACACAGACATTAGATTGTCTCAGCAGGAGCTCAGAGGAACGACGAGGTTGAGAGGAAGAGAGGAGAGTGTTGGAAGGGTGAGACAGAGGAGGCGATTGGAGAATATGAAATATTTAACACAAAAGTCTGGTTTAATTTCTCAAAAGTGTGAAGTAGGGCTTCATTAAAACTTGAACAGAGGTGATGGGTGTATTTCTCCTGCAAAATGAGCGAATGATAATAGTAATAATGGCAAAGTTGATAAGAAAAGCATAATACGCAGTAGTTCAACTGCTATTACAAATGCTCCTCATGCTACATGACACAAACCTCACACCATATCTATCGTTCAGCAGTCTTTTCCCAAGCAGAGCCCATAATGGATGTGCTAGACAGGGAATGTGTTTGCCTCACAGCGAGCATCCGCATGTCAACATGTGGGAATCTGACGCAAGGTGCTGTGTTTGTGTCTCTTTCATCAAATCATAGTCTCCGTTGCCTGAGTGACGGTTATTGTTTCATCATGAAAGTCTCCAAAATGGTCCTATTAAAGTACATAAAGCTCACCTTAAAAGTAAAAGTAGTGAAAGTACTCGTAGAAGTCGGCTTTTTGTCTGTTGTGACTCATGAGTCTTTTTTTTTTTCCCCAGGTTTGGCAAAAAGAAAGAAGATAAGAGCAAAGATGCAGCCAAAACATCCAAAAACAAGCTGGAAGCCCTGAGTGAGGAGCAGTTGGACAGCGAGGACAACATAGATGGGTATGAAGTAGACTTGTAGTTCTCAAGACTGGTCTTGGTCTCGACCCCTTTTTTTTGTCTCGGCCTCGGATAATTGAGATGCCATTGCAAACACCAAGGTGACAGAATCTTGTATCACCAGTTCTTCCTCTTGTTAATGTACAGTTTTGTAAACTATTTGTATTTTGCATCTCATTTAATGTTTTGGTGCCTCTGCACGTCTGTCTGTATTTAATTACAGTTTTGTGTTTATAACGGCCTTGTTTGGATAAATATATGACATCATTGGCTTTTGAATAATATTTGTATAAGGTTGTGATTGATTAAGCATTAGGTCCATTTCAGTGATGCTGATATACGGTGTAATCTGGCTACTATCCAAGGACTGCGGCGAAGGCGGCTGCCGGAAGTTGGTGATCCGGGCGGCAGTAGCTCAGGTGGTAGAGCGGGTCGTCCAATGATCCGAAGGTCGGCGGTTCGAATCCCGCTCTGTCCCAGTTTCCTGTCGTAGTGTCCTTGGGCAAGACACCTTACCCACCTTGCCCCGTGTGAATGTGTATGAATGTTGGTGGTGGTCGGAGGGGCCGTTAGGCGCGATATGGCAGCCACGCTTCCGTCAGTCTGCCCCAGGGCAGCTGTGGCTACAGATGTAGCTTACCACCACCAGAGAGAATGTGTATGGATGAATAATGATTTCTGTAAAGCGCTCTGGGTGCCTAGAAGGGCGCTATATAAATCCAAGTCATTATTATTATTATTATTACTATAATGGTAAATAATGCAAGTTCAAGTCGATAATTGTGTGTATCTTTGATATTTAAAATTCACGTTTCATCTACAAAATTAATTACAATTTAAATCACTAACATTTACTTTTCTGAGTTGGAGGGGGGTGTTGGAGGCTGGTTATTTTGTTAGATGACTTTGGGACTAGTTAGTAGTCGTGTCGATCCTTAAAAGCACTGGAGTCAATCCTCCAATAGTGTAGAAATAGCGGTAGTGCAGTCGCCGTAGAAATAGCGGTAGTGCAGTCGCCGTAGAAATAGCGGTAGTGCAGTCGCCACACATCATCAACATCATCATCCACTTCTCTGTGTTATTGTGCTGCAGTTGAATACAAGCTCATATGGAAACTAAGCAGCTGAACCAGGATGGTGCTGATGTTCTACAACTCACACAAGATGAGGAAATAACTAAGTTTTGTTTATTTATTTTTCAGTCTTGAGCTGAACTAGTCTTTGTCTTGATACTGTCTGGTCTTGGTTTGGTGTCTGGGTCTCAGTTTAGGTGGTCTTCACTACAAGTCTAGTATGAAGAAGAATTAGTTCTTTTCAAATGTGTCATAAGAGAGGAGGCTAAATCCATCCCCACTCTGCACCCTCTGACAGCTACAGCTCCCGTTACGCCGACACCCTTTCCGGTCACACCACCCCTGACCGCGGCTCCCTGCCTGACGTAGAAGATGACGACAACGACCCCAACTACGCCCGGATCACCAACTTCCGGCAGCCGCCTTCGCCGCAGTCCTTGGACAGCCGCACGCCCTCCCCGTCCGTGCCGCCAGGGCGCCCCGGCCAGCGCCAAGTAGCTTCGGACGATCTCGACGGGCTCTACGCCAAAGTCAACAAGCCCAAACCTTCGTCTTCTCTGCAGAACCAGCAACAGATGCAAGCAGACAGGTAAGAAGGGGAATCCACAAGTGCGGGAGAGGGTCTTTATTTACTAGCTGAAGCTTTTCTGATGATTCTTCCTTGATCTGAGCTTGCAGGTGTTATCATGCATGTTTGTGTTGTGCATATCATTGAAAACCCACGACTCTGTAGATACACGATGTTACATGCATGTAGGACACGCAAGGTCATATACCACGTCGTGACTGGCATAAGTCAGGGAGCATTACTGCATATCTGCATTCATTCTGTGCAACGGTGCTTGCATGATTGCAAACTCAGATATGTGAGGATACACGCCAGGTCATGGAAGATGAATGCAAATCTTATGTCACAGATAAAATCCTACAATATTTAAAGTATGAGCTAGTTAGAAATAATCATTACATGGTAATATGCACCAAAAGTTTGATTTAACTTAGTTTCATTTGTATCGACATAAGTGCCTCAACAGTGCAACGATAAATATTCAAGACAAACAAGCATTAAATATTAACAGAGTAAGACAGCTTAGACAAAAACAGTGCAGCATACACACAACAGGAGCAGAACTATGGGATTTAGATCCAGCGTGAAACATGAATAAATGTTGTGTAGGTTTCCTCAGATGGTGCATTGACACCGTGTCTCATTCTCTGACCCACAACTCTGCAGGCACGTTCATATATTGAAGAAAAAAAGGAAATATCCAGGGTTCAGGTGCAGCAATGCACATTTCTTTAAAGCACAAGGTTGCCTCCACTCAAGCCCCTTTTCAATTTCATCTTGTTTGAAATTTGAAGCCGCCACAATTCTCAGGCCACCTTCTGTTCCTTTGTCTGTTCATGCTTGGGACTGAAATCATGCAATCACCGGTGGCTGCCTTTTTGATACTGATGCTAATGCAGAATAAATGTGACTAGAATTACTTTGGTGATAGCGGCAATTTTATTGGTGGCAAAAAAATTGTACAGAGGAGCAACAGTATGCAATATGTAGGCAAATACATGCAGGTATCAATTATTAGCTATTTGGGACCGTGGTTTCTTCATAATGAGCTAGACTTGTAGTTCTTGACACCGGTCTTGGTCTCGAGACCACTTTTTTGTGGTCTTGGTCTTGTCACCGCCCTGACAGTCTTTGGTCTTGGTCTTGACTCGGATAATTGAGATGCCATTGCACACCGAGGTGACAGAATCTGGAGATCAGCAGTTCTTCCTCTTGTTAATGTACAGTTTTGTAAACTATTTGTATTTTGCATTTGATTTAATGTTTTGGTGCATCTGCAGGTGTGTCTGTATTTAATTACAGGTTTGTGTTTATAACTGCCTTGTTTTTTATAAATATATATGGCATCATTGGCCTTTGAATAATATTTGCATATCGTTGTGATTGATTAAGCATCAGGTCCGTTTCAATGATGCTGATATACAGTGTAATCTGGCTACTATAATGGTAAATAATGCACTTTCAAGTCAGTAAGTCAGTAAATGTATCTTTTAATATTTAAAATTTATATCAGTAACATTTACTGATCATCACTTTTCTGAGGTGGAGGGGGGTGTTGGAGGCTGGTTATTTTGTTAGATGACTTTGGGACTAGTTAATAGTCGTGTCAATCCTTAAAAGCACTGGAGTCAATCCTCCAATAGTGTAGAAATAGCGGTAGTGCAGTCGCCACACATATCTGATCTCAGCTGATTGATGGAAACATTTATAGTGAGTTCAACATCATCATCCACTTCTCTGTGTCATTGATCTGCAGTTGAATACAACCTCATATGGAAACTAAGCAGCTGAACCAGGATGGAACTGATGTTCTACAACTCACACAAGATGATGAAATAACTAGGTTTGTTTTTAGTCTCAGTCTTGAGCTGAACTAGTCTTGGTCTTGACTTGGTCTTGATACTCTCTGGTCTTGGTAGTGACTTGGTCTCGGTTTAGGGGGTCTTGACTACAAGGTATAATGGGCAACTTTTTACTTTTTTCTAAGTAGCGGACTGTGAGACTGCTGTCATTGCACTGCTAAAATGCGTCTTATGCCGGCAAAAATGCATGCTTGTGTGTTACTGATCGTAGAGATGATGCTGTTGCACGATGATGGTTTTATGTTCAACGCAGTGGTCACTGCACCAGCCAGTTGCAATGTCCAATAATGATCCCATCAATTAAGAAGAAATATACCAACGTGTTGCAACAGCCTGGCGTCTCACGTGACGGTATCTTTTAAAGAAATGGTTGAGACTTTAGTTTTTTAAAGTAGGTTAATAAGAAAATGTATTTGAGTTTGAGAAAATCGTATTATATAGTATAATATTGGGCTGCGGGAGCACTTAATTTGAAGTATAACAAAGGCTTATTGCTTGCAGAAATACAGCGCTTATCAATGTTGTCATTCCGCCCGTATTACATATTATTACTGCTAAAGTTTTTTGAAACCTTAACTTGCGGTTAGTTTTGAATGAGAAGAAGAAAATGAGAAAATCTCGAGAGGATTCTAATGCAAATGTATCATTTCCTGTGTGAAATAATACGAGCCACATTAAAACTTCCTTCAAGTTAAACTCCCTGACAGAAATTACTATTGACTTGCAAATCAAACACTAAGCCCAAGACACCCAATCTCATCCAGAAATAGAGGATTCCGCGAAAGAGGGAGGGCGTTTGGACATGGAAAAAGGGGAGACAGATGGGAATGGAAAGAAGCAACAGACGGAGGGAGAGGGAGACAAGAGAAAAGTGCAGCGAAAGAAGAGAAAGACACAGCCAAAATAGTGAAAGGGGGGGGGGCATGTAAGGCAGAGTAAATTAGAGGGAGAAGAAGTGACAGAGGAGTGGATGCAGACAAAGAGGAGGAGGAGGGATAATTAGCCACAGTCTAGCAGCCTGACAGATCTGTTAGACCACTTTAGCTCTCATCCACTAGTGGTGGGTACTTCATTACCCGCCTGTTTTCTCCCCGTCCTCCATTTTTCCCTCAGTTTGTCTTTCCCTGCACCTTTCGCAGTCCGGCTGTATCTCCCATCGCTTCTCCTCTCCCTCCTTTACTCATAATGCACACTGGATAGTCTTTAGCATTAACATGATGGATGAAAAGCCCTCGTTGGCTTGTTAACTCCACATAGGAGGGTGTCTCCAGAGACGGGGAAAATACATAGATGTCTAATAATGTCATTAGAGAAAAGTCTCCCTGCTCGTGTTCATGATAATTAAACTAAATTGTGGTTGTCAGAAAAAGGTACATCCTGTGATGAAAGTGCTTTTAATTGGTATACAATGTGTAAGCAGTAATTAAAGAAAAGGGTTTTAAAGACCTGCCAACAAATATGTGCTTTGTTATCCAAAGCTTGGACACACTCAGAACTTCATTAATTTTTTTTGTACACCTCAAACAGGAGCTGTAATACGCTAACAAGGCGGAAGACATGCGCAGGGGACCGAACTGCAACTGCAGCATCGCTAATGCAATTTAAATTTAAAGTTTAATACTGCAAACAGTCAAATAAAATATATATTCTGCAGGAGAATGATGAACCGCCTACATTTAGACCCAAAAGCCATGTAAGGTGTTTCTAGTAGGCCTTGAGGCACCGTTGCTGGCCTGATTACATCATAGTCATGAAAATGACCGCATCAGTTTTGGTTTTTCACTCCCCCCCCCCAGCAGCTCATTCACAAAAACCTGTACATCTGTGAAAACACAGGAGCCTGCCGTGAGGGTGGAACCCCGTTTCACTGAGGCTGACGAAGTTACACACAGGCTCAAAAATAGACACAGTCGGTGCCACCCACGTGAGATATATTTCAGTTTTGAAGCCTGTCGTCGCCTAGCAACGGCGCTGCGTGTGTGGTCTGGTGGGTGCACGGTAATTACAGGTGTACGGCTTGCAGCACAGACTGTAAATATATAAGTGCAAACTTTTACGCCTGGCACAAAAAGTAGTCCTTTATGACTGTTGCGTGCGAGGTTTTTACGGTTTCCATGGGAACATGTGTTTCTCTCATCTTCTGCATTGAGCAGTTTTAATAACACTCCGTGCTCATTACACTTATGGAAGAAATGCAAGAATAATTGTGCATGCTTTGTCTGTGTTTGGCTGGTTTTGCCAACTGAGACAATGCGCCCCTCCCCTCTCTCTTGCTGTCAAGTGGACTTGCAGCACTGTCTTCCTAATTTATGGTGGGACATTTTCATTAGGCCCTCAATGGCAGGTGTGCGCGGTGATGAGCGTCACATTTGATTAGAGCTATGCAAGAAGCTGACCTGTGGAGAAAAAAGGTTAGCTATGCTTGTCAAATTTTATTAGCGGAGAGGCCGTCTTTGTAGCTGGAGCCGAGAAAAATGAGAGATGAGATGAAAGCGGAGCGAGAAAACGAGAGGCCAAAGAGCAGGGATGTGAAGCCTGGTGAGAAACGTGTTGTAAAATGCACCACGGGGATAAGAAACGGGAGACCAAGGTGAGCTCGAGAGCTAAGTCAGTGACACGTCGGTTCCCGGATCGCCGCCACGGTTCAAGTAGTGGCATGAGAATTACATGCCTCTAAGTTTACCTGACATTGTGGCAAGGTAGAATTCCTAAATCACTTTGGACAGGCTTGACTAATTATTGAAATAATCCAGGACAAAGCTACGTGATCCATTTGATGGTGATTTGTTGGGTCATGTTGCAACACGTGAACGGTGTAGATTTCTTTTTTCCTCATTTTTCATTTTGGCATGGCTCAGAAGAGACGGATATATCCCCCTATAGACAGAGGCAGCATGAAAGAGGACACATTATATAAAGAGACTTTCCTTCTTTTTTTTTTTGCCAGCAGAAAAATAAATCCTGTTATTTCTTTTTTTTTTTAATTCCCTGCCATGGATTCAGTTGTCGGACAGCATCTGCCTGAGGAAAAGCTGAAATAAATACTCCCTTGAAAACAGCATGTCATTAGTGTAGGCTGTATATTAAGCCCTGCTTGTCGTCTTTTAAGTGTATTTTATCAGCGTTCTCTCCAAGCAATTAAAATGCTACTTCTTTGCATTCCAGCAGCTTCCAGCACATCTTTTTTTATTCTATTTAATTCTTTTTCCTTTGGTCTGTAGTCTTTTACATAGAGGGAGCGCACTGTTACTTCAGGCTCGTCTTGTTAAGTTAGTTTTGTTACTTCGGTGTTCTTGTTTTACAACTAAAAACGGATTTATATGGAGTGTAATGCACTTGCATTAGAAGATAGAGATTGATCAGTTTCAGATTTCCATGTAAAGGTCAGAGCGTCAAGGGGAAAAAGATAATAGTCCTGTATCAGGGGCTGCCAATTAAGCGAAACGCTTAATTCTGATTATCTGATTATCTTTAAGAATTCAAATCTCTTAAATCCAAGACATGTGCAGCAATAAATAATGTGAAATTATTCCTGTACAGGTGATTATTTTGTTAGTCAAAGTCACTTGAGCATTACTGACACTCGTGACGGTGCTTTCTTACATCTGAAAGTAGGATTTTGTTTTCATCGCTCATCCTTTCCTGCAAAACCTTTAGAATACAGTAAAACGTGTTGGAAAGTGATGTTTATACTCGGGGACTCTCAGCCGAGCCCTCGGCATGTTCCCAGCAGTTATCCTGCATTAGAGCTCGTCTGCCTGATGGTGAGATGTTTGCCTTCACAATTAAATTCTCCTTTACTCACAAGCTACAACCCAAACCATGATTAATCCACTCCCGTGCTTTTGGGTTGAGTTGGGGATGAAAGCCTCGTGTTTCTACAAATATGTACGTTTAAAAGATTCATGAAGACAATCTTTCATCTTCAAATGTTTTACCTTTTGGGTAGCAGCTCTAACTTTTGCTATCTGCTGCATCGCTTTCTTACTTTATGTAACACTTATAAAAGTACAACATTAAAGACTGCTATTCCAGGCCTCATCTGGTGGAAATTCTTTACTAAGACTTCAAGGTAGATCTGTAAGACAGTAATAACCATGGCCCTATAAAAAAAGAGAGAGCTGTACATTTCCGTACATGGCAAAATAAGTTTTAACTGAGAAAACTCTGCTTCAGTCATTTATTTTAAGCCGGTAGTCTAAACTTCCCACCTCCACACACTGACCAGGCACTTTGATTGTACAGATTCGCAGCATATAAGCAAAGAGAAACCTGCCAGCCGGAGCTGTTTTCTCCTTTTCCTTCCCCCAGTGTGTTTTGCTTAAATCAGCCGGCCACAGAGAGAACAAGTCACCAAGCCAGCCAGCGGCGGTGCACGCGTCCTAATTAGCCTGCCCTCTCACTGGTTAACGCCACAGGATCGTTGCTTTTCTCGCGCATTATTTCTTCCGACTTTCATGTAATCAAAAGTTTTAGCCTCATTCCAGTTCCCCAATTCTGTCGTTTTTATTCCTTTTTCTAAGTTTTTCTTCCATCTCAGTCTTTATGTTGTTTGATTTTTGCTCTCATTCTGTCTCTTTTTTGCTGCTATCTCATCCTCTGTCTCTCCACCTTCATCCTCCTCCACTTTTCCCTCTTCCAGTTACTCTTCTATTTAGTTATAATACAGTTAAATGTTGTAAATTGGCACTTAATGGATATATCGATTAGTTGTATTCTGTTGCGTTTACATGAAGCACTTATGTAAAGGTAATGACTATTGAGTACTTGTTCTCCATGCAGTCTGCATCGAGTCAGCGGGGAGAATAGAAGTCTTCTAGCTTAAACACACCTTTTTTTGGGTTTATTTTAAAGCCGTGGTGTCTTTCATTGACCTGCATTGCACTTGTCAATAAAAAATGCAGCGGTTTGTGCCTCAGGCCTGCAGACATGCAAACGACAACACTTATTAGCAGCTCATGTCAACAGCGAAGCCTACCTGACTGAACATGTAAGAGAGGACATTCAAATATATGTGTGTGTGAGTGCATATGCACACACTCGTTTATCCCTTTATCAGTGTTTTGAATTGTCAACTCTTCAAAAGTGCGACTCCGCAAACCTCAGCCCCCCCCCCCTTCTCATGCATCCCCTCACTAATGTTTTATCCAGACTCAGCCTCTGCCTTCAGCGATTAATATGATAATATTTGGCGTTGTCAGTGATGGAGGCCGCGGCGTAATGAGATAATTACAGTGTTGTTTCATTTGGAGAGCGACGCACACGCTCAATCAAAATGGCAGGCCTAATTACAAACCCAGGGATTGGCTAATGGGATCGCTAGAAGAGGGTTATGATAAAAAAAAATAAAAAATTGTAAAAAAAAAAAAAAAGAAAAAAAAGGTCTCAACTTGACGATCTGTCTGTTTTTGAATGGAGGTGGCATGAGGAGTCAGAAATGAGAAAAAATGGTTGAATAAATAATACAAGAGATTAGAAAAGGCCCGGTTGTTGTGGGGTGGAGGGGAGCACAGGTTATTTAAAAGACGTTAAAGTGATCCCAGGAAGTAGTAAACGTAAAAACTGAAGCATCCTCGCTGACATTTAACTGCAGTGAGGAAACTTTTAGACGGATTGATTTAGTGCCAGCAAGGATCCATTGCTGAGGACACGATGGCAACAATTCACAAATATCAGATCGCAGTCACACACACACGAACGCACACTCGGCCAGGTTTTCTTATTAAAGACGGGGGGGTCATGGGAGATACTTAACCACGCATTTCTGTTAATGAACCTCCACTGCTTCTCTGTCTCGCTCCCGCGCTTTGTCCTCTTCACTCCATTACGGTCAATATCCGCCTGCGGGTCAGGCCATTAGGACGAGAGGTCCGACATATGTTTCATGCAGTGTTTGTGCGGGGGTAAAAGCCCTCCAGCTCCGCGGGGCCGACAGTCATTCCAGTTATACAGATACAGACGTAGGATGGAAAAAATTTGCTCTTTTGTCCTTGTATGACTCTTTTCAGGTCTGATTTTGGAGGATTTTCATGCTGCGTGCGTCACCTGAGGGCGAAATGAGCATCATATCAGTGTCAATATTAGATACCTGTTTCCACTGCAGCCAGTAAACACAGATAAAAGACGGCACTGTGTCGTAGTTCGGGAGCACGTCCTGAGGGATTGTGCTCGCTCAGGCGCGGCGTGCTCGTCTGCCGCGAGGCTGCACGTTTGTTTATGTAAGCTCGGTAGTTGAAGGCGCGTGTATCTTATCTCACTGAGGTCCAGTGAGCATGATGATGTTTCTTTTTAAGTTTCGTCCCCATTCTGTCCTGTTCTTATCTTCTCACTTAATTCTTTCCCCTGAAATATTCCCCGTGTTCACCTTTCGGCCTCCGCAGAGGTCTGGTTCAGCTCGATCATTTCGGTGTTGACATGTTGATAGATCTGTTGTGCACTTTAGCGAAGGATAGCACCCCATTTCTCTCCATGACTTTCAAGCGGGAAAGCTCATCCATCAAATGCTTTATGCGGTTTTTTCCCTCCATCCTGGCTTTCTGTCAGCTTTGCAAAAGTTTATTTCAGACTCTGATGTCTTTGCGGATATTATCTGGCTGCTTGCCAGTCTTCTGTGGTGTCGGGGGTTGCCACGGTGATGCCAAAGACTACTGCTGGATTCAGTACAGTGGATAATATTGTCTCTGGTCTTGTCCAGCTGTGTTGATGCCACCTCCTCTGTCCCTCTGCAGTGACCACCGTCCCCAGCGCCGGGACTACCAGCAAGGCCGCGTCGCACCACTTTACGAGGAGCTAGAGGCAGCACGACGCCGCGTCCTGGACCACGACCCACACAGGGTGAGTCTTCACATGTCTGCAGAGGAAACACACTTTTTTATTTAATTTTTTCTTTTTTTTTTAACCCCCTTTTTCATGTTTTAGTAATAGCAACATTGTCCTGAAATCCCCCACTGTACTAGACGCCTCTCTTAACCAAGCCGCGCTGCTAAACGTCCCTGAACCCGCATCGATCCAGCCCGAGGAATCATTTCATTTACCTCTGTACACTCGCAAACTCAGCATACTCCGGCTGGAAATCAATAGTCATTTATCACCCATTTTAAAATAGGATTTTTTTAATAGTGGGCCCAGAGATGCAGAAAATCCCACTTTGATCCAACCTAAAATATCTTACCTGCAGAGATTTGCAGCTGCATTTGTTAGGTTTCAGAGATGTATCGGGTGGATTTGCCGACGGCGTCACCGATCCGCCGACACGACCCGCTTCCTGCTGCACTCACTTATTGCAGTTTGTGTTTATTGACCAGTGAAGCCTGTGGATCTGCCTTCATGAGGCCTGAACATGCACGCGCTCAAGTCACAGCCGGTGCCAAAAAACTCTGATCCAATTAAACCGCAGCAAACATTCAGCACAGGAACTGATCAGATTGTTATTTTTCATCCCAACCCAAAAGAAAAGAAAGACAGCGGTGTCCACGGTACAAACCTGTGGTAGGTTCCTCCCCTGAGGAGTCCGATAATGAAACACTACACCCACAATCACACACTTGTGCTCACTCGCAGAAAAAACGCCAAAACAGTAAAACACCAAAGAAATTATATTGGGTGCATAAATCTGACAACGGTCCTTGTGTTGTTCAGAATTGAATACAGATTTGCACAAAAGCGCATGAGAAACTTCTAAAATTTAAATACTCAAGTATAAATCTCACATTGAAACGCTAAAGCAATCAAAGAGGAGCGTCCTGCTGTAATGGAAGACATAAGCAAGTGGTGCTGATGATGGAATTATCAGTGATTCACCAGGATATTACTTCACATTTACCTCCTATCTCTCCCCGTGGTACGAGAGGAGAGTAAATGCAGGCCACTCGAGGCGCGTGTTTGCTCTCTCACGCCGGCCTTGTTTGATCAGCCTTTTAGCCGTCACCTCCAGTGCGCCGCGCTGCTCTTTTATGCTCTTCTAGGTCCGTAGCCTTGGATGGTTAAAAAGGTTTTCCAGGCTCTCCACACAAGGCCAGGAGCTCCATTTTCCCACTCTGAGTGGTTTGTGTGTGTTTGAAAGGGAGGAGTGTGTGTCTACATTTGCTCTCCTGAGTGAGAATAGCTCAGGAGAGACTAAACTGACATAAACAAATCCAGGGAAGAAGGACTGCTGGTGCAGTATCTATTCACGTCTGTTTAGTCTCCGAGCGGCTGTCCGTCTGCATGATGTGATCTTTGTGACGTTACGTAGGTGTCTGTTTCTAAGTTTTAGCAGTCAATCAGAACTGACCTCACATCCCTTCTTTATCCTCTCCTCTAACCTCCCTCTGAGTTTCCATCCGTCTCTAATTTGACCCTTCTCCCATGTTCCCCGTCTGTGGATAGGTCACCATGGTAATTATGCCAGTCACACCGTCCCACTCGCTCTCTTTTTCTGTAAATGCTAATGATAGGTTCCCTGTAATGTCTTGATGGCCAATTAACCCTCAAAGAAACACGGGAAGTTTCTTTTCATAGACTTCTTTGTTCTATATGACGACTTTGGAAGAGTTTTTCAGTCCGGATTGAGAACTTTGCCGTAAGAACGGATCATTTCAGCATATTCTCACATGAATTAAGGAAAAGGTGTATTTAAGAGAGTCAATTCAAACATTTTAATTTAAAAAATACAGGAAAACAGTGCAAAGATGTTGGAATAAGGGCAATTACTAATTAACTTGTATCTTGAAAGGCAAGTGAGGCAGACTATAACCGAGATGAGATGAGGTTCTAGGTTGCTGGTGGAAACTGACTGAAATTGGGTGGAATGTGTTTTTTTTTTGTGTGGAGAAAGTGATTTCACACACAGACCTGCACTTTAGTGCAGCATTCCTTAATTACAGTAATGATTTACAGCCATCTCAGAGTAGTTACATGTCTGTGGCGAGTGGAGTTGGTTAATTTTGCTGGGGATTGCTCCGTTTTCTTGCCCTGCAGTGACCATTACATGACATCAATAATATTCCCAGAAAAATGCAGCCGTAATTTACTTCCGACAACACTGACCTGCAGTCAGTTCCTGGAGAGTTGCCAGAATCTCTAATCTATTTAGTTAAACTTAACCTAATATTTAAATATTTCCTCTACTTGAAATTGCATTTATATTTTTTGGTGCCTGAATAAACAGAATTAAGTCCCCACAACATAAAACAATACCCAGCCCATGCAAACAAACAGGCAAACACATTAAATCATGCATCTTATCTCCAGCTCATTACACTTTAGGTCATAAACAACAGCGCCGGCACACGCGACACTTTAATGAACATAGAAATCATAGGCCGCGCCGCACTCTGCAACGCACTTGATCGTCGCGAAACACACACGGAGCGGCGCTCGCACAAGTCCAGATATGACTCGTCATCCGTCGCGCAGCTGCTTTTTGTACTTCTCTCTAATGTTGTGTGCGTGGACATCCATCACCTTGATGATATTTTAATGTCACATCCTCAGGCTGTCTCAATCTTCCCCCCCTGCTCTCAGTCCCCCCCCCCACACACACACACACATCGGCCATCACTTCATAAATAAACCCCCACATCATTAAGTAAACACGCACCCGCCTGTCACGGTGATAGATGGCCTACACACACTTGCAGGCTTACACACACACACACACACACACACACATATAAGCATTGGTGATCTGCACGGGGTGCATCATGCCCACTGGCTAAACACCCCCCGACAGGGTTTAATACCACAGTTATAATGAATGTCACTTATTCATCGGTGAACTTGGACTGATCTTTCAGAAAAACACTTTAATGTTGGAACAATAGTGAGGAAGCAGGTGTAAGTGGCAGATTTCCCGGTGAGCCTGGAGGCCCCTCTGCGCTTTGATTTGTAGCATGTTGACTGGCTCCTCTTGTGTCTTAGTGACGGCCATCCCTGCTCCCTCTACATTCACTCCTTCATCCAGAGCTACTCCCTCTACCTTCACTCCTTCATCCAGATCCTCTACCTTCACTCCTTCATCCAGATACTCTCCCTCTACCTTCACTCCTTCATCCAGATACTCTCCCTCTACCTTCACTCCTTCATCCAGATACTCTCCCTCTCCCTTCACTCCTTCATCCAGAGCTGCTCCCTCTCCCTTCACTCCTTCATCCAGATACTCTCCCTCTCCCTTCACTCCTTCATCCAGATACTCTCCCTCTACCTTCACTCCTTCATCCAGATACTCTCCCTCTACCTTCACTCCTTCATCCAGATACTCTCCCTCTACCTTCACTCCTTCAGTAGTGGTAGCTGCCACAGAAGTGAGGTAGCCCAATTCATCAAGACGTGAGGGGAACTGAGAAAAATGAGAAGACTAAGAGCCAGAAGGAGAATTGAAGTGACAATAAGAACTTCATGAAAAGGGATAAAAACTGAATTTTAGAGCCTGACAAACCAACACAACGGGGACAGTCTAAGTGCTGAAGACCCACTGCTTTGTATGCCTTGGAAGTTTACCTGCTCTGTCGCACTTGGCTCACAGTAATGAGTGGTTGAGTGACTTGTGTGGACCTTGATGATGATCCATTCATGTGGGCGGTGGGTCTGGAGGACCTGGATGGAGGAACACTGCTTCGGGGGGGAAAACGGGAAGAAATGGCACATCTGAAAGTGGGAGCTGGATTGGCAGGACGAGGAAACAGATGGATGGAGGAACTGACTGGCATGAGAGAGTAAACGAACTGAGAGCAATGGCGCTTCCTTCAGATGGTGAAATGCAGTTCAGTTGGTCTCCGTGGCTTGAAAACTGAATCAAATATCGGCTCTGGTGGAGTTTCCTTGAACGTGCTCCTCACCAAAGATCCAACAGCTTCAAAATCCACACTCATTTTCCATCCTCTCCCAACTTGGGAGCCTCTTTCCGTTGCATATTCTCTGTATAAATGGAAAACATAAGTTCTGGCTTCCAGCCAATGAAAACATTTCATTTGGGATAAAGCAGTAAACAGTATGGTTCCGTCATTGGCTGATGGTGACATTGGCTGCGAGCCACCAAGCAGTCTGATTTAACAAAACACACACATACACAGAATTACCCCAGGAGATTTAAGCAAGGCTCCAAATGAGTGTTGTCATGTCTACTTTTAATTCACAAGGATGGACACATATCTCATCCTGCATCCCAGTTTTTTAAACAACCAAGCAGAAAAGCATTAACTGTGAAATATGAGCTGGAAACAGAAGTTGTTGTCAGGGTGCATAGATCTTATTATTTAATAGCACTGCTGCCTGAGAGTTGTTTGTCTGCAGTTAAAAAGTTATTGTTCCTATAATTCCCTGCTGGCTACGCTGTCAGAAATCAAACAAATGGATCAGCCTTATGACCTGGAGGAAGTTGGACTAAGGTCTTTCTTTGGGTCTTTGCTAAAGATACCTCTTTTTTTTGGGGGGGGGGGGGGGGTGGGGGGGTTATTATCTTTCTGATACCAGCTCCAAGAGCTTTGGGTATCAGCTGATACCAGATTAAACCGTTTATGTATTCCTGGGTGTTTCCAACATGGGAAACTGAACTGTGGCTCCAGATGGTTTGTCATCTAAAACAATGAAGGCGTTAGTTTTATCCATCATCGTTTCTCCAGATGTTTCCATCTCTCCATCCTCTGCTCTATCCTGGTCAGTTCATTTGCAACTTCTCCTAATGAATGTTGAAAATCTTGATTTGTAAAGAAGAGGAACTGGAAGGAGTGAGTGAGTGGGAGGCTGAGATGAAGGTTTGTGCATAAGGAAGAAGGTGGGAAAGAGAGCAGCTGCTCTGAGGGTGTTTCTCTGAGGGAGGCAGCACTAATGTTAGTCTAATGTTACTGTTAATCAAGTTAGCATATGCCCCTTGTGTGTGTGTTTGTGTGTGTGTGTGTGTGTGTGTGTGTGTGTGTGTGTGTGTGCGCTTGCTTGCTTGCATGCATGCATGCATGCGTTTGCATGTATTGAGGTGCACCTGCATGATTTTAATGAGGTCGGACTCACTCACTCGTTTCTACTGCTCTGCCCTTCCTGCTTTTTTCCAATTATATACACAGAAATACACAAAATCCTCCAAAGAAATGTTTAAATTTCTTGTTTCAGCAACCAAGTTGAATAAAATCCGGCCTTCTGTTTTTCTCACGGGTATTATTTAGTTCCTAACACACCTGTGCAGCCATCGAGGACCGCACGATGCACATGTTCAAACCAACAGGCGCGTATATTTGGACATTTTATAACAGACTTTTAGGAGGTAACACACCACGAACACACACATTTGACCATGAAAAGGCAACATCTACACACACACACACACACACACACACACACACACACACACACACACTCACACACATGAAGTCGCTCAGTCATCAAAGGGCTGCAAACCTCAGCTTTGGCCAAACCGAAGCTGTTTTCAGAGTTCATGTCTCAGCGGGAGGTTTCTGCCAAATCCGTGCTGGCAGCTCATACCCACTCAAACGTTTTTTT